>NC_136935.1:33882628-34385128 GCF_949987615.1 Pollachius pollachius | reverse complement strand
GATGAAGCAAGTGGAGGTGAGGCTGAGAACAATCAGTAGCTTAAACTGGATTAAATCTGTACAATTCTTTCTTATTCTTCTGACTTAATAGTTTGAGTGAGTGTGGTGTGCAAATATTGACACATGCAAGCCTCTGTACACGTGAGTTTGCGGTAAGCTGGAATTACCTCCGACTTGGTTTGTCTGACTTGGTGTGTCTTACGTCGAAACCCACAAACCCACACACACACACCGCACATACATACATACATACAAACCACACACATTCTGTTAATACACACACACACACACACACACACACACACACACACACACACACACTCAAAAACGCACGCAAACTTAAACAGGTATGCACATTCCGTACAAACCATGTGAATAGAACACAGACTTCAAAGCCTTCAAAGTGTCCCACCTTCTCTTCCAAGAACAACATTAACAAAAAATGATTGTGAAGAGAACAGAGGGACACAGAAACACTCAAAGATAGACAGTTATCACACACACACAAACACTGAAATCAATCACACACTGAAAAGCCACATTCACACAAGGCAGACTCAAAGTCTGCACATGTACACAAACACACACACGTACACAAACATATTCTCTTTCTCTCATTCTAACACAGACACACACAGTCTCTCGCTCTCTACCACAGATTCTGTGGTGGGCCTACTTGTATGTGGGTCCGGTCCGGGGCGCTGCGTCCCGGGCCGCTGCGTCCCGGGCCGCTGCGGGCCGCAGGCCACGCTGACGTCCTCGTAGTGGGTACAGTCGTGGAGGGTCCACTCCCTCCTCTGGCACAGCTCCAGGCCGGGCTCCTTCCCCGTGCAGCTCACATCGTCCAGCAGGATGGGTCCTGAGCCCCAGCCGAACCGGGTCCCTGGAGTCTCCTCCCCCTCCTCCTCAGAGAACACCCTCGTACCGGACCTGAAGGGTACATAAATGTACATCTAAGATCGCCGGCTGAACTGGTAGTGCACTGAAAAGACATTTCAGGGGCATTTGACGCTTGAAATTTCTAAGACATTGAAAATGCCAGGGTCAGGGGCTCAATTCCCTGTCTGTCCATGGCTGGTTGTGTCTGCCTGTAACATCCTTATGAAAGATGTAAAATCGTACACGATAAATGTCTCTTTGGATAAAAGTTTCCACGGGTCAACCTTAGAGCAACGTATGTGTTGAGATGCATTTCATGATTTCAGCGACATTACCTGTAGCCTAGCTGTCGACACACCACCAGTGTGTTAGAGTCTGTCCAGCCATCATCGCACACTGTTCCCCATTGGCCGCGGTAGAAGATCTCCAAACGCCCCTCGTGGCTCTCTGTTCCCCCGGCTAGCCTAACTGTACCATCTGAAGGGAATACAAAGAGGTAGAATAGATGTAACGTACAAAATAAGCAATCGGGTCACCAGGTTATGAACACATACAAACATGACTGCATTTATTACTGCTAGCATGTACGTGTTACTAGCATTTTTGTGTTACTGGTGGTTTATTGTCCGCATGTAACCGCTAACTCGTGGTCTACGTGTTACCCCTTCTTTGTATGTTCTGTGTTACATCTAGTTTATAGGCTATGTGTTACAGCGAGCTTGTAGGCGTTGTGTTACCGCTAACTTGTAGATTACGTGTAACAGCTGGCTTGTATGTGTCACTGTGTGAGTGGCGTTAACAGGCACTAATCCATCCTTGTGTAATATTTGTCACAGGTGTCACAGGGATTAGTGTATGGGTCATCACCTGTGAGTGTGTGACAGGAAACGCCAGCGTCTTCTGAATGCAGGCAGTCATGGTCGCCCCAGGATGCTTTGGGGCACTGCTCCAGAGACAGCTCATTCCCAGTACAGTGCACTTCATCCAGCCACACGCGACCCGACCCCTCGCCGAAACGCGCCTGGCCCCAGGCCCTGGGGATGCCACTGCTCAGAGAACAGGTGAGACAAGAAGAAGATGTTAGGCGAGGCTGCGGCGACTCCCCACCTGTGAGGCTCACCAGCCACCAGGGGGCAGACAAGGATCACAGGAAGCTGTCTTCAACGACTTGAAGTGATAAAAGTACTGATATTTAATTGCGAGTATAATAATATATAATATATAATAAAAAATAATAGCAGGCCTAGCTGTGTGACTCGATAGCATCTTGTGTGTTGTATAGGCTTGCACATCACATAACATCAATCATCTAATAAAGTTGATTTAAATCTGAATTTAAAACGTATCAATTACATCTTTTTTTTTAAACACCAATATACCTCTGCATGCAACCAGATTTCAATTTTGGCATTATTTTTGAAAATATGAAAACTTTGTTCATTCATTCATTGGAAAATACATCTACGATAATTCACCAACTGCAGGTGAGGGTGTCACATTCAATTTGTATTACGGAAGCAAACCAAAACATACAAATAAATACTTCCTCAAGAAGGAACTTACACGCACACACACACACACACATACACAAACACACAATAGTGTGTCAGGAGCCTGGGTCAGCGTTGTATGAATAACTGAGGCACTAAAACGTCCCTGGAACAATGAGGCTGATTCAGGGTCTGAGCCCAGATGTCATGCCTACTGTGCCTTCTCTGCCTGTGCCTCCAAATGGAAAGAATACTTAACATACTTTGGTAGATAGTTAGAGAAGACAGAGAAAGATACACAAAGGGGAAAGAGCAAAAGAGGGAGCGAAAGAGAGAGAAGAAAGAGAGAGAGAAATAGAGCGAATAATGAAAGCGAGACTTCCCATTGTATATAAATTCCTCTAGTACTTTGGTTTGTGTTCATGAAAGATGGTCATAGTGGCACCTTGCACAGGAATGACCACAACTACAAAGGGATCTGGGTGTGTGCGTGTGCATGTGCGTGTGCGTGTTGGTATGAACCTCAGCCCCAGCTGTCGGCAGACCACCTCTGCGTCGCTGTCGTCCCACTGGTCGTCACACACGGACCCCCACTGGCCCCCGTGGAAGACCTCCACCCTGCCCTCCGACCCAGAGACACCCCCCTCCAGTCGCACCGGGACCACCACTGTACACGCACGCACACACGCACGCACACACGCACACACACACACAAAAGCATGTATTAGCCATGGGGTAAGTGTAACAGGTGTACAACAAGTGCAATGTAGTGAAGGGAAATTAAAGATATTAACAGAGAGAGAGAACAATGAGGACAAACCGACAGATGTTGCTGACAGACTGACAGACAAATGGGGAAAGACAGGTAGCCACACAGCTAGAGGAAAGACGCAGAGTAAGGCTGACAGACAGACAGGTCAACAGATTCATGGACCGGTAGGGACATACAGGTCGATTTGACAGACGGAAGACAGACAGACAAACAGCGGACCTTGTTGTTGGCTGCAGGTGACAGCTGCGACCATGGGACACTCCCCTCCGTTCCAGGTGGTCCGGGGGCACTGCAGCAGGTCTGGCTCAGCCCCCTGGCAGTGGACTGCCCCCCAGTGGAGTCTGGCCACGCCCAAAAGAGAGAGGGGTGTGGTCCGCGCCTGACCTGTGAACCTGGGAACACCCCCCTGAAATTACCAGCAGGTTTGATTTCCAGGATGTTGGTCTTTAGGGGGTTAAGGGCCCCCTCGGTCTATTCTAGGAGGGGCACCAGAGTGGAAGAACTAAGGAAATGATACAGAACATAACAGCTTGGACCTGGGTCGACCCTTAGGTCGACCCAGGTCCAAGTTGTTATGGACTGTTAGTATAATGATTTAAATACAGGCCAAACATGCATGTTTGATACATCACAAAGGCGACATAGTTCAATGATCCATGTTTAACGATGATCTTACATTCGTTTTAAAGTGCTTCTGGGACATTTCGACTGTCATTCCAGACACGTTCAGCTCCAGTGATTGAACGGATATGACTTCAGTAGTAGTTATAACCAATTAAGTGTTTCATTCCATTATGTCGCCATTCTGGTGTGCGCTTTCACTGAAAGGTTACGTGACTATGTGGGCCCCAGAACATGTACGTACGTACCAGTGTTGGAATCTGTGTCACATATCTCCGAACCTATCCCCCTAACCTATCCCCCTAACGTATCATTAGTGCAGGGACCACCTCAACACCACCCCTTCCTCCTCCCACACCCCACCCTAGGGATAAGGCACCTCTGCTTTACGGTAAGAATGACCTCAACGCATGCCACCAACGTGTGTGTGTGTATGTGTGTGTGTGTGTGTGTGTATGTCTGTGTGTCTCTGTGGGTCTCTGTGTTTATACACGGGCATGTGTGTGTGTATGTGTGTGTGTGTGTTTGTGGGTGTGAGGGTGGGTTTCAGAGCGGTTGAGTGAGTGTGTGCGTATGTGAGAGTGAGTTTGAGAGCGGGTGAGTGAGTGTGTGCTTCTGCGAGAGTGAGATTTAGAGCGGTCGAGTGAGTGTGTGCGTGTTTGAGTTTGAGAGCGCTTAAGTGAGTGTGTGCGCGTGTGAGATCGAGTTTGAGAGTGGTTGTGTGTGCGTGTGTGTGTGTGGAAGGTAAATATCTGGGCTGCACTGAGCGGCTTTAGAGAGCTCATGGAGACACCGAGGTTGGAATGCAGGGGTCACCCTAAAGTAAAATACAATGAGTGCTTGTGAGGGGAGAGAAGGACAAGAACCCGAGGAGGAACGTAAAGGAAAAGGGGAAAGAGCTAGCATGCATATGATAATAAAGACAAATGAGACAAGAGACAGAAATAGTTGACAAAACATGACGCATCATTTAATTATCATCACTGGAGGCGTGCCCCACAAGTGTATCTAGTTTACTGTACTGTATGAACTTAACATTGTGTACATAATGTATTTTCTGATTATCTCCAACACACCCTTAAAGGACTTGTAAGGACTTGTTTCTGTGTTTGTTTCACGTGTGGTTAATTATATGTGCTGCTGTTGACAATATGTGCAACTAGTGTGTGTGTGAGAGCAAGAGAAAACGCCCAAGAATTTCTGCGTTAATTTGTTATTGAGCTTGTGTGTGTGCAAGGGTGCGTGTTGTGTGTATGTGTGAGTGAGTGAGTGAGTGAGTGAGTGAGTGAGTGAGTGGGTGAATGGGTAAGTGTGGGTGTGTGTGTGTGAATGAGTAGGTGAGTGTTTGTGAGTGTGTGAATATATCTGTTTGTGTGTAAGTGAGTGAGTATGCCTGTGTGTGAAGGTGTGTATGTGAGTGAGTGAGTGAGTGAGTGAGTGAGTGAGTGAGTGAGTGAGTGAGTGAGTGAGTGAGTGAGTGAGTGGGTGAGTGAGTGAGTGAGTGAGGGAGTGTGTGTGTGTGAGATTGAGTGAACGTGTGTGTCTATGGTCCAGTGACTATGTCTGAGGTGTCGGTCTGTGTGAGTGCCAATGTGTGTGTTTACATGCAGATCTACGGCAGCATCTTCATCAGCCCAGTCCTGGATGCAAATGGACCGCTAGACCCCCCCCCCCCCACACACACACACACACACACACACACACACCTCTCCAGGTAGACTTCCACCAAGCAGTGTGTGTGAGAGTGAGTTTGAGAAGGGGTGAGTGAGCGGGTGTGTGTGTGTAAAAGGTAAATAAATGGGCCGCTCCGAGCGGCTTTAGAGAGCTCATGGAGACACAGAGGTTGGAATGCAGGGGTCACCCTAAAGTAAAATACAATGAGAGCTTGTGAGGTGAGAGAAGGACAAGAGGAGGAACGTAAACGAAAAGGGGAAAGACCTAGTGTGCATGCGATAATAAAGACAAAGGAGTCAAGGGACAGAAATAGTTTTCAAAACATGACGCATACTTTAATTATCATCACTGGAGGCGTGCCCCACAAGTGTATCTAGTTTACTTCACTGTATAAACTTAACATTGTGTACATAATGTATTTTCAGATTCTCTCCAACACGCCATTAAGGGACTTGTAAGGACTTGTTTCTGTGTTTGTTTCACGTGTGGTTAATTATATGTGCTGCTGTTGACAATATGTGCATCCTGAGTGTTTTTAAACGAGTTTGAATTAGCATGAGAGCAAGAGAAAATGGCCAAGAATGTCTGCGTTCATTTGTTATTGAACGTGTGTGCGTGCAATTGTGCGTGTGTTTGTGTGTATATGTGTGTGAGTATGTGTGTGTGAGTGAGTGAGTGAGTGAGTGAGTGAGTGAGTGAGTGAGTGAGTGAGTGAGTGAGTGAGTGAGTGAGTCCCCTAAGAATGTCTAAGAGTGACTGCATGCGTGATTGTGAGAGTGAGAGAGTGAGTGAGTAAGTGATTGAGTGAACGTGTGAATATGTGCATGTGCGTGTGGGCGTCTGAGAGAGAGTGAACGTGTCTGTGGTCCAGTACCTATATCTGAGGGGTCTGTCTGTGTGCGTGTCCATGTGCGTGTTTACATGCGCTGCTCTTCCTCACCCCTTGCCCAGCTGTCGGCAGACCACGGCAGCGTCTTCATCAGCCCAGTCCTTGCTGCAAATGGACCCCCAGACCCCCCCCAGGTAGACCTCCACCCGGCCGTCCAACTTGGAGCGTCCCCCCAGCAGACGCACTGATCCTGGGGAGAGAAATAAAGGAGGGTGACTAGGTCTTCATGAACCACATTGAGGCTGGTAAATGTGTCTGTGAGTCTCTGTATTCCCTGCATTTCCAATATGGGATTCATGAAGTATTATTTTATAATTTATCTTCTTTGTGGATTTTCTGATGTGACAGACAAACTTTTCTATCCTAGTCTTATTGCATAACAAAGCAGCGATAAGGGCAATCAGAAAGGGCTAAAACATCTCAAATAGACCTTTTGAGAAAAACAAAGTGCAACTACATATTTTCTGGAAGAAGATCATATGAGGATGCGGGCTCAGGGTGCCTGATGAAATCCAGATTGATTAACCAGATGAATCCATATTGATTTAACAGTATTGATCAATCTATATAGATTGACCTATTTAATCAATCACTAGCCTATTGATAAAAATAAACTGAATAGGGACTTGTGACAAAAGAGATTGATTGAGAGGCAGTTATTTGTCCATTGAGGTCGAGATTGTATGATTCACAACCAAGTTGTTATTCTCTTTTGTTATACACAACTTCCCTAATGTTTGACCTTTACCAATGCCTATTGTCATGTGTTGACTCATTGGCAAACAAGGTGTAGGAGCCCGAGGCAAATATCTTAGTGCTCAACAGCCCGGCCAGAAATGCGCCTGTTTGGGCTTGTCATGCCCTCGCGCAAACCTGAAACACGACTGACGCATAAGGGGCAGTCGTGAGGTTTCACGTCTTCAAACTATTTGGCCTGGCAAGATCGGCTTGAAAGTCGCCATCATTATTATCTGCATCGGAGGGACAAAAATAACACGCACTGAGGTGTGCACGCTTACCTTGTTTACAGTCGCAATAGCCCCAGTCCACTCTGCCCCTGGTGTTGTTGAAAAAGCACCAGGGTCGGATCCGACCGTCGGGGTTCCGGCAGTGGTTGTGATCCCCGACCCCTTTACCCTGGTACCGATCCTTAAATCCCGCCACTTGACTCCAGTTCATGCACCGAGAACCGGACTCGGTGACATCTATCGCCCCTTGGTAGTATCCCTCTTTCCCACCGCGGCTTTGGACGCAGTCGGTGAACGGCGGGATAAACGAATGGCCGTTGCTAAAAACGCGACCGTTCATGGCCAAAAGTGCAAACGCGATAGTTACGGACGTCAACTCCATGTTTCCACTTCTCGATGACATGTTCATGAGTGTTCTTTAATTATATATGTAGGATAAATATTGGTTGGAAAACGCTCCCCGCTCCAAAGAAGGGCTTCCCCGGTCCTGCTGCTCGTGTTGTGGTGTGTGGGATGGATCGAGCGCTGCAGGCTGAGCGCCGGAGACACGGAGACGCGGATCAATGGGCCCCCCTGTACTGCAGGAGGGCCCGGGGAAAGTAGGCAGGCGGAGCGCTTCCCTTGGGACCTGGAGTTTGGATGTGAGTCGGTCTCTAATCAAAATCCAATTTGTAACTCACTGAACTGAGGAACGAATGGGTGGTTGACGTTTTCAAAGCCTTTCCCATCGATTTTGTAAGCCTAGTTAAATGGGTTCCTCGTTGAATTCATGAGATATGTAGCATATATTCAGTAAAAACAGACTAGATAGACAGAATAGATGTAGATATATATATATATATATATATATATATATATATATATATATATATATATATATAGAGAGAGAGAGAGAGAGAGAGAGAGAGAGAGAGAGAGAGAGAGAGAGAGAGAGAGAGAGAGAGAAAGAGAGAGATACAATAATAGATAAATACAAATATAGATGCATAGATATATAGGTCCGCATCCACAAATTGTGGATGCGGACCTATATATCTATGCATCTATCTTTGTATAGATGCATAGAATGTATGAAACAATTGTATAGCACTAGTAGGTATACAATTATCACTAGTATGCCTATTCTATACCACTAGTAGGCCTATAAAGCCCTACAAAATATTACATTTCCATCGCATCAGGAGCACATACCTGGTTAGAGAATTCCTCCCAGCACATGCCTACTGTATCAGGAGGAAAAAGCGCCCCCGGTGGTGGTCGGGAACAAAGACATGTTAGCGTTTTACCATTGGAGGAGCGTCATGACGCAACATAGACGCGCCGGATAACAGTTTGTCATCATTGTGTCCGCTTTAGCTTCTGTTTATAGCCACAGTCCTGTTACTTTGATTAGCATTTTTGAACCACATTATTTGTCCCATCATTTTAAACACAAAAGCGGCTGATGCAAAGCTGCAGTGCTTAAGAAATGAACAGTCGATTGCAAGAGATACGCAAAAAGCAGAAGCTTAGGCGACAGCTTTTGGCTCAACAGGTAACGTTGATAACAAACACTCCCGCCTTCCTCATTGTGTTACTCGCATACCATTGAGACAGCCGCCGATTATTTTGTCGCCAGAGGTACACTATTTACTGTATGCTACCGGATAACGAGTAGGTGTCTTGCACAATCAATAACATACTAAACATAACATCTCCGTACAGCTGGGAGCTGAAAGCGCTGATAGTATTGGCGCTGTGCTGAACAGTAAAGATGAATTGAAGGAGATCGAGGAGACCCGAGAGATTTCACGGTGAGATGCCTTTTAATCATCGAATCACATGGCTGTTATTTGTCCATTATTGCGTCCTTAGATGTTGATTCCTGGTTTGTAGGGCATCCCTGGACACATCGGTCCCACCTTCCAAACGCAAAGCCACAGGGGAGGGAGATGACACAGAAGAAGACATCGACATAGTCATCAAGGTGACTTGAATCATCCACATCCAAAGATACAAGTGTATACGTTAGTGTGCATTGCCCCCGATGTGTTGTTTAAAATTATATTTGTGCTGTGTGCATATTATGAGGGCTAAATAATTCTGTTTATTAAATTGCCCAGTTTATCATCTAAAATACATCTACATCTCTCATTTGGGATTGGTTTGTGTCTTACTCTTCAGTGAGCTATCATCAGTTTGTACTTCAGATATACTATGCTCAGCTGTATAGCACGTATCTGAAGTGTTGTCAAACTGCATTACTCTAGGAAGAGGTGGAGTTGCAGCCGCCAGAAGAAAACAACCCATACGAGGAGGTCTACAAGGACTCAAGTACTTTCCTGAAGGTTAGGAAGCTGATTCTCTCTCTGCTCGTGCTTTAACCCCTAAACCATACATCAAGATAGTAAATGAACCAACAGAGATGAGCAGCAGGGACATAATGTAGTAGTCAGCGCCCTGCCTATATGTACTGGGTTTGAAACACACAAACACACACACACACAGAGTCTAGTGGTTGTGGGATAAGATGAGTGAGTCCTCCTGATCTTTTGTACCTGACCTGAAGTGTGCGAATTTCCTGTGACAACAAAGTGAATCATGATGTCATTTGTTTCATTTTAGGGTACACAGAGTCTTAACCCACACAATGACTATTGCCAGCACTTTGTGGATACCGGCCATCGGCCACAGAACTTCATCAGAGATGTTGGTATGTCTACGTTCCTGCATGGTTGTGTTTTGTATCTACTTCCACGTGTGTGTGTGTGTGTGTGGGTTTGTCTTTTAATCTCTCTCTGCGATATTCAGGTCTGGCTGACCGATTTGAGGAGTATCCAAAACTGCGAGAGCTTATCAGACTGAAGGATGAACTCATCTCCACCACCAACACTCCCCCCATGTACGTATTTACAATCTGCGTATAGACGTTGTGTAGTTAATGTGTTTAAATTCACATATTGTGTTTGGCTTACCATACCAGCGCCACACTTCCACAAACACACCTCACACCTCACCCTTAGGCTTGCCAACAGGCACTTCGGCTTCACGAAAAGACCATTACATGCGTCCGAGACGTTTTGGGGAGACTGGCAAAAACATAGCATTTTCTCCTGTGTTCGCTAAACAAAGGTCTTATTTCAGTAGTGATATAATGGCATTTAAGCCCGGGAGCCTCTGTGTCTGTTCAGGTACCTACAGGCGGACCCGGAGCACTTCGACCTGCGAGACCTGAAGTGTAAGTTTGACGTGATCCTGCTGGAGCCCCCCTTGGAGGAGTACTACAGGGAGTCGGGCATCAGCCACACAGAGCGCTTTTGGAACTGGGATGACGTACGTTTGGGTTGTTCTTCCGCCAGTCAGTTCTGTCTACTTCTGAGTGGGTTCCAGGTTGTTCAGGGCATCACACAGCGCTACTAGCGCAACATACAGTGTTAATGCTTGTAGACTGTGGTTTGTGAATACATAGACAAAGTAAAGTTGATGTAGACAATATCTGACGTTACGAAAATGCAGATTTGCCCCAGAAAAAGAGGTTTAGTAGATCGCGCCTCACATCTCTCCTCCTCCTTTTCCTCTCTCTCCCGCTGTCTGCCTTGCATGTGAAGATAATGAAGCTGGAGATTGAGGAGATATCTGCCCTGCGCTCCTTCGTCTTCCTCTGGTGCGGTTCTGGAGAAGGCTTGGACCTCGGCAGGATG
The DNA here is from genome assembly GCF_949987615.1 of Pollachius pollachius. Lineage (NCBI taxonomy): Eukaryota > Metazoa > Chordata > Actinopteri > Gadiformes > Gadidae > Pollachius > Pollachius pollachius. The sequence continues at coordinate 34,374,155 of NC_136935.1, read as the reverse complement.
GTACGCTAGCTCTGATTTATGATGAGACACACAGAAGTACACCAGGGTGTAGGATGAGCATACAACACACAGAAGTACACCAGAAGTATTATGATGAGCGTACATCATACAGAAGTACAAGTAATGCATTATAATGAGTATGCAACGCTTATTATTATGATTGATCAAAATAACACATACTTTCACTAAAATGCATTATGACTAATGCCTCTGCATGGATGGAATGTCTTGTTGAAAACAATAGCTCTGTTAATGACATGCATTTTCTCCAGAGTGGCGGAATGTGCTGATGGCATCCAGCCCTACATTTAACACATTCTGATGGGCAGATTTCTCGATCAGAAATTAGGCTTTTAAGTGAGGCCTCATGATGAACCCACATGATCTCCCAATACTTCTTAGTAGTGAGAAACACTCAACACCGTCAACCGTCCTGTGACAGCCTGATACCATGACAACCCGCTGACGGGCTGTGATGGAGCCTGTGTCGTCCCCCACTGCGGTGTCCAGGCCAATGGATGAGGCCCGGGTAGCATCGGCTCCCTTTGTAATGCTTCTGCTATGTAGTAGGGCTGGTAACATTCCCCAGAAATTAAATTCGAATATTGGTCTTAAAAAATGGTCCGAATATCGAATATATTCGAATATTATTATTAATTAATTAATTAATTTTTCCCCGCGGAGAATAGGACTTGTTATTGTAACAGTACCCCATTATATCCAACAGAGGGCGTGCACACCGCTAAATGTCAAGAAAAACGACCAGTGGTAGTCAAACGCTGATTTATTTTCTGTCTTCAGACAAAATCCAAGCGTCATGTTCAACATGTTACATTTAGTGCAACTTCAGTGCAATTAGTGCAAAACTGTACACTCTTACTTAGCCATCTTTTAGAGTTGAACCACTGAACAGGAGGTTGAATTGGCCCACAGCTCACAGTTACAGAAATGAATATTAGCCTGTAGAACATAAACGAACATTAAGTAGGCCAGCAGCCAATTGTAAACAGTCAATGAAAGTATTTGACATACTGTTCATTTATGCAAATTGCAAAACAAACAATTGCAAAAACAGAACACCTTTCACAGTTATTAGGCTGGCGTGTAATAGGCTATGCCGACATAGTTGCCTACTAAATGAAATAATATTTTAGCCAATGTCATTTTTCACAAGTTAAATAAAATCAACCACAACTGAAAGAAACAAGCAGGCCACAAATTAACTCAAAACACGACTGGTGGACTAGGCCTACAGATTGTTCGCCAAAAATGGTGGTCTACTTGTTCAGCGGCGAGTGCTGAGCGTTTTTTATTGACAATGTTGCCGGCTGAGGAAAAGACGCGCTCTGATCGTACAGATGTGCCGGGTACCGTGAGGTATTTTTTCGCAACCTGTGCGATGTGCGGGTACCTCGCACTGCCTGTAGTTTTCCACCACAGGAGAGGGTCTGCGTCGGGAGGCAGCTGTGGCTCTCTTTCGTAGATGACTAGCTCCCCATGCAGATCGTATTCAGCAGCTCTTGTCTGCTGCGGGTAGACTTGGGAAAATAGATCACCCATTGCAGAAAGGGAACTTTTGCAGGGGGCTTCTGGTGGGGCGGGCAATTCTGACCCTTCTCCTGACTTCTCTGCCGCTGCTATAGCTGTAATCTCGGCAAGCACTTTAGCATGGACTTCATGTTGCCTTCCATGATCTAAATGACCCAGGCAGTGGAAGCGAGGGTCAAGATAACTGGCTGTGTTCAGAAACATGAAGACGTCACCGTCTTCTGGGTAGCGCTTATTTAGATCAGCCGTTATCTTTGCCTTCATTTCTTTCAGAGCTGCAGTGTTGCCGTCTGTCTCCTGTCTCAGATGAGACAGAAGAACGTGCTTCATTGGGAGAACAGCTGACGCTGTCGGGTATTTATCGGTGGATAAAGCCACTGTAGAGACTTTGAATGGCCTGAGAATGTCCTTTACCTGCAGTAGGACAAATGAATAAAAAAAGAAAATCCATGAAGAGCTGTGCCTATTGCCTTTGCCATAAACTTCAACTTGGCACATATTTAGTAATTACATATAAATTAAATAAATGAATTAATATAGCTCACCTTTTCCAGCTGAATCCATTCACTCGTGGACAGCTCAAGGTTGGACAGCTTTTTGTCAAAGATGACAGCAGCCACTGGTGCTTGTTGCTCCAGAGCCCGACAAATCATGTCGTATGTACTGTTCCATCTTGTCGCGCAGTCGTTGATCAGTTTGTCCCTTTTCAGCATTTGCAACTGCTTCTGCTTTTCTTCCAGGAGGTAACTGGCGGTGGTTGAATGGTTGAAGTAGGCAGCAGTACGTTTCCATCTGGCAACACTGTTCTCTATAGATCTCACCCCTAGCCCCTTTCGGACAGCTAGGTTAATAGTATGTGCGAAACACGGCACGTTCATGGTCTTCATGTGCCTCTCAACTGCGTTCACATAGTTAGCTGCATTATCCGTTGTCACGGCAACGACCGACTCCAGCTGCACGCCAAACTCCTGCAAACCATCCATAATAGACTTCGATACGTTCTCCGCTGTATGACTTTCTCTGAGCTCTCTCGTTTTAAGCACATAGTCCTTCATCTCCCAATTCTCTGTGATAATATGGGCAGTCACGGTGACAAATGCATCATTGGCAAGGGAAGTCCATCCGTCTGTGGTCAACGCTACGGCTTTGTCCTTGATTGTAATTTTCACTGTACTGGCGGTGGCATCATACAGTTTAACAATCCTATTATTAACAGTTCCACGGGAAGGGACTTGATAGCGTGGATTTATTTCGTGGATAAATTTCTGAAAACCTACGCCGTCAACTATACTGATTGGCCGCATGTCTTTGCAATTGAACTCTGTTAACTTTTTAGTGATGGCCTCTTGTTTTGCAGCGGGAAGAGAAGTGGTCGGGCTGTAAAACGCTGTTAGCTTGGGTTGTTTGGGAAGCGGGCCGTCTGCTTCGTCTTCACCAACTTTGTTCCATTCGGTCGGGTGAACAACTATTAAATGCATCCTAAAATTTGTGGTAGTCGAGTGATATGCCAGTTCCGCATCGCATAACTTGCAAACAGCCTTGGATTTGTCGACAACTTTACCTCCAACTGACCAGAATCCAAAAAAGCGCCAAACAGTACTTCTTAAATTATCTGGCTTAACAATCACTTTGTCCGTGGTGGAGTTCTTGACTTCACCGGATTCCATTTCCCCGGTTTGTTTTTCGGGCTCGCTGGTTTATGTTTCATACATTTTCATACATTTATCGGTGTCTACAGTGAGGTGGGGAGGTGGAGGTGGTGGAGCGCAGTCCATGCTACCTTGTTGTGACACGTGACTGCAGCTACACGCAGGCCAGTAAGCGACGCACCATGGGACACAACGGAGGAGAATCAATGCGCGCGCTGCCCTGAGCAATAAAATATATATTTTGGAAATTATTCAAATATTCATTTTCACGTTCGAATATACATATTTTTCCCATATTCGAGGAATATCCGAAATTCGAATATTAATTTACCAGCCCTACTATGTAGTGCATTTTCTTTGCTTACACCCCTAGCCCCGGGGCTCGTAATGATTCGGTGGTGTTTCTTATCCCGGAATGTGTACGTCTTCGTCGCCCCACAGTGTTTGAGGAAGTGGGGCTTCAGACGATGTGAGGATATCTGCTGGATCAAGACCAACAAGAACAACCCTGGCAAGACCAAGACCCTAGACCCCAAGGCTGTGTTCCAAAGGACCAAGGTACCAGGAAGCGCCATCGCCGTACCTCAACACTGTTGGCTTATTCAGTCCGCCATAACAATGATTGACTGTATGGAGTTAAGCCTTTTGATGTGATGAACACGTGATAATGCTCATACTGCAAGGCAATAGGTATTAGTTAGTACATTGATTGTTACTTAATATTTTACGCCACAACTGGTTCAATCAGTCATTCAGTCATTCGCTTTTGGCCGCCCCAAAGGATCAGAGCAACAGTGGGCCTCACTTGTAAGAACATTCGTCCCATCTCCAGGAACACTGTCTGATGGGGATCAAAGGCACGGTCCGACGCAGCACCGACGGGGACTTCATCCACGCCAACGTGGACATCGACCTGATCATCACAGAGGAGCCGGAGATGGGCAACGTGGAGAAGCCCGTGGAGATCTTCCACATCATCGAGCACTTCTGCCTGGGCCGACGAAGGCTCCACCTGTTCGGCAGGGACTCAACCATTAGGCCTGGTGAGAGCACTACAGAGGACCCCAGCGTTTCGGGAGATTAGATTTGAGGTCTTGTTCAGTGTTTAGTTCAATGAGTATAAATCAAAGGGTATGAGGGTCCTGAGCAATGTTGGCACCACAACCTAGGCATCGCTGAGGGCTCTCATCCAATAGGATGCAATGAATCCAATTGAGCGACTTTCAAGGGCCTCTTGGACGTGATTGGTCGGCTGCTGTCCGCACAGCTTTAGTCTAGAAGCTACGACAGGGTGTGTACGGGCGAGGCAGGAATTTGGATGCGCATGCCATCGGTCGTTCAAGGTTGAAAACAAAAGAGTTTACATGGAGCCATGCCCTGGCCCCTGAGGCTACTAGTCGGCTTGTCTCCGAACTATTGAAATAGCACTGAGGAATACCCTGTGTGTCTTCTACAGTCAATAGGTGACGGGGTGGGCAGAGGGAAAAAAACACTCTTGGTTTGCATGTGTCCTTTTATGCACTGCAACAGGGTGTTCCTGGGTTAAATTCACCAGGGTAGAATACTAGCCACTCCCTTTGTGCCCGCTATTGTTGCCTATGGCAAGTCTGTCAAAACCGTGACAGCGTAATTGCAGCAGTAAACATTGAATCCAAAAAAAACATGTTGACGACTAGGGCTGATTGTGTGGCGGTGACGTACAGATACAGTGTTCTCAAGGGCGCTCTTACCCTGCTACTCCCTTCCATCTCCATCCCTCTCTACTTCCCCCTACCATCTCTATCTCTATCTTCGTCTCCCTCCCGTGTCTTTCTCTTGCTTCCCCCCCCCCCCCCCCCCCCAGGCTGGCTGACTGTGGGGCCGACACTGACCAACAGTAACTTCAACGCCGAGGCGTACGCGTCTCACTTCGCCGTGCCCAACATGCACCTGTCGGGCTGCACAGAGGACATCGAGCGGCTGCGGCCCAAGTCTCCGCAGGCCAAGCTCAAATCGGACCGAGGAGGAGGGGCCCCGAGGGGGGGCCGCGGGGGGCCCAACGCAGGGCGCGGCGGGGACAGGGGCCGGGAGAGGAACAGACCCAACTTCCGGGGAGACAGGGGAGGAGGAGGGGGGTTCAGGGGCCGGGGGGGGCCACACCGGGGCTTCCCACCTCGTTAGGGCCCTGGCATCGTTTAGCGTTGTGTGGTTTTCCTACGGACTGTTATTAACATGTAATTCTTTTTTCTTTCTTTTTTTTTTTTTTCTTTTTACATGGGTCATTCTGTGCAAGTTAATTTTTCTTTTTTATGTATGTTTATACACAAACAAACACAATGTTTTTATGTGATCACTTATGAATAAATTCACAATTCCTTATTTTTCTGCACACATTTGTGTTTCAATCTCTTATTATATTGTATTCTGGTTTGTGGTTAAACATATGAGTAAAGCTGTAGTGTTCATTTACAGCACTAATGGGCAGTGTGATGCATATTTTGACTGCTGCCAATATAGTTAGTTAAAGTGACGCAGTTTTAATAAAAGCAAAAATCTTCAAGAAGTATAATCATTTTAGAAAGTGGTACGCTTTATTCTACTTTGGGTCAGACGTATGCGTCGAGTCAAAGTGGTCGGCCTTGGATTAATCATGAAACTGTTGAGACTAGAGAGGAGAGGAACAAGAAAAAATGTACTACATTTACATTTTACATTTAGGGCATTTAGCAGACGCTTTTATCCAAAGCGACTTACAATAAGTGCATTTGTCATAAGAAGTGAAACAATATATCGCTGTCGGTACAGTAAAGACGTTCATAGAACCAAGTGCAAGTATTACAATCGCTAGGCTAACCCATTCCCCGTGTAAAGCAGCGATAGCAGCTACTGTAGATGCTACACAATTAAGTACCTTAAATAAGTGCAATGTACAAGTGCCAGGACGTACAACATTCAATGGTGGCTGTGCATTGGTTTCTATGCAGAGTCGAGATGAACTCTGAACAGGTGAGTCTTTTGCGGAAGCTGGTGAGCGACTCTGCGGTCCTGACATCGGTAGGGAGCTCGTTCCACCACTGAGGTCCCAAAACAGAAAAGTTGTGACTTTGCTGATCGACCTTTGCTTGCTCTTAGCGATGGCGGTACCAGACGTCCAGCTGAGGTAGTTGAGCGGAGGGATCGAGCTGGGGTGTGTGGCTTTACTAATGCTTGGAGGTAGGCAGGGGCAGTTCCATCGACTGCCTTGTATGCCAGTACCATCATCTTGAATCTGATGCAAGCTATTACAGGGAGCCAGTGGAGGTCTCGGAAGAGGGGGGTTACATGTGAGAACTTTGGTAGGTTGAACACGAGGCGCGCTGCCGCATTCTGGATGCGCTGCAAGGGTTTAATCGCAGAGGCAGGGAGTCCAGCCAGGAGCGAGTTGCAGTAGTCGAGGCGGGAGATGACCAGTGATTGGACTAGAAGCTGAGCTGCTTCCCTTGTGAGGAAGGGCCGGATCCTGCGGATGTTGTAAAGTGCAAATCTGCAGGACCGGGCCACCGCAGTGATGTTTGCGGTGCAGCACAACTGATTGTCCAACACTACACCAAGGTTTTTGGCAGTTGGAGAAGGAGATACAGTGATGTTCTCAACAGTGACCAGTAAGTCCATGTGTGGGCAATCTTTCCCTGGTATTAGGAGGAGCTCAGTCTTGTTGAGGTTAAGCCTCAGGTGATGGGCAGTTGTCCAGGTGCTGACTTCTGCCAGACATTCAGATATGCGTGTTGCAATCAGGGCTTTGTCAGATGAGGGAAAGGAGAGAAATAGCTGAGTGTCGTCAGCATAACAGTTATAGGAAAAGCCGTGGGATGTAATTACAGAGCCCAGAGATCTGGTGTAGAGGGAGAACAGAAGAGGCCCCAGCACCGAGCCTTGAGGGACACCTGTATCAAGCGTGCAAGGTTTGGACAAGGAGCCATTCCATGTTACCTGATAAGTGCGATTCATCAGGTAGGACGTGAACCAGGAAAGGGCAGATTCAGCTATGCCAAGCTCGGCGAGAGTGGCGAGGAGGATCTGGTGGTTCACAGTGTCAAATGCTGCAGACAAGTCAAGAACCGATGAGAGGGACGAGGCTCTGGCCGCCCGGAGGGACTCAGTCACCGCGAGGAGAGCCGTCTCAGTGGAGTGTGCTTTTTTGAAGCCTGACTGGTGAGGGTCAAGCAGGTTGCTAGATGAGAGATAGGAGGACAGTTGGTTAGCGACGGCACGTTCCAATGTTTTAGAGAGGAATGAAAGAAGAGATACCGGTCTGTAATTCTGGATGTCAGTGGTATCAAGCGTTGGTTTTTTGAGGAGAGGCTTTATTCTGGCAGTCTTGAAAGACGTTGGAACAATGCCAGAAGTGAGGGAGGAGTTAATAAGTGCGGTTAGAAATGGCAGGATGTCGTTTGACACAGCCTGGAGGAGGGAGGAAGGGATAGTGTCAAGGGGGCAGGTGGTGGCATGGTTAGATGTTATAATTCTGTTGACCTCGTCTGAGGTGAGAGGGATGAATTGGGTAAAGACAGAGGTGGGGGTCGGGGGAGGGAGGATGGTGGCAGTGATAAAAGAGGAGCTAATGTCCTTTACTTTCTGGGTAAAGTAGGTAACAAAGTCATCAGCAGTGAGGCAGGAAGGAGGAGGAGGGGAGGGAGGGTTGAGGAGGGAAGAGAACAAGGAAAACAGTTTCCTGGGGTTTGAGGCGGAGGAGTTAATTTTGGTCCGGTAGAAGGCAGATTTGGCTGTTGACACAGTGGAGGTGAAACCAGAGAGAAGAAGGAGATAGTGAGATAGATCATTAGGACACTAAAAATGCCTTATATTCGTTAAAATTCATTAAATCCTGTCTTGCTTGGTTGTACCGGTCACCACTTAGCTGTCGTATTCGTATTGAGTCCTTAAATCATTATAAGCCTCTATCCTTAGCTATACAGTATTAAAATATCAGATGCATAATGAAGATGAATTGGATGAAATCAAAAAGATTGCTATATTGATATCCCACATAAAAGGCAATAATACAAGTTAATTTAATCATCAAATTAATTATAATTCAACTAATTTAATGTTATCAAGCCTTCTGTTATTGTCTAGGCTAATTTAATTATTACAATGAGAGTCATAATTATATGTGTAAATCGACATATCTAAATATGTATATATATATATAAAGACCACTTGTGTTGGCTTAAATACAGGTCAGGGGGCCATTAACTTCCCCTGCCCATTACTTTCCAGGTTGCAAGCACGTTAATTATAGTCTGTGAGTTAAACACATATCTGACCTTGAGTCTGAACTAGTTAAGTGTTATAGAGCCAGGTCAGCGGCATTAGGTTTGAACAAAAGGCTAAAAATGACACGTTCTCCTTTAAAGGTCACCTTCCCCAGCTGACCGCTGAGAGTACGCTTACTTACCAAGTGGAAGGACATGAGCAAACTGCGAAATGGAAGTAATAACCCTTCGCCACTTTGTGCGATTTAGGGTTAACCTAAACCCTATTAAATAATCTATAAATGTCTTATGAACACTGTTAGTAAATGATTACCAGGCACATTGGCTAACTGTTAATTAGGTTCATGAGGTTCATTATTATTGCATTAACCTTTCATCAGATCATAAAACATCCCTTGACGTAGACCACTAGGGAAAAAGGGAGAAAGGTCACTCAGTCAACTTAATGTTGAATACACCTGTCAACTGAAAGCATAAGGACGTTTTTGGTATTTTTGCTTCTGTTCAGGAAGCTCTGGAAGCTCTCCGACTCCTTCATGTTTTGAACAAAAGGGTAGAAGTGCCTACATGGCATGTTCTTCTTGACAGGACCACTTCCAAAGCCAACTACTGGAGTGCTTTAAACTACAAAGTGGAAGGACAGCGCGACGCATCAGGCCTGCATCGAAGCACACCTCTCCCACTAGGGGCGAATTAGGCGCTAAAGGTTCCTGCTGTAAACTGGAAAACCACAGTAACAGTAGGCAAAACAACAAATAGGTCATAAAATATCCCTCAACTTAGACTAAAAGTGAAAAAATGACAAAGGTCACACAGTCCCTTTAAAGCTCAAAACACACCTCCATCACATCAGATCATATGGAAATTTTTGATTTTTTGGAAGACAAGACACAAAATTCTTCAGTTCAGGAAGCCAAATTTACATTTACATTTAGGGCATTGAGCAAAGGCTTTTATCCAAAGCAACTTATAATCTAAATGCTATATAGATCCATGTGCAAAAAGATCTGTGTCTGTGCGTCATCACAATGCAATTCTTGAAACATATTTCAGAACTGGTTGGACGAAAAAGCTTTTGAATAATCCTTTTGTGTTGTACGCATATGTCTGCTCAATATGGGCGGTTGTAATGTGAATGTCTATGTTGTTTTTACTGGTGTTAACAGTGCCGGTTCAATGACCACTGTCTGACATTCACAGACTATTAATAGTTCACTTGACCTTCAAGCATCTGATCTAAATCTGATCTGACTTTATCAGTTTCAAGGAAACTGATAAAGTCAGTTTTTTCAATCCAACAAAGGTTAAGGTGAATCATTGTATGAGAATGACGTTTAAATCAAGAGGAGGATGAATAGAGTTTACATAAAAGTATGCTCCCTGGCCTGGCTGGCCATATGCTGCTCGATGTGATCTGGGACAACAGAGTTTTCTCTGTTGTCAAGTCTTTCTGTGGGACTTTGGGGTCCTTGTCCAAGGTACTGAACTCTGTGCTTTACTGCTGAAGCATGTCAATCTCAAAAATCAGACCTTGTCCGATAGCAGAGCAGATAATGTGAAATGGGAGATAATGGCTTCATATTTGTCTCAACTGATCATGTTGCTGGAGGCGGGGATCTGTAAGACAATCTCGGCCAGCAGTAGTAAACTGTAGAAAAGTGCCCGTAACCGTTTCAAATCCACACTGTGTCGACACTGTGTCAACAATGGAAGGAATTTCCTATCTCATTTGGAATCGTGCCATCAGTTCCTCTTTGACATTCCAACTGTGTAGTACACAGACTAGCTATTGAAGAATGTACGTGTGTGCGCTGGGACCACTTTATCCAGGACGGTGTGGGTACCAGATTGACTCGGCTGCCAGATCGACTCGGGGTTCTGCGCTTACAGATGACGTATCGACACTTGACGTATGGACACAAGCCAACAGACAAAACCCAGAAAGGTTGTTTATAAACGGGGCTCAATCATGGACATAAAAAGAAGGCTCAATCTGTTTTGGTTTTGATTTCATTGAACGCAGGCCGTTCTTTCGATCAAACAAAGCCATTGGAAACATGTCTAAAAGCACTGATGAATGCATATGTAACCCAGTTCCTGTTAGGGACTCTTATTCTGAAGGAGGAGAACGGAAGTGTCTGCGTGTGGGTCGCTGTTTTGACTCTGTGTTGGGAGCGCTGGAAATAAAGTGGATTGCCCCGTTCAGTGAATGGAGTTAACCGATTCATCTTTTATATATTACCCAAGTATAGGCAACAATAATTTGTACATTAGATTATTATTCATAGATTAGAAAAAAGGAGATCATTAATACTTGAGAATAACATGGGAATGAATGAAACGTGCGTGCGCATTTAAAAGACAGTGTTTTCAGGAAGTGCGTCGTTTTTGCACATCTAGGACCCCGAGTCGATCTGGCAGCCGAGTCAATCCGGTACCCACAACGGCAACTCCGGTCAGAGAGTAGACGCATACACAGGGAACAGTTTTTGTTGTTTATATATCTTGAATAGGCGAATGACATCAACGATGGCTTCAGATGAATAATCAGATGACTGAAGGAATGAAGGAATAAATGTACGAAAGGTTTTTCTTCACGAACGCATTCTCTGTCGTTGTGGGTTATGCAATCGAGGCTCTAGGACCCTACGGCGCTAGTACAACTCTAGGACCCTACGGCGCTACCTGGGCTATCCCAAGTTCCTGAATAGAAATAACAATATACATCATATATCTATATGCGATACGATATAACAAACTAACAAAGAACTTACATCACTAGCGTTCATGTGCCACTTAGAGTCTCTGGTTAAAGTGGAGGCAATAGGCTGTGGCCACTCCTATGAACTTGACCTGTGGATACAGCATTTGTTATTGATGAATCATGTAATTATCGTAACCATTCATAAAAATCAATGGTCAAGCACTGGTACCTTTATGAACAGAAAGCAGAGCTCTCAAGTCTCACGCATTCAGCGTGAGACACACGCAATTCAACCCATGCACACATTCACACGCCACACTTCGTATTTCTCACACAGAGAAATTACCAGGATAGCGCCCACCAACTTGCGCCACTCTTTAAAGGGGACATATCATACCACCAGGTGTGAGTGTGATTAGCCATTACAAGCCGTTTTCAAAATGTGCAGCATTGTGACATCACAGGTGGGCGTGTCCACCTAGATGTGTGACGGATAGATGAGCAGTGTTTGCTAGTCTACTGGGTAGGCTGGTAGACTGATCTATCCAGCACACATCTAGATGGACACGCCCACCTGTGATGTCACAATGCACATTTTCAAACCTGCTTGTAATGGCTAATCACACTCACACCTGGTGGTATGATATGTCCCCTTTAACAGTGGAACAGGTAGGAATCAAATGGGTTCCCCGTACGTAGGATAACCAGACGTCCTCTTTTGCCCAGACATGCCCTCTTTTTGAAACACTTCCGCCCGGACACAAAAAATGTGTTCGGGCGGAATTTCAAAATCGTCAAATAATTTAATTTAATAAAATAAAATTTTATTAAAGCCTCATACATTTTCACATTTAATTTGCGTTGCGTTCCTCTGGGTCGGTCACAAACTAGTTAGGCTACGCCCTCCCCTACTCAGTTATGTTCGCTTTGCATTGGTGGAAGTGAGTAGGGGGAGAGGTTAAGTAGAGCCTTCAGATTGGACGGTTTGACTTTAGAGTTACCGTCATGTTTCGTATTTTTTTTTACCATTATTGTTTTATAGGGACAAACATTAACAAATGTCTCCGACAGGGGATTGATAAAGTTCTATCTATTGAACAGAAAGAAACACTTGGTCATACTTTGCACACTTTATCACAGCATTGGCCTACTGAATGCCACAGATATATTTTAAGCATTGGACTGAATGCCACATAAATACATAATTATGTTTTTTGCACGTTTGCAACGTTTAAAAGTTCAGGGAAAAGTATATGCCTCCACTGGTGTTGCTAGGGCCACTATCCAATATCCCCCCCGCCCTGCGAGCCCCCGCCGCTGACAAAATCTCACTCTGAACTCAGTTCAAAACTTGAGAGCCCTGAGAAAGCAACATACAAAACGAAACCTTACATTTAATAAAAATACATATAGAAAGGGTTTAAGGGCAAAAAAATAAATAAATCGTCAGTTTCAATTATTAACGTCTTATTACGTGCGGAAGAAGGTATACCTTTTACCGGTTCATAAATGTTTCATGGTAAACATTAGATTTACAATTTGTTTATGATATAAACCCTGTACAATGATTATCACTTTTGGAACATGCCCAGCATTAATTTGGTTGATAAAAGGTTGATAAGATACATTTGAGTTGATGTGTACATCAACCTGTGTACAGTGTTTTGGGTGCTTTTGAATCATTGTTCATGTAAACTTTTGTAATGAATACGAACAAGAGGTGTAGTCTTTGCGACGAAATTTTAAAAAGTACAGGAAACTTCATAGTTTATTATTATTGAGTAAATCGTTGCTATTATGAGCAGTGTCCCATCCTGCTTTTGCACGCTCTGCGTCACAAAGCTCACCATGTGATTAAAAGAAATACAAATCAACAGAACAACTACGCCCTTTCTGAACCATGCGGATGTCAAAACACATCAGGTCAACTGAACTAGCCTACTCATAACTTCCTTGTTAGATGGAATTCTTACCTGTTCTTCAGGTATCGACCATCCTATTGGATGCGTTTGAATACATTTGGGTGTTTAACAAGGAAGTTGACTTTCTCCTTTACTATTCTCTGTATATTATACATATCTCTTTAACCAAATTATACTAATGCCACTCACTTACTGTTAATCAGCTGTCAATAAGTTGAGCTTGAAAGCAAAAGAAAAAACTGAAATTCTCTTACTTGGACCAACAAACACAATATGGCTTTAAATAGTGTTGGGATTCCAACTTCCTTGATTAAGTCAGATGTCTCAAGTCTCTGTGTTATCGTAGACTCTGATCTGAAGACAAAAGTCCCACACTAGCAAGGTAACCAACACAGCCTTTTATTTCAATTCAATTCAACTTTATTTGTATAGCCCTTAACCACTGGTACAGTCTCGAAGGGCTTAACAGACCATTTATTTATGAGACCCTCAAGACCCTAGTCCCCCAGAGGGCAAGAAATAACTCCCTGAATTAGCAACAAAGAAATCTTGAGAAGGATTGCACATTGAGGGTTACATACATATGTACAGGCAAAACATTTTAAATCGTTAATGGCGTGCTGGCCGGTTAACAATAAGGAGAGTCCAGGCATTCAGTTTTAGTCACTGTGATAGGCCAGGCCTCCAGTCGCAGTTACCGCATCATGATAGAACAGACAGACTGAGGAATTAGAAGGGAAAAGTGCATACAAGAAATGTAGACTAATGCTCATTTAGTCACACCACAAACGAACAAACACTTATCAAGACAATCATAAACAGAAACATTCACGTGATCACACAGACACTGCAAGACACCATCCATCCACACATTAGGCCTCATTCCCGACCTCAGCGTCTGTTTTTACAATATTTCCCAGATGAAAGAATGCAATTCTAGCTATACTTTTCACATGTTTGTCAAAACAGAGCAAAGGGTCAAAGAAGACACCAAGATTTTTAACAATGGAATTTTTACGGGATGACCGAGCAATCAAAACATAGCGAGACTGCTTCAAATTTTCTTTGGTCTTACTTTGGACCAATGATTATCTGCTCCGTCTTCCCAATATTGAGGTTCAGGTAGTTCAAGGACATATTATCATTTTAGAAAAATTGCCACGTCCGTTTTTAGGGGTTAGGATGCTGAGAAATGAATGCATGAGTACTACAATGTCCTTTTTACTGGCCTCCCCAAGAAGCCAATAGAGAGGCTCCAACTCATTTGAAAGTCTGCTTTTGGAATTCTTACAAGAACTAACTAAGAAAAAGAGAGCATTCTAATGTATGAATGGTGCCACATAAATAAATAGGATTTTCATAATCGTTACCATTATTATTCGTAACACAACTTCACTATCAAGCAACACAACTTTTACTTCACTAGTCACCCAATTTTACCATCAAGTAACAAAACGTCACTAAATAGTAACACAACAACACTACCAAGACTCAACCTCTTGCTAACACACACACAAACACATTCCATGTACCACCATGAATCATAGTTTTTTTCCGCCAACTTTTTGGGTTTTTCTTTATTTACCTTCTCTAAACACATTATTTTGTTATAGTCAGGCGTTGGTTGCATTACATTAAGTTACTTTATTCCCTCAAACAAATTCTCCCCTCAAGCCCCCTTACCCCTCATATTAAGTTTTAACCAACAACGTCCGATATAGCGCCGCTCCAGAAATCTCTTTCTCTTGAGAACTTGTGTTTTCCAGACATTGCTACGGCAGCTCCAAATGCACCTGCTGCAACACCTTGTCATCATCTAATGCAGGAGGACTTGCAAGGTGCTGTTAATCTATACTGTACACTAGACCCCTCCAACTCATCACCAACAGCTTTCAACGGTGGACGATGTCGACCCAATTTGGCCAATTAATCTATTATTTTTTAAAAGATCAGAAGCATATAACCTTTTTAACTGAGTTTCTTTCTTTTTTTACACTTTTGTGTGGTTCTGCTGGTCAGGGTGCTCCGCCTCGGGACACCCATTCCTTGAAACTTTCCTAAAACATTCCCAATCTAAATTCGCAAGATACCTTGACAATGTCCAGTGGGGAATGTAACTTCAGGGTCATAGGAAATCACTGGAGCAATTATAGACAGCTGAATGCTTGCTGACTTACTCAAAATGTTTAAGACCATTACCGTAAAGCAAGGCGTCACAGCCACCAGGAAACATGACGTAACTTTGACTGGAAAGGAATTATTGGACTGGAGGAACAGGTTCAAAAAATTCATGTAATGTAGCATAGCAAATCCTAGTCTAGTGTAGTTTCAAGGAAGCATTTTCACACAGAAAAACACAGGTTAAACCAAACACTGAAAGGCTTAAGATAAGTTACAGGCAACCTTGTGAATGTTAAACTGAAATCCCCAACCCTGGTCAGAACAAGTACATATATTTATATATTCATGACATGGCATATTGTGTGTAGCATCGCATAGTGGTATTTATGTACATCCCGGTACCACGCGATTTCAAACGTTAATCTATTGAATCGTGTCCCAGAGCACGGTTGTCCGACATTATTCGTACTGCACAGAGAGAAATGTTAACCCATACATTTTGGATTGGAGCGTTTCTCAGAATATAAACAATATATATATATATAGATAGATATTCATTATATATGTCGTAGAACAAAATGTAAACCAATGCATTCTGAATGGGAGCGTTTTTCAGACGAGAGAGAGAGTGTGCCCAGACAGTACAGTGCACCCTCTAGTTATATATGTGTCAATATTTCCACTTTTGCATTTTTGAAGCAGACCTCCTCAAAAACTGAAAATAAATAAATAAATAAAAATAACGTGCTCCACAGAACGAAATGTAAACCAATGCATTCTGAATGGGAGCGTTTGCAGGTGTCTGAAAAGAACGAAACGAGAGAGAGAGAAAGAGAGAGAGAGAGAGAGAGAGAGAGAGAGAGAGAGAGAGAGAGAGAGAGAGAGAGAGAGAGGCTTCAGAAGGGGTGTGCACAGATAGTACAATGCACCCTCTACTTTTGTTTGTGTCAAAACAATAAATGCATCAAAGGGTAAATGTAGTGCACTAGGGATACTCTGATTTCTCCATTTTTTTTTGTTTTTTCCCCCCATCGTTCTCATGCTCACGGAGGTATATATATATATAGGAGAGGCCCTTTCGTTCTGTGCAGCAAGATATTTCGTGCTGCACAGAACGAAATTTAAAACATTGCCTTTCAATTGGGATATTTTCTTCGACCACAGAAGGGGTGTGTGCAGTACAGTGCAGCCCCTATATATGTATGTGTAAAAACAACAAATGCATCAAAGGGTAAATGTAGTGTATTAGGAATACTCTGATTTCCCTGTTTTTTACAGCAGACCTCCTCAAAAACGTTTCGCTCTCACGCTCACGGAGGTATATATATATATATATATATATATATATATATATATATATATACAGTGGGGCAAAAAAGTATTTATTTAGCCACCAATTGTGCAAGTTCTCCCACTTAAAAAGATGAGAGAGGCCTGTAATTTTCATCATAGGTATACCTCAGCTATGAGAGACAAAATGAAAAAAATAAATCTAGAAAATCACATTGTCTGATTTTTAAAGAATTTATTTGCAAATTATGGTGGAAAATAAGTATTTGGTCAATAACAAAAGGTCATCTCAATACTTTGTTACATGCCCTTTTTTGGCAATGACAGAGGTCAAACGTTTTCTGTAAGTCTTTACAAGGTTTTCACACACTGCTGCTGGTATTTTGGCCCATTCCTCCATGCAGATCTCCTCTAGAGCAGTGATGTTTTTGGGCCTTCGCTGGGCAACACAGACTTTCAACTCCCTCCAAAGATTTTCTATGGGGTTGAGATCTGGAGACTGGCTAGGCCACTCCAGGACCTTGAAATGCTTCTTACGAAGCCACTCCTTCGTTGCCCGGGCGGTGTGTTTGGGGTCATTGTCATGCTGAAAGACCCAGCCATGTTTCATCTTCAGTGCCCTTGCTGATGGAAGGAGGTTTTCACTCAAAATCTCACGATACATGGCCCCATTTATTCTTTCCGTCACACGGATCAGACGTCCTGGTCCCTTGGCAGAAAAACAGCCCCAAAGCATGATGTTTCCACCCCCATGCTTCACTGTAGGTATGGTGTTCTTTGGATGCAACTCAGCATTCTTTCTCCTCCAAACACGAGTTGAGTTTTTACCAAAAAGTTATATTTTGGTTTCATCTGACCATATGACATTCTCCCAATCCTGTTCTGGATCATCCAAATGCTCTCTAGCAAACTTCAAACGGGCCCGGACATGCACTGGCTTTAGCAGGGGGACACGTCTGGCACTGCAGGATTTAAGTCCCTGGCGGCGTAGTGTGTTAGTGATGGTAGCCTTTGTTACTTTGGTCCCAGCACTCTGGAGGTCATTCACTAGGTCCCCCCGTGTGGTTCTGGGATTTTTGTTCACCGTTCTTGTGATCATTTTGACCCCACAGGGTGAGATCTTGCGTGGAGCCCCAGATCGAGGGAGATTATCAGTGGTCTTGTATGTATTCCATTTCCTAATAATTGCTCCCACAATTGATTTCTTCACACCAAGCTGCTTACCTATTGCAGATTCAGACTTCCCAGCCTGGTGCAGGTCTACAATTGTGTTTCTGGTGTCCTTTGACAGCTCTTTGGTCTTGGCCATAGTGGAGTTTGGAGTGTGACTGTTTGAGGTTCTGGACAGGTGTCTTTTATACTGATAAGGAGTTCAAACAGGTGCCATTAATACAGGAAACGAGTGGAGGACAGAGGAGCCTCTTAAAGAAGAAGTTACAGGTCTGTGACAGCCAGAAATCTTGCTGGTTTGTAGGTGACCAAATACTTATTTTCCACCATAATTTGCAAATAAATTCTTAAAAAATCAGACAATGTGATTTTCTGGATTTCTTTTTTTCATTTTGTCTCTCATAGCTGAGGTTTACCTATGATGAAAATTACAGGCCTCTCTCGTCTTTTTAAGTGGGAAAACTTGCACAATTGGTGGCTGACTAAATACTTTTTTGCCCCACTGTATTTATATATATATATATATATATTCATTATATAGGAGAGGCCCTCTTAAGCCCATCAGTTACCTGGCTCCGCAGTGCATCAGTGTCCTTCTCTATGGCTCCCTGTCTCTCTTTTCCACTGTGTTTCAAAATGCATTGGTTTACATTTCGTTCTGTGTAGCACGAAAACATCGGAGAAACGCTCCCATTCAGAATGCATTGGTTTACATTTTGTTCTGTTTAGCACAATCGTGCTCTGGGATACGATTCAATAGATTAATGTTTGTGCGCATGAGCACGATACCGGGTTGTTGTGTACTATGCAGTGTAACTTAATGTGTAGCATAGCATAGTGGAGTGTATTTGTATGTGTGGAATAATTCATAGCATATCATAACATTGCACAGTGTAATATAGAGTGTAACATATAATGTAGCATCCTGGAGTGTAGCATAATTTATAACAAAGTCTAATCTATTATATAGCGAGCATATTTTGTAGCGTAGCGTAGTGTAGCATAAGATGGAGCATTGCACAATGTCATGCAGAGCATTGAATAGTGTATCATAGTGTTGTTCAGAAGATAGTAGAAGCATAGAGGAAGTAGTTCAGTTAAACCATGACGGATTTGACGACCAGCAGGTTATACTGGATTTTCGAAACGGGCAGGGGCATTATCACATTGTTCTATATATATGAAATGTTAAAACAGGGTTAAAGCTTCACAAAGATAGTTTTAATCAGGAGCTCAGAAATATGCTATCGACTTCAAATTGCAACATAATTGCAGAGGCAGGTGCATGGTGCAGGCATCTCATCAGCCATTTGTATTCACAGGTGTGTGTACCCGTAATGGGTGTGTGTACCCGTAATGGGTGTGTGTACCCGTAATGGGTGTGTGTACCCGTAATGGGTGTGTGTATGTTGGGTGTGGTGGAAAAGGAAGAAACTTGGAACGGCATGTAACATGTAACATCAGCTGATTGGCTTGTCACCTGTGCCAAAATGTCCTATTAAAAGACAACCGGTTGTCTCCACATATTTCCTGATAGATACAAGAAACAGGGACACGACAGACAGAGAAACATTTTGTTGGATAATTTGGGGTGAGAGCATCCCTACACCATCGGAGCATTCAAACAAACGGCAGGTTAGTCTATTAGAATTTTCCTTGTATATGAAGACTATAGTATACAAATGCAAACAGAATAGTTGTTGGTAAAAGATTCATGTCAGTGTATCAATCAATTAAACAGCCATCTATCAGCAACTTGTGAGACATGCTCTATGCAAATATCTGTCCTGGAAAGAATAGTATGAATATAGTATTATAATATAATATAGTAATATTATATTATAGTATAATACGGTACTGAAATACTGGCTGGTTAGGTAGCCAGTCTACTCACTGACTACCACCAACAAATACATATCATGTCAGTTAGACTATACGGCCCAGGTATAAACGTGCATTTACACCTGGGTAAAGTGCAATGCATTCCAAATTGTAATCAATTCCAATTGGGGGGGGGGGGGGGGGGGTGAATAAAGTACTTTGAACTTGAACTTGAACAATAGGTGATTGGACACAAGTGTATGTGTTATACACACATGCACTTGATTGTGTGTACCAATTATAACACTGTATCTTGAGACATTTTTTCATAATTTGAAGAACAAATGACAAGTGGATGGTGGCCATTATTCTTTCTTTCTAATACTTGGTGAATTAATGGAACTCTTTATGTCATTATTCATCACTCACACTTGTAACATCAATAGGCAGGAAAACAAAATGACAACAGGGGGCAATCTTCGAGAAATTTCAAATTGCAAAAAATAATCAATGTGTTCAATACAAATCTTGAGGCAAAACATTTTTCAGTGCAGCACAAATCATTTCCAAGACTAAAATAGACATTTAAAAAAGAACCAATGAAACAAAACCAACCAACTCGTTTGAAATAGGAAAAAAATGTGTTTTCTGACAATTTCGTGAAATTCTAGAAATATATTTGGATTTGAGATATCTTTGGAACACTCGGAAACTCAATATATTAGTAACTCATTTCATGCACAATCCTTCTCATGTATTAGACACATATACCAAAGAATATGGACCAAATCAGAATCCTCATTCTGGGTAAGTAATAGTCTATTGCCATTTAACCATAAGTATTGCAATTATAAGAATGATTCTGATATTACTCTTTCTTCAACAAATCTGCAGTCTTAACAATTATAACAAGACTGGATACTGCAGGAACAAGTACTACTGCAGGAAGTACAACGAAAACTGCTGCACCAACAACAACAACTGCTCCACCAACGACAACATCTGCTGCACCTTCGACAACAACTGCTGCACCAACAACAACAATTGCTGCACCAACGACGACAACTGCTGCATCAATAACCACAACTGCTGCACCAACAGCGACAACCGCTGCACCAACAACGATAACTGCTGCACAAACGACGACAACTGCTGCACCAACATCGACAACTGCTGCAACAGCAACAACAGTTTCACCAACGACAACAATCGCTGCCCCAACAACGACAACTGCTGCAGCACCGACAACAACTGCTGCACCAACAACGACAACTGCTGGACCAACGACGACAACTGCTGCACCAACAACAACAACTGCTGCACCAACGACGACAACTGCTGGACCAACGACAACAACTGCTGCACCAACAATGACAACTCCTGCACCAACAACAACAAGTGCTGCACCAACAACGACAACTGCTGCACCAACAACGACAACTGCTGCACCAACAACAAGTGCTGCACCAACAACAACAACTGCTGCACCAACAACAACAACTCCTGCACCAACAACAACAAGTGCTGCACCAACAACGACAACTGTAGTACCAACAACGACAACTGCTGCACCAACAACAACAAGTGCTGCACCAACAACAACAACAACTGCTGCACCAACAACAACAACTGCTGCACCAACAACGACAACTGCTGCACCAACAACGATGACTGCTGCATCAACGACAACAACTGCTGGACCAACGACGACAACTGCTGCACCAACAACAACAACTCCTGCACCAACAACAACAAGTGCTGCACCAACAACGACAACTGTAGTACCAACAACGACAACTGCTGCACCAACAACAACAACTGCTGCACCAACAACAACAACTGCTGCACCAACAACGACAACTGCTGCACCAACAACGACAACTACTGCACCAACAACGACAATCGCTGCACCAACGACGACAACTGCTGCACCAACGACAACAACTGCTGCACCAACAACAACAACTGCTGCACCAACAACAACAACTACTGCACCAACGACAACTCCTGCACCAACAACAACAAGTGCTGCACCAACAACGACAACTGCTGCACCAACAACGACAACTACTGTACCAACAACGACAACTGCTGCACCAACAACAACAACTGCTGGACCAACGACGACAACTACTGCACCAACAACGACAACCGCTGCACCAACAACGACGACTGCTGCATCAACGACAACAACTGCTGGACCAACGACGACAACTGCTGCACCAACAACAACAACTGCTGCACCAACGACGACAACTGCTGGACCAACAACAACAACTGCTGCACCAACGACAACGTCGGCTGCACCAACAACGACAACCGCTGCACCAACAACGACGACTGCTGCATCAATGACAACAACTACTGGACCAACGACGACAACTGCTGCACCAACAACAACAACTGCTGCACCAACGACGACAGCTGCTGGACCAACGACAACAACTGCTGCACCAACAACAACAAGTGCTGCACCAACAACAACAACTGCTGCACCAACAACAACCGCTGCACCAACAACAACAACTGCTGCACCTACGACAACAACTGCTGCACCATCAACGACAACTGTTGCACCAACAACGACAACTGCAGCACCAACAACAACAACTGCTGCACCAACGACGGCAACTGCTGGACCAACGACGACAACTGCTGCACCAACAACAACTGCTGGACCAACAACAACAACTGCTGCACCAACGACAACTGCTGCACCAACAACAACAACCGCTGCGCCAACAACAACAACTGCTGCACCAACAACAACGAATGCACCAACGACAACAACTGCTGCACCAACAACGACAACTGCTGCACCAACAACAACAACTGCTCCACCAATGACAACAATTGCTGCACCAACGACAACAACTGCCGCACCAACAACAACAACTGCTGCACCATTGACAACAACTGCTGCACCAACAACGACAACTGCTGCACCAACAACAACAACTGCTCCACCAATGACAACAATTGCTGCACCAACGACAACAACTGCCGTACCAACAACAACAACTGCTGCACCATTGACGACAACTGCTGCACCAACAACGACAACTGCAGGACCAACAACAACAACTGCTTCACCAACAACAACAGCTGCTGCACCAATAACGACAACTGCTGCACCAACAACGACAAATGCTGCACCAACAACGACAAGTGCTGCACCAACGTCAAATGCTTTACCAACAACAACAACTGCTGCACCAACAACAACTGCTGCACCAACAACGACAACTGCTGCACCAACGACGACAACTGCTGCACCAACAACAACAACTGCTGCACCAACAACAACTGCTGCACCAACAACGACAACTGCTGCACCAACGACGACAACTTCTGCACCAACAACGACAACTGCTGGACCAACAACGACAACTGCTGCACCAACGACGACAATTGCTGCACCAGCGGTCCCTCAAGACCCTCCTACAGCAGACGAAGGTTCGCAAGATGTGTCATTCAGTTTGAACCGCACGTTTGACAACGCTTTGTCAGATTCTAATTCCTCAGAGTTTCAGGCGTTGGCTGAGGAAGTCACAAGAGAGGTGAGATAAAAACGTTTTTAGTAAATTTGCATTAGCCTTACAACAATCACTTGTTTCAATGCAGCTCATCCTCAATAACTATATTATGCTGATTCATTGAACTCAGGTAAACATTGGCTACAGAATGAGATTTCCTGACACTTTTTCCCGCTCTGTAGTAAGGTCTTTCACGTAAGTGTTTCATTATCTTTTTCAAATTGAATGTTCAACTGTTGTTCACCATTTGTTATACATGTTGTTTACGTATATATATTTCTTATTGACTTGCTTTCTGCTTCTAGGAACGGCTCAGTCATTGTGGAATTGGCTATAGTCTTCACCAACTCAACAGTTGTTCCGAATGGAACCGTCACAGTGGAGACCCTGATTCAAGCATTAGCCGCCGGCACTACCAACCTCAATGTGATCGAATCTACTATTACCTTGAGTAGGTTCAACACTAGATTGTAGATTTTTTATTAAAACCCACTAGCATTGGCTATTTTGAATAACACAAATCTTCTACAAACAGTAGAAAATGGCAATTTGTTGTTTCAATCTTGGCTAACCACATGTTCTCTCTTTATCTCTTTGAAGAGATGGACACATTTCATCAAAAATACATACAAGTGAACTCATAGATTTACTACTAAATTAGAATAGATTATTATATTATATTATATTAAAGATAAGGATTTAGGATAAATTCTCATAAATGCCACGCATTTTATTCAAACAGCAGTCATTTATGTTAGAAATTATTTGTAAGTATAGACCCAAGCAATTAAAATTACAATTATGTCAATGTTGTTGTTTAATCATTTAGAAATCATGGTCAAATACAATTTGGGCTTTAACACAATTTGTTTCTTTCCTTTAAAGAAACACCAACACCAGATCCTCCTGGTCCTACTAAAAGTATTAGATTAGGATCGACAATTTCTCATGATTACTACGATTTCAGCTTCCAGTTTTTTTAGCAGTGCACTGCAATACATTTGACCTTTCAGATTCTTCAGTTCAACTCCTTTTACATTTCTGCATTTTTAGCAATGCTTTGCGCTTCTCATTCAGCTGTCACTTTATTTGTTTCAAACCATTTACATTTTTTTAAATGGTGTGCATGTTTACATTATTTACTCCATTTAGACTTTTGAATTCTTGAATTCTTGAAATCCCTTCACTTGATTTAAGACATTAACGTATCTTTATGTCTTAATCTATGTGGCTTTATTAAAACATATTTTCAACCTGACTTTGTACTACAGCACTCACCGCATTTTCTGCAGGAAATGCATTTTCTAGTTTACAGATTGGGGATTTAGGATAAAACCTCGTAAATGCCACACTTTTTTTTCAAAAAGCAACAATTCATGGTAGAAAAGATTTGGAAGTACCAACAAACAAAAACGACAACTATGTCAATCTTGTTGTTTAATCATTTAGAAATCATGGTAAATTACAATTTGGCTCTAGCATAATTTGTTTTGCTCCTTTGAAGATACATCAACACCAGCTCCACCTGGTCCCACTACAACTACTAGATTAGGATTGATTATGATTGATTAGAACAAATTCTCATGATTACTACATAGCTTATTCAAACAGCATTAACAATACAAACCCAAACTACTGCAGGACAAACAACATCAACTGCTGCACCAACGACAACTGCTGCACCAACGACAACTGCTGCACCAACAACAACTGCTGCACCAACAACGACAACTGCTGCACCAACGACGACAACTTCTGCACCAACAACGACAACTGCTGGACCAACAACGACAACTGCTGCACCAACGACGACAATTGCTGCACCAGCGGTCCCTCAAGACCCTCCTACAGCAGACGAAGGTTCGCAAGATGTGTCATTCAGTTTGAACCGCACGTTTGACAACGCTTTGTCAGATTCTAATTCCTCAGAGTTTCAGGCGTTGGCTGAGGAAGTCACAAGAGAGGTGAGATAAAAACGTTTTTAGTAAATTTGCATTAGCCTTACAACAATCACTTGTTTCAATGCAGCTCATCCTCAATAACTATATTATGCTGATTCATTGAACTCAGGTAAACATTGGCTACAGAATGAGATTTCCTGACACTTTTTCCCGCTCTGTAGTAAGGTCTTTCACGTAAGTGTTTCATTATCTTTTTCAAATTGAATGTTCAACTGTTGTTCACCATTTGTTATACATGTTGTTTACATATATATTTCTTATTGACTTGCTTTCTGCTTCTAGGAACGGCTCAGTCATTGTGGAATTGACTTTAGTCTTCACCAACTCAACAGTTGTTCCGAATGGAACCGTCACAGTGGAGACCCTGATTCAAGCATTAGCCGCCGGCACTACCAACCTCAATGTGATCGAATCTACTATTACCTTGAGTAGGTTCAACACTAGATTGTAGATTTTTTATTAAAACCCACTAGCATTGGCTATTTTGAATAACACAAATCTTCTACAAACAGTAGAAAATGGCAATTTGTTGTTTCAATCTTGGCGAACCACATGTTCTCTCTCTTTGAAGAGATGGACACATTTCATCAAAAATACATACAAGTGAACTCATAGATTTACTACTAAATTAGAATAGATTATTATATTATATTATATTAAAGATAAGGAATTAGGATAAATTCTCATAAATGCCACGCATTTTATTCAAACAGCAGTAATTTATGTTAGAAATTATTTGTAAGTATAGACCCAAGCAATTAAAATTACAATTATGTCAATGTTGTTGTTTAATCATTTAGAAATCATGGTCAAATACAATTTGGGCTTTAACACAATTTGTTTCTTTCCTTTAAAGAAACACCAACGCCAGCTCCTCCTGGTCCTACTAAAAGTACTAGATTAGGATCGACAATTTCTCATGATTACTACGATTTCAGCTTCCAGTTTTTTTAGCAGTGCACTGCAATACATTTGACCTTTGAGATTCTTCAGTTCAACTCCTTTTACATTTCTGCATTTTTAGCAATGCTTTGCGCTTCTCATTCAGCTGTCACTTTATTTGTTTCAAACCATTTACATTTTTTTAAATGGTGTGCATGTTTACATTATTTACTCCATTTAGACTTTTGAATTCTTGAATTCTTGAAATCCCTTCACTTGATTTAAGACATTAACGTATCTTTATGTCTTAATCTATGTGGCTTTATTAAAACATATTTTCAACCTGACTTTGTACTACAGCACTCACCGCATTTTCTGCAGGAAATGCATTTTCTAGTTTATAGATTGGGGATTTAGGATAAAACCTCGTAAATGCCACTTTTTTTTTCAAAGAGCAATAATTCATGGTAGAAAAGATTTGGAAGTACCAACCAACAAAAACGACAACTATGTCAATCTTGTTGTTTAATCATTTAGAAATCATGGTAAATTACAATTTAGCTCTAACATAATTTGTTTTGCTCCTTTGAAGATACATCAACACCAGCTCCACCTGGTCCCACTACAACTACTAGATTAGTATTGATTATGATTGATTAGAACAAATTCTCATGATTACTACATAGCTTATTCAAACAGCATTAACAATACAAACCCAAACTACTGCAGGACAAACACCATCAACTGCTGCACCAACGACAACTGCTGCACCAACAACAACTGCTGCACCAACAACGACAACTGCTGCACCAACGACGACTACTGCTGCACCAACGACAACTACACCTTCACCCACTACAACTACACCTGTACCCACTACAACTACTACACCAGACTCTACAGAGTCTCCGGCAGCAGATGAAGGCACTTTGGATTTGAGTTTCAGTTTGACACGCACATTTCAAAGCTCTTTGTCAGATCCTACTTCCCCAGCCTTTCAGGTGCTGGCTAATGAAGTCACAAGAGAGGTGAGATAACAATGTTTTGATTACATCTGCATTAGCTTTAGAACAATCACTGATTTCAATGCAGCTCATATTCAATAACTAATGTGCATTCTTGACTTTAGGTTAACAAAGGATACAGATTATTTTTTCCAAGAACATACTCCCGATCTGTCGTTAGGTCTTTTCGGTAAGCATTTTATTCTCTTCCTCAAATTGTTTGTTCGACAGTTCTTTAACCATATTCATGCATTTCCTTACATTTGTTTATTCTACATTATTATCATGAATAGTTACCATTAGAAATTGTAATATATGATCCAGTTTTAACCATTTTCTTTTTTTTCTTACTTTGTGCCCCTAGTAATGGCTCAATCCTTGTGGAAATGATTCTGGTCTACCAAAACCAAACAGTGGTTCCGACCAGAGCGCTGGCAGAGCAGGTACTACAGTTCGCGTTATTCTCAGGTATCACCAACCTAACTGGAGTGGACCTTTCTACTATTACCGCAAGTAAGTTGAACACAATATTTACAATTTTAGAGTAATAACCATATCAACCTACATTAAATAATGGTTTGGAGAGCCAAGCAAGAGGAACACAAGGCATTACTATTAAGTCAATGTTGATTAGCAATTAGCAATTAGCAATGTTTATTAGTTTTTGAACAGATCCCTGTTCAAAAACGAAGTTAAATGTAATGCAGACATATTGGCTGTAATGTATTTTGTTATTTTAACGCTAATTCAACCACCCAAACAGCAACAACCACCTCAGGAGGACCCACTCTGAAAATGACCACCACAACTGCATTTTGTTTGCCTATCTTCTTGACGGTCATCAAAGGACTGTTGTTCAGTACATAGAACACTCTTGTATTATATTGAATGAAGAATATTTTTTTTACCCTAACCCTAACCCTAGTTTACCATGACATCAACATAGTTCATTTGAAGGCAGCAGCATTTTTTTAGATTTAGAATAGAATAACCTAATGATCATAAGTAAGAATCCATTTAGATAATAGTAAGAATAAGTTAAAATGTACCATTTCCACTCCTTAGCAGTGTGATTTCAACAATCATTTAAACATATTTGTTTCTTCACCATGATTGAACAAAGTGGGAACTAAAATACAAAAGAAAGGAATGAATAACATTTGCCATAATAAAATTAATTATTTTCAGCTCTGCAATTCTAGCCAAGAACTAAAAGATAATTCAAACATTTGGCAAAACAATGAATGAAAAAAACAATACATTTTGTTATATTTACATAAATTATATATTATATTTAATCACATGTTGTCGTTACTTTTATTACAGAAAAACAGGCATTGTCTATCAAGATGTAGCTGACTTAATATGAGATGTTTTTCGAGGGGCCAGTTTGTCTTGGTGTTGCCAATAAATTTTATCCTATGTTGTATCTGCATATTTCACTGCTTATTGATAAACACAATAAACTATAACCTATTGTAGCCCACTTGTATTGTATGGGGTTAATTATTGTTGGGGCCATTAACAATCTTTTTGTTCTTTATTGTGGGATTTATGTTGCATGGAATGATTGTGTTGAGACCTGCGTCACGGGGTGTGGCCAGTGTCGCGGGAACAGATTTGGTCTCCCAACTGACCTCGCCCAAACTTACTGCCTATAAAGGAGGTATTCGGGTAGGGTTTGTGAGGGAAAGAGCTGGCAAAAGCCAGAGGGAATCAGTTTTTTTGACTGTCAATCGTGAATTATGAAGCGTGACATTGGAAAACGTGACTGTGAACGTTGCCGTGGGCATCACGTATTATGTATTATTTGTTTTCCCTACGTTAATACACTTTAAGTCATTATGGTGTCATGTGTGCGTCAGAAGGTATCCTGCCCCTGACAGAGTAACTCGCCGCAAATTGAAATGCGTGGGAAGCCACAACATTTATTGCCATAAATCCATGCTAACAAATAGAGCCAATATTTACAGTTGACATTGAAAAATAAAAAATGGTAACACTTTACAATAAGGTACGCAAAAACGTGGGTAGTTACTTAGGAACAAATGGGTCACGAATGATGAACGACCAGGGCTCTAACTGGGGCCCTAACGGGGCCCTAAGTGACAGTTACTCAGTAACTACTGAGGAGTTACTGGTAAACAGACCAGGGCACTAATGCATTCGTTACTGAGTAACGAATGATGAACGACTGGGGCCCTACCTGGGGCCCTATCTCGGGCCCTAATTGGAGCCTTAACTGGGGCCCTTAGTAACAGTTATTCAGTAACTACTCAGGAGTTACTGGTAAAAAGACCAGGGGACTACTGTATTCGTTAATGAGTAACGAATGATGGACGACTGGGGCCCTAACTGGGGCCCTAAGTCACAGTTATTCAGCAACTACTGAGGAGTTACTGGTAAACAGACTAGGGTATACTATATTAATTAATCATTCTGTGAATTAGCAAACTGACCAATTGATTATGAGAGCAACTGAATTTTCCTGGGATTTCACAATTAGTTATTAAATTAACAGGGCACAGACGGGATGATTGTCATATTTTAATAAAGATATTCACAATACATACACACAATACATACATTAATGTTCACATTTAAGGTTTATTATGTGGCATTAGTAATGTTGAAGGCTTAAAAGCAATTGTCCACCGCTGCAGGGTATTCTTTAAGCCTGCCGCCCTTGGTTTCAAGTGCTGTCGATGGCTGGCTTGGGTCCCACACTGGATCG
Organism: Pollachius pollachius; assembly: GCF_949987615.1. Taxonomy (NCBI): domain Eukaryota; kingdom Metazoa; phylum Chordata; class Actinopteri; order Gadiformes; family Gadidae; genus Pollachius; species Pollachius pollachius. The sequence continues at coordinate 34,344,579 of NC_136935.1, read as the reverse complement.
ACTGGTAGAGCTGGATCTGACTGATGATAAGTTGTTATCATTCACGATCCATTCGTTCACCAGTAGTGAAGCTTTTTTGAATCATTCATTTACCAGTAGTTAAGCTTTTTGAATCATTCGTTTACTATTCATTTAGTAGTAGTAGTGATGCTTTTTGTGTACCTTCATGTAAAGTAATGCATCATACTGAGTTGTTACTCTTTGGCGAACCATTCGTTCACCAGTAGTTGAGCTTTTTGAATCATTCGATTACCAGTAGTGAAGCTTTTTTAATCATTTGTTTACCATTCGTTTACCAGTAGTGAAGCTTTTTGTGTATCTCCATGTAAAGTAATACATCATACTGAGTTGTTACTCTTTCGCGAACCATTCGTTCACCAGTAGTGAAGCTTTTTGAATCATTTGTTAAACAGTAGTGAAGCTTTTTGGGTACCTTAATTATAAGTCATGCATCTTTCGCAAACCATTCGTTCACCAGTAGTTAAGCTTTTTGAACCATTCGTTCAACAGTAGTTAAGCTTTTTGAATCATTAGTTTAACAGTATTGAAGCTTTTTGAATCATTTGTTTACCAGTAGTGAAGCTTTCTGTGTACCTTCCTGTAAAGTCATGCATCAAACAGAGTTGTTAGTCTTTCGTGAACCACTCGTTCACCAGTAGTTAAGCTTTATGAATCATTTGTTTACCATTAGTTAAGCTTTTTGAATCATTTGTTTACCATTAGTTAAGCTTTTTGAATCATTCTTTTACCAGTAGTGAAGCTTTTTGAATCATTTGTTTACCAATAGTGAAACTTTTTAAATCATTTGTTTACCCGTAGTAAAGCTTTTAGTGTACCTTCATGTAAAGTTATGCATCATACTGTGTTGTTACTCTTTTGCAAACCATTCGTCCACCAGTAGTTACCCTCTTTGAATCATTCGTTTACCAGTAGTGAAGCTTTTTGAATCATTGGTTTACCAGAAGTGAAGCTTTTTGAATCATTTGTTTACCATTAGTGAAACTTTTCGAATAATTTGTTTACCCGTAGTAAAGCTTTTAGTGTACCTTCATGTAAAGTAATGCATCATACTGAGTTGTTACACTTTCGCAAACCATTCTTTCACTTTTTGCAAATTAACATTCTTTCACATTTTGCTAATTGCCGTACTTTTTGAAAACTTCGTTCACCAGTAGTGAAGCACTTTAGGGTTAGTTATAAAAACCCAAACCACTGTTGATGACAATGAGGGATCTACAGCCACTTTATTTAAATTGTGTAACATAATAACCGGATAATATAGAAAATATTAACAAGAAACAAAAAAAGGCATTCTAAAATGGAACAAAAAAAAAGGCTCCCTAAAATCAAAACAAAAACCTGCTCTCTTCTTTATCGGTAAACAGCCTTTACTATGCCCGTCTACCGATCTGCAACAATTCCCCGTTATTTTGTTTTCCATTAACCTTGCTCTGAAGGTTCCTGCTAAGTATTTCGAGATGACATTTAGCAGAAAATAAGTAAAGTGTCTCTCCCTTTGGCATTGATGCCCTCAGCTGGTCAACAGGTCCTCGTTGACAGCGTATAGCTCCGAAATGGCGGCCGTTTATGCCACCGTCTTTCGGTCAACCCCAACTTTGATGTAGGCCTCTGTTTTTGTCCTGCCCTTCTTGACTGCTACAACGACACGCCTGTAGTGATCCATGGCCTCTTCTGGGGTGAGGACTGAAACAAAGTTAACAGTAGTATTCACATTTTTACCATCAGGATGATGGTAGTGCAGTTGGTTAGGGGTTTACAAGTATTAATACTATTGTTGTATTAGTGTTATATAGTGGCAAGTTAGTCCTCAATTACATTCTAGTGTAATGATAATAATTATTAAATTGTAATTTCCAGTAGTATTAAGAGTACTGTGTGTGTACTGTTTATTCAAGTAGTATTATCTGTACTCTTAGCATTAGGTTATTTTAGATCAAATGAGCACAACTAGAGAGTAAAGTGGAAGTACTGTATAGTTCAGATAAGTGGTAGAATAAGTAAATTATATCATTTAGTGTTTTTTGAAAGCCATGTTCCTGCTGTAGCTTCATCCATTATACTGCTTTGAACAGTCATGTTCAGACGTGGCTATGATATTTTGACTTGGGACCAGCTGACCACCTATCTCTTTGAAGGAATGGTTAAGAATTGATCAATTAATCCAGCACCATGAATATAACCATAACCAAAAACATTTTTATTTTCTATTTAGTTGATTTACTTCATCTGGCTTAACTGACCTCAATCTAATTTATTTCATTGCTGTTCTAAGTTCCTTCCCATTCCCAAAGCACTTTCTGCTTATGATATCATGTAAAGGTAGATACTTGGTTAGCGCAATGTTCAAGTACAAATTGAGTAAATATTACTAGCATCCTCTTGTCATGGATCCCCTCTAGACACTAGCCTTCTTTTCTCGGTGGAAGTTGCGTGTGCAAATTTGGTTCCATGTTACGGTCATCAGTTATTAATCATTATACTGTGTACGACTATACCATGTATTCTCTCTTCAATTCTGCGCACTAAACAGTCTTGTGTGTACTGCACGGTTCAATACATAGCACCCCAGTGTTTCACCCCTATCCACTGGGGTGCTGTGTTTACATCATAACCGATCAGAAACAGTCACTTGTAACTACAACAAAGTAATCTGACAGAGGAGTATAGGCAGATTATACTATCTAACATTAAAGACAAAAGCCAGATGTTGGTGGTCAATGGGTTTTCAGTGCATTGTGAAAGCTCTAACATAGACCTGTGATTAATATGCACTCAATCACACAAGGTGAAATGGACTCAGGGTATTTTATCTTTTGATTCTTCTTGTGTACTATGCACGACTTAATAGCACATAATAAAAACAGTGAGAGCAGGACATAAAATGGAAATGTAATACAATGTGACAACACAAACTTACCTTGAGCTGCTACTCTTTTAGTAGGCTGGTGTACACCACTAATTTGGCTAACCTGACCTCTACCACCAATGCAGGTGTGGTAAAGCACAGAGGGAGAATCCCCCAAAATAGGAGATAACTGGGGGCTTCTCTTTGTGCTCTGGAACTCTTTAATCCACTATATGTTTACATAGAAAAATAACTGTTTACTGGTATTTACTAAGGCTGGATGATGTATATTGGACTTTTTTTTTGGCTCTTATGTCAGACTGCAAGTTGAAACATGTACCATTGTAGTGCCCACTTAGTCCCAGCTCCTACACAGCTAGATAAACATGGTTGCTGTTTTGCTTAATAGACAGTACACATAACTTTTCAGGTGAGTGCTGCATGCAGCGCTCAACTATTGTTCTTCATAAGTTTTATTAAGTGAGTGCTGCATGCAGCGCTCAACTATTGTTCTTCATAAGTTTTCTTCTTTCTTTCTTTCTTTCTTTCTTTCTTATTCTCTACAAACTTTGGCACCTATCTCCTTCCGAAAAATTTTCACCTAGAGACACCATTCAAATTTTGAAATGTTCAGAAAAGCTTGGAATCGCGCGCTTCTTTTCAGAATTATTAAAATATTTTATACTTTTTAAGATATTCTACTTTTAAAATACTATATTTCTTTTAACATGGGAGTCAATGGGAGCTCTGGTACTGCAACTGTTTAAGACGTAACTACATCAATTTTCATACGGAATTTCTATATCATTTCAACTTTCTTCAGAATCACAGTTTTAGTTTCATACCTTTCAGTTTATTGTTTTCACCAGTTTTCATTGAAGACGTCTGACCATTCTGACACTCCTACTTCTTAAGACATCGTAACTCAATCATTTTTTAACCATTTTTTATCTTCATTTTTTATCTTTGTTCAAACCATTTAACCTGTTAAGCCCTAGGCCTATTTCACAGGCCTCCTGCCCGAAATGACATGCCCAAAATGAATATGAGTATGCCTCCACAACTACAAGGGCTATATGAATAAAGTTGGTGTCAAAAAGAAGGTATCACCTGTGAGGTGGCTGCAGAAGTGTCAGAATCAATATCGATGTTACTGTGTCAGAGTATAGCTAATAAAGTGAATAAAGTGATGTTAGAGAGGTTTTACTACAGGTAGGTCCAGTCGGAATAAATGGTGCCATTTGGGCACTTTTGGGCACCATCAGTGCCATTTGACCTTTCTAAGGTACCAGACTGTAAAACTAATTTTATTTCACTGACATATCACTATAGGTATTCATTCAAATTCAACAGTTTTGACTTGTTTTGAAAATTCACCCAGACCTATACATTTTCCCAGTCAAAGAAAACCATACAATCGAAATGAAGTTTGACTCCAACTGGAGCAGATATATTTGAGAACATATAATAAAACCAAACTGTAAAAACAAAGGTAAAAACACAGCCAAAGACTACAATCACTATAGGGATAAAGATATATATATACATATATATATATATATACACACTAAGTGCTGTCATGCCACTGCTGGAAGCAGTTCTTTTTGGAAGTGAAGCACAAAGGGACCTGGCACTTCCTGCAGTACAAGTAATCCGTTTCCAGTTCTGGCAACAGCAAATCACTGTCGTCAGATGAGGACTCAAGAGGGACTACAGTAGCCCCACTGTCGCTAGTACTGACAGCAAATGCCTCCGCAAACGTATAGGTCTTTCTCTTGCCTGCCATTATTTATTTGAAAAGAATAACAAATGGAAAAAAAGGCAAGAAAATACAAAATAACTAGCTAACTACTAGGTAACTAGGAATGCAAACGTTGTAAGAAGCGTGTTGTAGGAGCGTATGTCTCTATCTAGCCGGGGTGTCTGCTCTGAGAATGTTCTCGGCGCTTCTGGCGCGAATTATGCTGACCTTCCATTCAAACCCGGGAAGATATCTTGGGTATGCATTGGTCAATTTGGATGATTGACCCCTCTACTGAACCGTCAGAGCCAATAGAGTCGAGGGCCAGTCAAATCGAGGGACCCAAATCCATGTCAAAAAACACCATTCGCCAATCAAAAGTATCACACTGTATAACGTTTTTTATTTGTTTATTTATTTTTGCTCTTCTTTGGCTGCTATTTCAGTGAGTTTTTAAGTGAGTGAGTTAGTTAATAATATAGTTAAGAAATAAGGGTTTTATTCACTTTGGGAATTCACTTTTAGGATCATGTAATTTGGATTTAAGAAAAATCTTCATCAACTCATTTGTCATGGTTCCACATGCAGTCCATTGTATAGAAGAAATGTTTTAGAGATTCAGTTGTTAACATTACATACTATAAGTATGGACTAAAATGAAAAGAAAAAACACAGGGAGAAATGTATTACCGTAATAGCACTATAACAGTGTAATGTAGCAGTCTTCAGGTTTTTTAGTCATTAAAAACAACTCCAAAAACTATTCAAAGACATTTGGTACCTAGCGCTTACAGAAAAACTTTGCAAGTCCCATTACAAAGCTTGGGACACATTTTGATCTCCTAATTAAACATTAGATAAATGGTTGAACCATCGGTCTTTCGACCTAGTTAAGAGTAAATTTTACTTGTTTGACAGATAATTTAAATTGGTTGGTGGCAAGTTTATCTAGCAAGGCCAACAAATACGTGATAGAACAGACGTGGTACGATGTCAAATTAGCTCATTTTAGGAAGCTAAGCAATGTGATTGAATTATTACACTCTCAATTAATAATGAAATAACTTAAGCATGTACTAACATTCTACCATGGCTTTCTCTACACGTACAAGATCTCTCGTATGCTGCCTTTTCCGTTTGCTCTTCCTCTGAGCCTCCATTGCCAAGTTCTTCTTGTGCAATCCTATATAATCACGTCATGGGCTCCTCCATAATATCTTCTTCCCTTTTGTTCAGTCCTTATTATGACATTACACGCATTCAAGCAGCGCCAGGGTATCAAATCTATTGCCCACTCGTAATTACTACTATTGGTATTAGTCATAGGTGCCGGAACCTATGAGGCCGCGGGGCCAATGGCCACCCCACTTTTCGTGGAAAAAAAATAAAAATAATTAGGGGTCCAAGTTTGGCCCCTATTGTTTCTGTAACATTTTTTTGTTTCCTCAAATTCTGTAAAAGTCATACTGCAGCCTATTCACCTTATTCCACGCGTAAACAAGGGGGTCGCTATATTGGTTCCGTTTTGTGTTCTATCTTCCGGTTGAGCAACTCTGTCCGTTATCGTACAGTGGCACAATACATTAGCAATTTTAGTCAAGATGACCAGCGATAACAACTGGAATAAAAGACGGGTGTCCTTGCAACAATACTGTGTTGTGCACGGGAAAACCAGGGCAGAATATTGTGGGGCAACCTTCAATCTTCATCCTCCGCCATCCAGCGATGAGGGCCGGCGTATGTGGCTAAAGGCGCTAAATTTGAAGAACCCTCCGAAAAACCCATTTTTTTGTATGGGTGTCAAAATGAAACCATTTTTCATTTTGACACCCATACCCCGAGAAATGGTTGGGATATGTTATTCCTCCAGCGAAAAAGGCTCGTCGGATGCTTGTGAGGCTCCAAGGAAAGATAACATTTTAGCACTAACAGCTATCAATATCGCTAGTCGTTAGCCAGCTAGCGTCTAATGAGTATGATCAGCATATACCCGTAACTATGCCTTGGCTTGACCTCAATAAATGAACAGCATTACAAGATAAGATCAGGTCAAGTCTTTCTAATTTGATGTCCAGGACTGGTTATGTTGAAAGGCAGCAAAATGATGAACCTTATCGTTGATAACTCACTGATGTCTGATGCTGTTATTTCTACAGAACCCTCAACCAGCTCTGCAATCCAGGAGACTGATGGGTTGACTGATGGGGTGACACACCATGATGCTTCTACACAGGGGAAGTATACATTCATGGAAGATCACATTTTTGCTGTCAGTGACTCACTCCATTGTCCTCTCCTCCAAGACCAGGCAACACAGTGTCCTGAACAACATCTTGTACACACCGAACTTCTCCGGAATGATCGGCTGTATCTACTGTACAAGTGGATGCCCTTGAGGCTTTATCCGAAAACCTGAAAGAAGGATGCAGCATCTCTCAGCTACATCCCAAGGATCAACTGTTGATGACCCTGATGGAACTCCGGCGGAACCTATTGCAGGACGACATCGCAGAGAGGTTCAGAGTGTCTCAGTCTGTGGTCAGTAGGATAATCTCTCAGGGGCTGGAATTCATGGGGGAGAAGATGAGGTGCTATTTTCCATGGCTGCCCAGGGAGACGATCCAGGCAACGATGCCACAGAGCTTCAAGGAACATTATCCATTAACCACATGCGTGATCAACTGTTCTGAGAGCCCTTTTCAGAAGGCTCACAATCTGGACTCAAGAGGCGAGTCTTACAGTCATTACTATGGACATAATACAATCAAGTTCCTCATAGCTATTGCACCATGTGGTTTGATTATGTTCATCTCTCAAGCATATGGTGGGAGATGCAGTGACAAGTTCATCACAGCCAACTCAGGGTTTCAGGAGTATCTGCGTCCAGGTGATGAGGTGATGGCTGACCGAGGAGTTGTTATCCAAGATCTTCTGTTTGAACGTAAAGTCAAGCTCGTCCTGCCAGCTTTCACCAGAAGAGGCCTTCCCTTGTCCGTAGAAGACACCACCAACACGAGGCGCATAGCCAACGTCCGAGTGCACGTTGAGAGGGTCATACGCCGCCTGAAGAACTACAGAATAGTCTCTCAAACAGTGCCCATTAACCTTGCCCCGAAATTTGATAAGATTATGAGAGTCTGTGCAGGTCTATCTAGTCTTCGTGGGGACATTATACAAGAAGATGAGGAATAAGATGTTCAATCAGTTATAAGTTAAATTAGTTGTAATGGTTACATGGTTAAAATTTTGTTTCTCTTGTTATTTATATTGTTCATTTTTACAAATCTATAACAAACTTTAACTGATATCTGTATTTTTATACACAAACATGTCTTTGTCAGAGGGTCAATAAAATTAACCTGACACATTTGAGGCAATTGCTAAATCCTTAAAGGAGACATATCATACCACCAGGTGTGAGTGTGATTAGCCATTACAAGCCGTTTTCAAAATGTGCAGCATTGTGACATCACAGGTGGGCGTGTCCACCTAGACGTGTGACGGATAGATGAGCAGTGTTTGCTAGTCTACTGGGTAGGCTGGTAGACTGATCTATCCAGCACACATCTAGATGGACACGCCCACCTGTGATGTCACAATGCTGCACATTTTCAAACCTGCTTGTAATGGCTAATCACACTCACACCTGGTGGTATGATATGTCCCCTTTAAATGATTGAGTTAATGCTTTGACATAATGCTAAAAACTAATTACATTAAAAACAATAGCCAATAATATGTACAAATAGTAGTTAAAATATGTACAAGTAGTATAAAGTAATCATTTGCATAACTGCATATAACGCTCACAGAGCAACAAGCGACCTTCATTAAACTTGTCTGAAACAAAAGGAAGCATGTCTCTGAAATAGAATGCTCTTAGTCTAGCCACAGTCTTTGCACAGAAAGCCTCATCATATGGGATGTGAACCATTACCTGTTTTGAATGAGACCAAATCAGTAACTTGCATGCCTTTAGCTATGTGCAGAACAAGCCAATTTGTACTTGTGTAACGGGTGTGCCCGCACTGCTACTGTTCATGAATGGGCGCACATCCGTTAACGGATATAATGGTCTGCGTTGTGTTAGGGGTGAATGCGCTGGATGGGTGGAAGGACGGCTGGACAACAATGGAGGATGGCCTTTCTCATTTATTGATATCTGCGTGAGCCAAAGAAAAATGTGTCACTGCATGTAAACGGTCGTAGACAGGACCACATTCCCTCCTCCACTCAGATAGATAACAGCATTCTCACAATATATAATAACATGAAAATAAACAAAATAGGATAATGAATGCAATTGACTGCACTCCCACAAACATAAACATGAGCAGCATAGATAATATACACAAAACAGATAAAACATTCATACCTGCATGAGCCAAAGAAAAACGTGTCACTGCATGTAAACGGTCGTAGGCAGGACCACCTTCCCTCCTAGCAAACAAACACACGGGGAAACCCTATACTCTATACTCTGCAATTATTCTCATTTTGGTACTTTATTTATCGATGACTTCCTTTGTTTACTGATATGTCATTGTTGTGGCCAGTTCTAAACTTCAGTTTTAAACCTTCCACTTTACTTTTTGTTTTTTGTTACTCTGGGCAACACAGCACTCAGCCACATCACTCCAACCACCACTACAACCCCCATCAACCTCCAGCACCCACCCACTCACTCTTGAGGTACAGGACGTGAGGCGGGTGCTCAGCGCAGTTAACCCCAGGAAGGCTGCAGGCCCAGATGGAGTACCAGGGAAGGTGCTCAAGGCATGTACCAACCAGCTATCACAGGTCTTCACTGACATTTTCAACCAGTCTCTGGAACAAGCCGTTATCCCATCCCGCTTGAAATCTGCCACAATCATCCCAATCCCTAAAAAGTCACCCACTACCAGCCTCAATGACTTCCGCCCCGTAGCACTCACCCCAGTCATCACCAAGTGCTTTGAGAAACTGGTTTTGAGACACATCGAAGCCTGTCTCCCCCCCACCCTGGACACACACCAGTTTGCATACCGGACTAACAGATCCACTGACGACGCAATAGCCATCGCTCTCCACTCAGCGCTGAGTCACCTGGAGAAAAGGGGGAGCTACGTCAGGATGCTCTTCATTGACTTCAGCTCAGCTTTTAACACTATAATACCAGACATTCTGATCCCCAAGTTAATCAACCTGGGGCTCCCACCACCCACCTGCTCCTTGATAAAAGACTTTCTGGTCAACTGACCCCAGCAGGTGAAACTGGGTCCTCACCTCTCCTCCTCCCGCACTCTCAGCACTGGCTCTCCCCAGGGCTGTGTGCTGAGCCCACTACTCTACTCCCTCTACACACCCGACTGCAGTCCCACCCACCCAGAGAACATCATTGTCAAATTTGCTGATGATACAACGGTGGTGGGCCTTATAACAGGGGGAAACGAGGCGGCCTACAGAGATGAGGTCCTGAAACTTGGTGAGTGGTGTGTATCTAACAACCTGGCACTGAACATCACCAAGACCAAGGAACTCATCCTGGACTTCCGAAGGAACAGAGCCGCCCCTGCCCCCCTGTACATCAACGGTGAAGGTGTGGAGCGAGTGCAGTCCTTCAAATTCCTCGGAGTCCACATCTCTGCTGATCTCTCCTGGTCGGTCAACACCTCAGCGCTGGTCAAGAAGGCCCAGCGGCGGCTACACTTTCTGAGGGTGCTCAGGAGGGAGCATCTAAACACACAGCTGCTGGTGACCTTCTACCGCTCCACCATCGAGAGCCTGCTGACCTACGCTGTGTCAGTGTGGCACTCCAGCTGCATGGAGGCCGACAGGAAGAGACTGCAGAGGGTGCAAACGTTGCGCAAAAAATCATTGGCTGCCCTCTGCCTTCCTTAAGCACCATCTACGGCTCCCGCTGTCTCAGCAGGGCCAGAGGGATCCTGAAGGACACCACCCACCCCGGCTACCATCTCTTCAACCTGTTGCCTTCTGGCAGGCGCTTCAGGTCCATATATGCCAGAACAAATAGACTCAGGAACAGCTTCTTTCCCAAAGCTGTCACCATACTGAACTCAGATCTGCGCTGATGTTTGTTGTCTGTTTGTGGTCTTTACTCTGTATTTAAGTTTTACTATTTAAATTTCTATTTATTTTTATTGTATATTGCTTTTGTATATTATTATATATTATAGATTCGATAACTATCTATACACTTTTAAGGAGCTGCTCATTGCATTTCGTTGTACGTTGTATAGTGACAATAAAGCTTTCTATTCTATTCTATTCTACAGGGGTATCGCTTTTGGACTCGATTCGTAATCAATCGTACTTAATCATTTTTCAATCGTTTACCTTCGTTCAAACTATTTAACAAATCTACACACTTGTATCTTCAATAATATCCAAACGGAATTTCAATATAATTTATACTTCTCTTCAGAATCACAATTTTTGTTTCATACTGGCTTCGTTTTCAGTTGGTCTCATTGGTTTACGTTGACGCTGGAGCGTGAGGACGTTAAGCAGTGATGCCAGATTGGGCGTTATTTCCGCCGGATTTGGCTACTTTTGCATGACGTTCAGGCAGCGTTGCCAGATTGGGCGATTTTCCCCGCTTTATTGGGCTACTCTTAATCACACACCGGCTCGCTATTCTCTTAAAGACACACACACACACACACACACACACACACACACACACACACACACACACACACACACACACACACACACACACACACACACACACACACACACACGGACACCGGTGCAGGGCAATACATTTGACCTTTCAGATACTTCAATTGAATTCCTTTTACATTTCTGCATTTTTAGCAATGCTTTGCACTTTTCACTCAGCTGTCACTTTATTTATTTCCAACCATTTACTTGTTCTTAAATGGTGTGCATGTTTACATTGTTTACTCCATTTAGACTTTTGAACTTTTGTTCAAATCCCTTCACTTGATTTAAGCCATTTAACGTTTTTTTATTTCTTAATCTGTATCTTTATTAAAAAACATTTTCAACCTCACTTTATACTACAGCACTCACTGCATTTTCTGCAGGAAATGCATTTTCTAGTGTTAACTGAAGTTCAACTTTTGTCCCTCCCATTTACACGCCATTTGCTATCAAAACTGTCTGCATGGTTTGCTTGCCGATGCTTTTATTGCCTATTTAGAATATTTGTTTTCCTCTCTAAAGCAGGGTTGTTGAAACATTACAAGGGCTGGTGTAGAGCTGCAGGTTTTTATTCAATCTCTCTCAATCTTTCACACAATTGATTAGTCAAATCAGCTGTGCTCTTGCTTGGTCGGAAAGAAATTCTTCAACCACATGTATCTACATCTTGATGTAGATACAAAGTAGATGCAATGTCCAGCCAGTCACCTTCCCCACTGCCCAACAACTTGCCAGCCCCAAGAATCACAAGCCAAACTGTCCAGACGGTTGCATGAAGCCTCACTTGTGAAGCCATGTTCTCTAATCGTCTTGCAATGCTAAAAGAAGTGAATGAGACCCAACGACTTCTTTAAAATATGTGAAACGCTAAGCGGAAGAAGCTAATGGATCGGTGATAGAGGTCCCTGAAACAGACCCAAGCAGACATTGAGGCTCTCGATGAGAAGCTGTGGGGATTGTAGTCCATTGTATGCAAGTTTCGATTTATTTATTTATTTAGCAGACACTTTTAACCGAGGCGACTTGCACATAGGCTATAAAGTTACATTTGATCATCCTTTTTTCCCTCCTTCTGGTTCTCATCCTAAAGTTGCTATAGTTGGCAGATGTAGAGGGCATCAGTGTTGATGATGCAACAAGAAATGTCGAAATATGCTGTCAGTAGAAGTTGTTTTGGAGTGTTTGGAATATAAAGACGTTGTTTATGGTAAGTAAATATCTTACTGTTACTTAAGTTGTTAATACTACAGAGTCCTCAGTCAAGTCATCCTGCAACTCAACCAGACTGCAGTTATGAGACCGATTTAAAGCTTTGTATTTATTCCAGGTGTCCTAGGAGGGGGCAGTAAGCTAATACTTCTTATATTTTAAAATATATTCATAATTTAACTTTTTTTTTTATTGTAAGCGATCTGTCTGCTGAAAGAAGCCATGATCGTCTCATGTCTCTGAACCATCTCATTTAACTCCAGACAGAGATATGTAAGGTCATCTTGTTCGTGGATTCTCATCCCCTGGGCTTGGAGAGCACCCGCAGCAAGTCAGAGTCTGTTGAGTCCATGCTGGCCAGTTAACCCTGGTGCACGCAAGTGTTTGATTCCAAAGCACGACTCCGAAGCAAAAGGTCTGGATAACAAGAGTTATCTTCAATGGTAGAGAAAGGATCGGTACACAGGTTATCAGTTTGATGACCAGGCGCAACGATTCCGGCAGGGAGAAGGCAAAAGGCGTAGTCGGGGAAAATAAGCAGAAATCAAAAAGCAGTTGCAATGGTGCTGGGAATTTGACACTGAGGAACAAAGAAAAACTTTCACAGAAAGAGGGAAAGACACTGGCTAAATACACTAGGAGGGAAGATGTAGCGAGGGACAGGTGAAAACAATCAACGCAATGGGAGCAATCACAGGCAGGAAACCCAGGGGCAGGGAGTGACGTACCCAAGGAGCAGGACGAGACGGGACAGTCGCCGTATCTTGCAGCTACTGCTATGTGGTATGTCATTATATCCACGCTCTTGTTGAGGGCTTTTCTGAACACCAAAGCACCTTCCAGTGCAAGCATTTGCTGGTGCTTTACGTTTTCAGCCATATCAGTAATAAGTTCTCGCAGAAATGTCTTTATTTTTGAATATGATCGTGTCTTTGTTTGGTACACAAATATAACATCCGAATTGCTGAGGAAAGCCTCCTTTATATATTCTCCATCTGAAATGGAGGATACATGTTAGCAATGAACTGTGCGACTTTATATTGCCGTTCGGTAGTTTGATTTTTGACGGCACATAGGGTTGTAAACCCACTGCCCATTATTTCAAAACAAATTATTGTTTGGTTAACGATTATAAAAGATCCAGGTTTAATTACACAAGAATTATCTACACATTGAAATTGCTCCGGGTGCAAGTGTAGGATACTCGCCAGCATGCCCATTGTGGCATGTGTCATTGTAATAATCCTATGACGTGTGCATTCTTCCTTCAAAGCACCCTCTTAAACCACGTTCATATTTCATGCCGGTATGTAAATCTTTAGAAATCGAACAAGTGGCCAAACTGCATTCTTCCATCACAGAATGCCGAGGCACGCCTAATTGATGTGTGGTCATTATACCTTCAATAAACCGCCCCTATTTCTGGTTTATAAGACGGATTTGCAGTGCGCTAGACAGTTTGAGTTGGGTTACGGATACCTTCACATATATGATATATACCAGTTTAAAGAGAATCCTTGTCGAATTGTTGGCCCGACTGTGTGAAAACGGGATTTCAAACTTTTTGGAACTTTAACAAGGTCTGTATTTAATATTTAAATTAATGAAAATATTAAATTTTTATTTCAGTATCTTGGGCAGCTTATTTTTAATTGGCTAACGGATTTAAACGTAGTTCTACAAGAGCCCATAGCCTATTCCAGGCCAATTCGATGGGATGATTTTATAATTATTATCTTTTTAAAGCTAAATTATTTATGTAATCTATGATAGATAGATGGATAACTTTATTCAAGAAGCATGATGCATGTTGTAGAATGCGTATGCTACTTTAATCGAGGGGGTTAATGGTGATTAAATTAATTGGTCTCTACATTTTAAATTACCTACTTCTATGTTACTACTAATTGATATAGCAATTGCAGCGACGTAACCATTACATTTGCCAGGCAGGCTTAATCATATGTCTATATTAAAAAAAAATCTCCTTTTATAATCATCTAATGATTACCCTTTTAATGTTTCTACAAATGAATTCTTTCTTTGGAAAGCACTATGAATGGCTTTGTGTTTGAACGGTGCAGTATAATTAAACGTGCCTTGTATTGCCTTCACGTTGGAAAGCAGCACTATAAATAGGACTACAAGCACTGGGGTAGAGACGCAAGTCGAAGCCGTACCCAAGACAATAGGCGCCCAAGAAGTAGAAATCAGCTTTTATCAGCCCTCCCTTGATTTGATAACTGAAATGATTGCCGGAAAGAGCGTTTGAAAATCTAGTTTTCTGCCTCAGTGTTTTCTCTTTATGTTTACAGCCCAAATGGTTGAGCATCAAACTCGATTTCTGGTCGTATTTTATCACCGACTACCCTCATTGACTTATTCCACGCTTTCCACTCTTTCTATTCGCTAAATTTTGCCCCCTCTAGTGAGGTTCCTCCTTGTTTCTAGTTTTTTTTTTTGCCCTTTCTGGCAATGCCTCGTAGGCTACCTCATGTTTGTGATGGACTTTCCTCCGAGATCGAGATCACTGTTCCCGTAACTGATCAGTTGATGACCAACAGAACCGATTTGTTAGAATGAAAGAGTAATTATAGCTCGGGTATATTTTCACTGAATACGATGTCGATAGGAAAGTTTGTTTGCGTCTGTCTGATAGGAATAACGTGTTATATAGATTGCTGTTGTGTTGAGAAGAACATCTTTCATTTAAACCAGGGGTCTCAAACTCGCGGCCCGGGGGCCAATTGAGGCCCGCGGGATGATATTTTGTGGCCCCCTACTTGACATCAAAGTTTAGTGTTAGTGTGGCCGTGCATTGTTGTCAAATGCACATTTTTGCTAAGTGGCTTGCCACGCTTATTTATCACGATAGGGTGACCGGATGTCCCAGTTTTGCCGGGACAGTCCCAATTTTGAGTTGCGTGTCCTGAGTCCCGACAAAAGCCAAAGGACGCTAAAATGTCCCGGTTACCACCAACCACTATGAAATGTCCCCTGTTGTCAGTGATTACATAGCCAATGTGATCTAGTGATAGCCTGATCATTATCTTAGATTGGGTCAGTTGTGCTCCTTTTTTCTTTGAGACCCCTGATTTAAACTATTAACTTAAACTCAACTCTTGTAAGAATAACCAAGGGTCATACTGCGATGGGATGCACAACACGACACTAATATATAATATCACACCGCTGTCTCTAGCTGTGGATTTCTGTTGCTTGGGCATCCTATTGTGGTTACAGAAGCATATCATCAAATATCAACGGGGGTAAGGCTATGCGATCAGGCTGTAACATTCAATTCAGTTATTTGTTACAAAGAGCGACATGCGCTGTGAGAATATGTTTTCTGCTTGTCTTCGCATGCGTCTGAATCAGACAATTCGATTTTAGGGTGTATTCACACCTGCTTGTTTGGATCGAACCAAACCAAAAAAATCACTGGTGCAGACCTTTTGGGCTGGTTTGAATACAAACCATCAAACTCTGGTGCGGACCAAACAGCTGGTCCGAGACCCAACCAGAGAGGTGGTCTCGGTTTGCTTCCAAACGAACCCTGGTGCGGTTCGCTTGAGATGTGAATGCGACCGCGCTCGGTCCGACACAGTTCTAAAAATAATATGCCTTATTGGACGCAACAGACTCCCATTGCTGCTTGTTTAATCATTTACAGTGGGGCAAAAAAGTATTTAGTCAGCCACCAATTGTGCAAGTTCTCCCACTTAAAAAGACGAGAGAGGCCTGTAATTTTCATCATAGGTAAACCTCAGCTATGAGAGACAAAATGAAAAAAAAAATCCAGAAAATCACATTGTCTGATTTTTTAAGAATTTATTTGCAAATTATGGTGGAAAATAAGTATTTGGTCACCTACAAACCAGCAACATTTCTGGCTGTCACAGACCTGTAACTTCTTCTTCTTTAAGAGGCTGTTTACCTGTATTAATGGCACCTGTTTGAACTCCTTATCAGTATAAAAGACACCTGTCCACAACCTCAAACAGTCACACTGAATCTGCAATAGGTAAGCAGCTTGGTGTGAAGAAATCAACTGTGGGAGCAATTATTAGGAAATGGAATACATACAAGACCACTGATAATCTCCCTCGATCTGGGGCTCCACGCAAGATCTCACCCTGTGGGGTCAAAATGATCACAAGAACGGTGAACAAAAATCCCAGAACCACACGGGGGGACCTAGTGAATGACCTCCAGAGAGCTGGGACCAAAGTAACAAAGGCTACCATCACTAACACACTGCGCCGCCAGGGACTCAAATCCTGCAGTGCCAGACGTGTCCCCCTGCTAAAGCCAGTGCATGTCTGGGCCCGTTTGAAGTTTGCTAGAGAGCATTTGGATGATCAAGAACAGGATTGGGAGAATGTCATATGGTCAGATGAAACCAAAATATAACTTTTTGGTAAAAACTCAACTCGTCGTGTTTGGAGGAGAAAGAATGCTGAGTTGCATCCAAAGAACACCATACCTACAGTGAAGCATGGGGGTGGAAACATCATGCTTTGGGGCTGTTTTTCTGCCAAGGGACCAGGACGTCTGATCCGTGTGACGGAAAGAATGAATGGGGCCATGTATCGTGAGATTTTGAGTGAAAACCTCCTTCCATCAGCAAGGGCACTGAAGATGAAACGTGGCTGGGTCTTTCAGCATGACAATGACCCCAAACACACCGCCCGGGCAACGAAGGAGTGGCTTCGTAAGAAGCATTTCAAGGTCCTGGAGTGGCCTAGCCAGTCTCCAGATCTCAACCCCATAGAAAATCTTTGGAGGAAGTTGAAAGTCCGTGTTGCCCAGCGAAGGCCCAAAAACATCACTGCTCTAGAGGAGATCTGCATAGAGGAATGGGCCAAAATACCAGCAGCAGTGTGTGAAAACCTTGTAAAGACTTACAGAAAACGTTTGACCTCTGTCATTGCCAACAAAGGGCATGTAACAAAGTATTGAGATGACCTTTTGTTATTGACCAAATACTTATTTTCCACCATAATTTGCAAATAAATTCTTTAAAAATCAGACAATGTGATTTTCTGGATTTTTTTTTTCATTTTGTCTCTCATAGCTGAGGTTTACCTATGATGAAAATTACAGGCCTCTCTCATCTTTTTAAGTGGGAGAACTTGCACAATTGGTGGCTGACTAAATACTTTTTTGCCCCAATGTATATTGTTTGATTAGCACGGTTAATTCAAAGATCAACGTCACAACAACTGCTGCACCCACAACTCCTATCAGACCGGCATCACGTTATCAGACCCGTTAAAATGAGTCGTGGCTCAACATGGAGTGAAGAAGAGACTAAATGTTTTTTGGATGTTTGGGCAGACGCCAACATATAAAGTATGTTGGAGAACACTTATAAAAATTCTGATGCATTTAATACATTCAGTACAAGGAAGGGTGAGAAGGCGTTCGAGCGGTCCGCAAATAGAATAACATCATAAAATCGACTTTGTGCCAAACGCCTCTGATGCTCTAAAAGTACTGCAAATGTTTTTAACTGTATGAAACCAATCAGTATAAGCACAACGAGGGCAGCACGCTGAATCTCCATAATCTCCATAGTTTGTTTACTTCTTTTTTTTATCCGTTACCCCGTGTTACCCAGCTCCCGACCGTCTTGTCCAATGATTGAACGATCTATGCACACATGTGCGTTGGATTCTCGGACTGTTACGAAAAATTGCAATGTGAAAAGGAACCGCAACAAACCAAAAAATAAACATTGCGTTTTGGTCCGGACCAAAGAGATCGAACTAAGGACTTTCCTGAGCCCTGTTTCAGGTAGCTGGTTTAACATACTCTGAGTTTAATCCTGCGCTCTGAGTTGGTTGACTCAGAGTTCAGGGTTGAAAAGCAACTCTGGGTTTTCGGTTTCAGAACAGGTGATCAGCGTTGGGTTAATCAACTCTGAGTGTGTTCACTCTGGGTTGAGGGCGTGCCCGTTGACTATAAAGAGCCATCATCAATGGATCTCTGATAACATGATCAAACATGTACCAAAAGCGTAGAGCCACTTACTTTTCCCCCACGGAATTGGAAATTCTAATGAACGCGTATGCCGAGCAGTTACCCATTTTAACAAAAAAAAGCAATACCGCCACGGCAGCGAGAGTGCGAGAGAGAGCTTGGCAGAAAATAGCTGAACAAGTCAATGCGTGAGCAAAATAAATTAGTAAAATAAAATAAAATAATAGGAAAGTTTAATATCTTCCACTTATTCAATATGTAAATTGTGTGTGTGTGTGTCAATTTATGCAGGAACAACCCGAGTTGCCCTAATACATTACAAATTAATTTAATTAAATAGTGCACATTTATTAAATTAAAACGTTCCAAGAAACAAATAGGCTACATTATTGCTACTGTTACCTGCAATTCTGTGCTACTCTTCCTTGATTGTTCGTATGGGTCGGTGACTTGGAAACATCACAAACGTGTAAAGAAAACGTTTCAGTGCCAAAGTCACATTTCTGACAGACCGACACACGGTTGCCTTTGAAATGTGCTTGGCGTCACCGACGTTGTAAAGAAAGCTGCAAAAAAACGGAGTGCCACACAAATCATTTGTATTGAACTTAAAGCATGCCCCCGGTGTGTTTGACAGTTAACATGGGGGCTGAGAAGGTGATCTAAATAAATGATAGATTGCGCTGAAAAACGATAGCGCTCGTGAAGAAAATTATCAGGAAAAGAAAGTATATCCAACCGGGGTCTTAATAATCGTTCCTCACGGAGATTCCTTCTGAGGATCGCAGCCTCTACGTCCACAGGCTCTCGTAGAAAAGGGCATGCCATTTCTAAAACTTCCTTCTGTCGGAGAGCTGCCTTCAGCCTTATAGACAAAAAACTCGGAGTAGGTCTAACCACCTCCCGAGCAGGTTAGACCCACGGCATATGTTGCCGCAGCAACTAACTCTCGGTTGCGCTGAACCTGCTACCTGAAATGGAAAACCCAGAGTTTCCACTAACTCAGAGCGAACAAACTCGGGGTTGCCTCAAAACCAGCTACCTGAAACAGGCCTCTGGTGTGAATATGCCCTAAGGACTTTCCTGGTGTGAATACGCCCTTAGACAGGTGGACTAATTTCTGACTGATTGGTTTGGGGAATCCACCTTGCACCATCAACTACAGGTGCGTGAATGAAACACCTATGATTGGCGGAGCAACACATGGCGGGAGGGGGTTGGGACGTTATGACTGGACGTCAATAATTGTATGTAGATGAGGTTGATATTGTATTATTTCATTGAAAAGTAGATGGTGCTGTTTAGTGTTCGTGGAAAAAAAAATCATTGCTCATTAAATGCTGAATTTCGAATAGTGAATTATAATTCGATGTAGGCCTAACGACTCCATTGTAGTGACTACATTATGGGTTCGTGTTCCCCTCTTACTGATCGAGTGGGAGGGAACTGGCTATGAGTCACGGGGGTCTAGGGGGACGGGTTATGCGGTTGCACGAGTTCTAGCCATGCGCTGCGAGTGATTGTTCTGCTCTGTCGTTTTTGGATTAAAACAGTTATTATTACGCTGCCTACGTCCTCCTTTTCCTCCGGCACTACATTGGTGACCCCGACGTTCGTTTTTGTTATTTATTCGTTTACAAAAACCGCACAAGCGAACACTGCAATTCTGCAACATGTCCGCCCGAGGAAGACGTTCAAAGCGGCAGACATCACCGTCTCCTGTCAGGGTGACGCAGGTCGTGCGCACCCCCACTCTTAAGCTGCCAGAGTTCTGGGACTCAACGCCTGCTGCATGGTTCACTATAGTAGAGGCACATTTCTATAAAAGCGACGTTACCGACGACGACGACCGGTACAACCATGCTGTGGCTATGTTAGGCAGCTCCACCGCAGCGCGTGTGGTGGGGTTTCTGTCCGCCCCCCCGGCGACAAACAAGTATGAGCGCCTCAAGGCCCTGCTCCTGGAGACATTTGAGCTGTCCACCGCAGAGAGGGTGCGCCGCTTGTTTGACATGTCGGACTTGGGAGACGAGAGGCCCTCTGCACGTATGGAGAGGATGCTTAACCTGCTCGGTACAGAAGACCCCATGATCCTCTTCAGGGAGCTGTTTATGCGCGCACTGCCAGCTCAGGTCAGGATGGCGCTTGCTAACACCACCATCGTTGGACCCCGCGCCCTGGCCAGGGAGGCAGACCGGTTCGTCTTGGCCATGCCTCAACGGTCCCCGGACCTGCTGGCTCCCGCGGCTGCTCCACCGCCGGACCGTCGCAGGAGAGCGAAGGCCGACGCCGGACCCTCGGGCCAGCAGGGTAACGCTGCGGGCCATTCTTTCTACCACGCCACTTTTGGCGCCAAGGCCAAACGATGCCGATCGCCCTGCTCCTTTGGACCGGCGGGAAACGGCAGGGCCGGCGTTCGGTAGTAGCCCTGAGCGCTGGTGTCACCAACAGGCTGCTCTTCATAAAAGACACCATTTCCGGTCGCAGATTCCTTTGTGACACGGGTGCCCAATGGAGCATCATTCCGTCAGGGGGATCGGAGGTGGCGAAGGGGGAGCACGGTCCGCAGTTGGTGGGTGCGGACGGCACGCCTATCCGTTCCTATGGCACTAGAGTGGTGGATGTTTGCTTCGGTGGTCAACGCTTTACCTGGGATTTTGTCGTCGCTGCTGTCACGTTTCCCCTCCTGGGCGCTGATTTTCTGTGCGCCCACAACCTGTTGGTGGACGTGGGGAACAGGCGCCTGGTCAACTCGCAGACTTTCGCTTCCTTCGCCTGTACGCAGGGGGAGGCGATCTACAGCGGGTTGTCCAACACGCTCGCCGACAGCGACCAGTACCTTCGGCTGCTCGCCGAATTCCCTGACCTCACTAAGCCCACCTTCTCCGCTCCCACGGTGAAGCATGGTGTGGAGCACCACATCGAGACCAATGGGCCTCCCCTCCACGCCAGGGCCAGGCGCCTCAACCCGGAGAAGCTGTCCGTCGCCAGGGCGGAGTTCGCGCACATGGAGCAGGTGGGCATTGTTCGACGCTCGAACAGCCCCTGGGCGTCTCCCCTGCACATCGTCCCTAAGCCAGACGGTGGGTGGCGCCCATGTGGGGACTACCGCCGCCTCAACGACGCGTCCAAGCCTGACCGCTACCCAGTCCCGCATATCCAGGACTTTTCAGCGCATCTGGCGGGCAAACGCTTCTTCTCCAAGGTGGACCTGGTACGGGGGTACCATCAGGTGCCGGTGCACCCAGAGGACGTCCCTAAAACAGCCGTCGTCACCCCCTTCGGCCTCTTCGAGTTTCTGCGGATGCCCTTCGGCCTGAGGAACGCGGCGCAGACCTTCCAACGCCTCATGCACTCGGTGCTCCAGGACCTGCCCTTCCTCTTCGTCTACTTGGATGACATCCTCGTCGCGAGCACCACAGAAGAGGAGCACCTGTCCCACCTCCGGACCCTCTTCACGCGACTCAGCCAACATGGGCTGATTGTCAATCCGGCGAAGTGTGAGTTCGGACGACACACCCTTGACTTTCTCGGGCATCAGGTCTCCGCGGAGGGTGTGACCCCCCTACCCTCGAAGGTAGAAGCTGTTGCAGCCTTCCCACGCCCCTGCACAGGCAGCGAGCTCAAGGGGTTCATCGGGATGGTGACTTCGCTACTATCGCTTCCTCCGCCACATAGCTCACATCCTGCACCCACTGTACGAGGCCCAGAAGGGCAAGGCTCTGAAACAACCGGTCGACTGGACGGCGGAACGTGTCAAGGCCTTCCAGGACGCCAAGGCGGCCCTGGCCCGCGCGGCCATGTTGGCCCACCCCTCACCCTCTGCGCCCACTGCTCTCACCACGGACGCATCAGACTTTGCCGTGGGGGCGGTGTACGAGCAGTGGGTTGGGGATGCCTGGCAGCCACTCGCATTCTTCAGCCGCCAGCTGTCTCCCAGAGAGCGCAAGTACAGCACCTTCGACAGGGAGCTCCTCGGGTTGTGGCTCGCGGTCAGACACTTCCGTTTTTTGCTGGAAGGCCGTGAGTTTACGGCCTACGTGGACCACAAGCCGCTCACACACGCCATGTCCAAAACCACGGAGCCTTGGTCCGACCGCCAGCAGCGCCAACTCTCCTACATCTCCGAGTTCACCACAGACATCCAGCACGTGGCTGGGAAGTCCAACGTGGTCGCCGATTGTCTCTCCAGGGCGGTGGTCGGTGCGGTCCAGCTGAACTTGGACTACTCCCGCATGGCTGTGGATCAGGCTGCCGACCCCTC
The DNA here is from genome assembly GCF_949987615.1 of Pollachius pollachius. NCBI lineage: Eukaryota > Metazoa > Chordata > Actinopteri > Gadiformes > Gadidae > Pollachius > Pollachius pollachius. The sequence goes on along the minus strand of NC_136935.1, from coordinate 34,321,845 downwards.
CGTCCAAGCTCTAAAGTCGTCGAACACAGGGCTGCGCCTGGAGGAGGTGCTCTTCAGTGACACAGGTGCGACGTTTCCTGTGCGACGTTTCCATGGGTCAGCCAAGGCCAGTAGTCCCCGCCAACTGGAGACGCCCCGTCTTCGAGGCGGTGCACAGCTTATCTCACCCGGGTAGGAAACCGTCCTCACGGCTGGTGTCAGCGAAGTTCGTCTGGCACGGGCTCAAGAGGGATATGAGGTCCTGGGTCGACACTTGCACTGCCTGTCAACGCGCCAAGGTGCATCGCCATGTCAAGGCCCCCCTGGAACAGTTCGCGGTGCCCGAGCGGAGGTTCGACCATGTCAACGTGGACCTGGTGGGACCCCTGCCCCCCTCGCACGGCTTCACCTACCTCTTTACCATGGTGGACAGGACGACCCGCTGGCCGGAAGCAGTCCCACTCTCCTCAACGACAGCCCCCGACCTGGCCCGGGCGTTCATCGCGGTGTGGGTCTCCCGCTACGGCACTCCTGCTGACCTCTCCTCTGACCGCGGCCCGCAGTTTACTTCGGGGCTGTGGGCGGCGGTGGCAGAGAATCTGGGGGTCCAGCTCCACCGCACTACCGCCTACCACCCACAGGCTAACAGACTTGTGGAGCGCTTTCATCGCTCCATGAAGGCCGCCCTTCGGGCCGGCCTCACGGACAGCAACTGGCTCGACAAACTGCCGTGGGTCATGCTGGGGCTCAGGACGGCGCCCAAGGAGGACCTCCGGTCATCGTCGGCTGAGCTGGTGTTCGGACAGCCGCTGCGGGTCCCTGGTGACTTCATCCCCAAGCCGACGGAGCGCTGGTCCGCCTCCACTCAGCGCGCCTCCCTGCTGGACGGCGCCAGGGCCTTCGCCCCGGTCCCGACCACGCGGCATGGCGTCCCTGCTTCGCGGGTGCCCCCGGAGCTGCAGTCTGCGGGTTACGTTTTCATCCGCCACGACGGCCACAGGGCTCCGCTACGACCTCCCTATGACGGACCCTTCCGTGTCATCGAGGCAGGAGCCAAGAGCTTCATGGTTGATATGGGGGGTACGCCGGAGTGTGTGTCTGTTGATCGCCTCAAACCGGCTCACTTGGACCTTGAACTGCCCCCGGAGTTGGCTCTGCCACCGCTCAGGGGCCGCCCCCCCGTCCTACCCCCCCTGCCACGCCGTGGCCGTTCCCCCCTCCAACCCCTACAAGCCCCCACAGCTTGCGGCCCTCGGGTCGACGCTGCCCCCCGCCCCGCACAACAAGAGGATGTGATGGACGATGTCACACCTCCTCCCGCACCTCCTGACTTTGCCTACAGTCGTAGGGGCCGGGCCATACGCCCTCCTCGCCGCGGGGATTTTGAATATTGAGGTGAACACTGGGGGGGCTGGTGTAGTGACTACATTATGGGTTCGTGTTCCCCTCTTACTGATCGAGTGGGAGGGAACTGGCTATGAGTCACGGGGGTCTAGGGGGACGGGTTATGCGGTTGCACGAGTTCTAGCCATGCGCTGCGAGTGATTGTTCTGCTCTGTCGTTTTTGGATTAAAACAGTTATTATTACGCTGCCTACGTCCTCCTTTTCCTCCGGCACTACACCATTATACTAGTCGACCCCAGTTAGGGAAAACCTGTAGAGCAATAAGATACTTTTGATACAAGTCAAAGGTTTCAAACCAAGATGGCGGTTTTAATTTTGCTTGTACTCATCCCTACTGTGAATACATTTAGGAGCATTTGTTAAGTATCTCCAAGCTCAAATATTTATTTTTAACTTGGATAGCACTTAAGAATATATAGAACCCGTAAAGGGACATGGGGTAAAAAAAAAATTGTTAACGGTTCTCTTGAGCACGAAAAAGTACTTGGTGCTCACGAGAAAGTATCTGGTGAGCACGAGAAAGTATCTTGTGAGCGTGAGAAAGTATCGAACGCATATCAGTGGCAGTGTGTGTGTGCGTGTGTGCCAGTGACACTGCCAGTGATATGCGTACGATACTTTGTCGTGCTCACAAGATACTTTCTCGTGCGCACGACATATTTTCTCGTGCGCACAACATACTTTGTCGTGCTCATGAGATACTTTCTCGTGCTCACGAGATACGTTAAAAAGATTTTTTTTACCCCATGTCCCTTTACGGGTTCCGTAAGAATAAGTGGAATAATGTTAGTTTAATAATTTATAACGCATTGTTCCAACATGAATACTTATAAGGAATTCATTATCAGTTAAACATTATTAAAAATATAATTTGCCAATGGTTTATAAGAGCATTTATAATGCTAATGATTGAAAAAGTATTAACTATCTGTTAACAATGCGTAATAGAACACTAATTATGCTGCAACTCATGATATGTTCAGGTAGTTAGAAAGCATTTGTTACTTTTTTTTGTCAAAGAACATTCTAAAGTGAGGACATTTTATACATATTGAGCATTGAGAATGGATAATCAAAGGCTGGTTGATTAATGAATGCTGTTTGGAAGCATGAGTTTAACTTTTTCCGGTGTGTAAAATGGATTTGGGATATGTTTGGTATGATAACGAGTTGGAACGTTCGTTTTGGAGCAGGAAAGCGCAGATAGACGCATTCTTTAGTTGGCTGTTTTTAGCCGATTCTATCAAAACGCTATAAACTTGGAACGATAGGGGCATGTGTTATGGTAAAAACTAAATCGCTATTTTAAACCACTTTAAACCAACAGATTGTTTATTAAAAAGGACACTTAATACACACAATACCATCAGTAGTTCAGCCCTCGACGCCCTCTTGTTTTTAAGACTCGATAGGTAGATTGACAAACACAGAGATTGTGACATCCGTATTACTGATTATGGGTGGCTTAGTAATAAGTATGTAGGCAGGAGCAAAACTACTCAGTACTATGTTATAATGCATCAAGATGGTAATTATTCTGAAGTGCTACAAAAAAATGTGTTTTCTTCAACAGGCTCAACTCGAATGCCAAGGAATATGGAAACTGTTGCATTTATATTCATTGGTAAGTATTTATTGTTTGTGAAAGTGGAATTTAGGAAACAAAAGGAGAGTAAAAAAAGTATTTTGTTCGTTGCAATATTCTCCATTAAAGTATTAATTTAGAAAAACAATATTTATTCTGATATGTAAATCACCTTCCTCCACAAAACTACAGTCCTAGCCATAATAGGTAGCAATGAAGCAACTACAACGACAACAGCTGCACCATCGACAACAACTGCTGCACCAACAACGACAACTGCGGCACCAACAACGACAACTGTAGCACCATCAACGACAACTGCTTCACCAACAACGACAACTGCTGCACCAACGACAACAACTGCAGCACCGACAACGACAACTGCTGCACCAACAACGACAACTACTGCACCAACGACAACAACTGCAGCACCGACAACGACAACTGCTGCACCAACGACAACAACGTCTTCACCAACAACGACAACAGCTGCACCAACAACAAGAACAGCTGCACCAACAACAACAACGGCTGCACCAACAACGACAACTGTGGCACCAACAACGACTGTGGCACCACCAACCAAAAATGCTGCACCAAAAACAACAACTGCTGCACTAACAACGACAACTGCCGCACCAACAACGACAACTGCTGCACCAACAACGACAACTGCAGCACCAACAACAACAACTGCTGCACCAACAACGACAACGGTGGTACCAACAACAACAACAACTACTGCACCAACAACGACAACTGCTTCACCAACCACAACAACTGCTGCACAAACGACGACAACTGTTGCACCAACAACAACTGCTGCACCAACAACGACAACGGTGGCACCAACAACGACAACTACTTCACCAACAACAACAACTGCTTCACCAACAACGACAACTGCTGCACCAACAACAACAACAGCTGCACATACGACAACAAAGGCTCCACCAACAACAACTGCTGCACCAACGACGACAACTGCTGCACCAACGACGACAACTGCTGCCCCAACAACAACAACTGCTGCACCAAAAACAACAACTGCTGCACCAACGACGACAACTGCTTCACCAACAACGACAACAGCTGCACCAACGACAACAAAGGCTGCACCAACAACAACAACAGCTGCACCAACAACAACAACTGCTACACCAACAACGACTACTGCACCAACAACGACAACTGCTGCACCAACAACGACAACAGCTGCACCAACAACGACTACTGAACCAACAACGACAACTGCTGCACCAACAACGACAACTGCTGCACCAACGACGACAACTGCTGCACCAACAACGACAACTGCTACACCAACTACGACAACTGCTGTACCAACGACAACAACTGCAGCACCAACAACGACAACGTCTTCACCAACGACGACAACGTCTTCACCAACAACGACAACAGCTGCACCAACGACAACAAAGGCTGCACCAACAACGACAACTGCTGCACCAACGACGACAACTGCTGCACCAACAACGACAACTTTTGCACCAACAACGACAACTGCTGCACCAACAACGACAACTGCTGCACCAACGACGACAACTGCTGCACCAACAACGACAACTGCTACACCAACTACGACAACTGCTGTACCAACGACAACAACTGCAGCACCAACAACGACAACGTCTTCACCAACGACGACAACGTCTTCACCAACAACGACAACAGCTGCACCAACGACAACAAAGGCTGCACCAACAACAACAACAGCTGCACCAACAACAACAACTGCTACACCAACAACGACTACTGAACCAACAACGACAACTGCTGCACCAACAACGACAACAGCTGCACCAACAACGACTACTGAACCAACAACGACAACTGCTGCACCAACAACGACAACTGCTGCACCAACGACGACAACTGCTGCACCAACAACGACAACTGCTACACCAACTACGACAACTGCTGTACCAACGACAACAACTGCAGCACCAACGACGACAACTACTGCACCAACGACAACAACTGCAGCACCAACAACAACAACGGCTGCACCAACAACGACAACTGTGGCACCAACAACGACTGTGGCACCACCAACCAAAAATGCTGCACCAAAAACAACAACTGCTGCACTAACAACGACAACTGCTGCACCAACAACGACAACTGCTGCGCCAACAACGACAACTGCTGCACCAACAACGACAACTGCTGCGCCAACAACGACAACTGCAGCACCAACAACAACAACTGCTGCACCAACAACGACAACGGTGGTACCAACAACAACAACAACTACTGCACCAACAACGACAACTGCTTCACCAACCACAACAACTGCTGCACAAACGACGACAACTGTTTCACCAACAACAACTGCTGCACCAACAACGACAACGGTGGCACCAACAACGACAACAGCTGCACCGACGACAACAAAGGCTGCACCAACAACAACAACGGCGGCACCAACAACAACAACTGCTGCACCACCAACAACAACGGCTGCACCAACAACAACTGCTGCACCAACAACGACTACTGCACCAACAACGACTACTGCACCAACAACAACTACTGCACCAACTACGACAACTGCTGCACCAACAACAACAACTGCTGCACCAACGACGACAACTGCTGCACCAACAACGACAACTGCTGCACCAACGACGACAACTGCTGCACCAATGACAACAACTGCAGCACCAATGACGACAACCTCTTCACCAACAACGACAAAAGCTGCACCAACAACAACAACGGTTGCAACAACAACAACAACTGCTGCACCAATGACAACAACTGCAGCACCAATGACGACAACGTCATCACCAACAACGACAACAGCTGCACCAACGACAACAACGGCTGCAACAACAACAACAACGGCTGCACCAACAACAACTGCTGCACCCACAACTACTACTGCAGCACCAACGACGACAACTGCTTCACCAACAACGACAACAGCTGCACCAACGACAACAAAGGCTGCACCAACAACAACAACGGCTGCACCAACAACAACTGCTGCACCAACAACAACAACTGCTGCACCAACAACGACAACAGTGGCACCAACATCAACAACTGCTGCACCAACAACGACAACTACTGCACCAACGACAACAACTGCGGCACCAACATTGACAACTGCTGCCCGCACAACTACTACTGCATCACCATCAACGACAACTGCTTTACCAACGACAACAACTGCAGCACCAACGACAACAACGTCTTCACCAACAACGACAACAGCTGCACCAACGACAACAACTGCTGCCCCAACAACGACAACTGTCGCACCAAAAACAACAACTACTGCACCAATAAAGACAACTGCTTCACCAAGAACGACAACTGCTGCACCAACAACAACTGTTTCACCAACAACGACAACTGCTGCACCAACAACAACAACTGCTTCACCAACAACGACAACTGCTGCACCAACAACCACATCTGCTGCACCAATAGCCACAAATGCTGCACCAACAACGACAACAGCTGCACCAACGACAACAACTGCTGCACCAACGACGGCAAATGCTTCACCGACAACGACAACAGCTGCACCAACGACAACAAAGGCTGCACCAACAACGACAACTGCGGCACCAACAACGACAACTGCTGCTTCAACAACAACAACTGCAGCAGCATCAACGACAACTGCGGCACCAACAACGACAACAGCTGCACCAACAACAACTGCTGCACCAACAACGACAACTGCTTCACCAACGACAACAACTCTTACACCAACGACAACAACTGCTGCACCAACAACAACAGCTGCACCAACGACAACAACGGCTGCACCAACGACGACAACTGCGGCACCAACAACGACAACAGCTGCACCGACGACAACAAAGGCTGCACCAACAACAACAACGGCGGCACCAACAACAACAACTGCTGCACCACCAACAACAACGGCTGCACCAACAACAACTGCTGCACCAACAACGACTACTGCACCAACAACGACTACTGCACCAACAACAACTACTGCACCAACTACGACAACTGCTGCACCAACAACAACAACTGCTGCACCAACGACGACAAAGGCTGCACCAACAACGACAACTGCGGCACCAACAACGACAACTGCTGCTTCAACAACAACAACTGCAGCAGCATCAACGACAACTGCGGCACCAACAACGACAACAGCTGCACCAACAACAACTGCTGCACCAACAACGACAACTGCTTCACCAACGACAACAACTCTTACACCAACGACAACAACTGCTGCACCAACAACAACAGCTGCACCAACGACAACAACGGCTGCACCAACGACGACAACTGCGGCACCAACAACGACAACAGCTGCACCGACGACAACAAAGGCTGCACCAACAACAACAACGGCGGCACCAACAACAACAACTGCTGCACCACCAACAACAACGGCTGCACCAACAACAACTGCTGCACCAACAACGACTACTGCACCAACAACGACTACTGCACCAACAACAACTACTGCACCAACTACGACAACTGCTGCACCAACAACAACAACTGCTGCACCAACGACGACAACTGCTGCACCAACAACGACAACTGCTGCACCAACGACGACAACTGCTGCACCAATGACAACAACTGCAGCACCAATGACGACAACCTCTTCACCAACAACGACAAAAGCTGCACCAACAACAACAACGGTTGCAACAACAACAACAACTGCTGCACCAATGACAACAACTGCAGCACCAATGACGACAACGTCTTCACCAACAACGACAACAGCTGCACCAACGACAACAACGGCTGCAACAACAACAACAACGGCTGCACCAACAACAACTGCTGCACCCACAACTACTACTGCAGCACCAACGACGACAACTGCTTCACCAACAATGACAACAGCTGCACCAACGACAACAAAGGCTGCACCAACAACAACAACGGCTGCACCAACAACAACTGCTGCACCAACAACAACAACTGCTGCACCAACAACGACAACAGTGGCACCAACATCAACAACTGCTGCACCAACAACGACAACTACTGCACCAACGACAACAACTGCGGCACCAACATTGACAACTGCTGCCCGCACAACTACTACTGCATCACCATCAACGACAACTGCTTTACCAACGACAACAACTGCAGCACCAACGACAACAACGTCTTCACCAACAACGACAACAGCTGCACCAACGACAACAACTGCTGCCCCAACAACGACAACTGTCGCACCAAAAACAACAACTACTGCACCAATAAAGACAACTGCTTCACCAAGAACGACAACTGCTGCACCAACAACAACTGTTTCACCAACAACGACAACTGCTGCACCAACAACAACAACTGCTTCACCAACAACGACAACTGCTGCACCAACAACCACATCTGCTGCACCAATAGCCACAAATGCTGCACCAACAACGACAACAGCTGCACCAACGACAACAACTGCTGCACCAACGACGGCAAATGCTTCACCGACAACGACAACAGCTGCACCAACGACAACAAAGGCTGCACCAACAACGACAACTGCGGCACCAACAACGACAACTGCTGCTTCAACAACAACAACTGCAGCAGCATCAACGACAACTGCGGCACCAACAACGACAACAGCTGCACCAACAACAACTGCTGCACCAACAACGACAACTGCTTCACCAACGACAACAACTCTTACACCAACGACAACAACTGCTGCACCAACAACAACAGCTGCACCAACGACAACAACGGCTGCACCAACGACGACAACTGCGGCACCAACAACAACTGCTGCACCAACAACAACAACTGCTGCACCAACAACGATAACTGCTGCACCAACGACAACAACTGCTGCACCAACAACGACAACTGCTTTACCAACAACGACAACAGCTACACCAACGACAACAACTGCTGCACCAACGACAACTACTGCTGCACCAACAACGACAACTGCTTCAGCAACGACAACAGCTGCACCAACGACAACAACGGCTGCACCAATGACAACAACTGCGGCACCAACAACGACAACTGTTGCACCAACAACAACAACAGCTGCACCAACAACAACAACTGCTGAACCAACAACAACAACTGCTGCACCAACAACGATAACTGCTGCACCAACGACAACAACTGCTACACCAACGATAACAACTGCTGCACCAACGACAACTGCTGCACCAACAACGACAACAGCTGCACCAATGACTGCTGCACCAACAACGACAACTGCGGCACCAACAACGACAACTGCAGAACCAACAAGGACAACTGCTCCACCATCAACGACAACTGCGGCACCAACAACAACAGCTGCACCAACAACTACTGCTGCACCAACAACGAAAACTGCTGCACCAACGACAACAACTGCTGCACCAACGACAACTGCTTCACCAACAACGACAACTGCTGCACCAACGACAACAACTGCAGCACCAACAACAACTGCTGCACCAATGACGACAACTGCTGCACCAACGACGACAACTGCTGCACCAACGACAACAACTGCTTCACCAACAACGACAACTGCTGCCCGCACAACTACTACCTCAGCACCAACAACGACAACTGCTTTACCAACGACAACAACTGCAGCACCAACGACGACAACATCTTCACCAACGACAACTGCTGCACCAACAACAACGACTGCTGCACCAACAACAACGACTGCTGCACCAACGACGACAACTGCTGCACCAACGACGACAACTGCTGCACCAACGACAACAACTGCTTCACCAACAACGACAACTGCTGCCCGCACAACTACTACTGCAGCACCAACGACGACAACGTCTTCACCAACAACGACAACAGCTGCACCAACGACAACAACTGCTGCACCAACGACGACAACTGCTTCACCGACAACGACAACAGCTGCACCAACGACAACAAAGGCTGCACCAACAACGACAACTGCGGCACCAACAACGACAACTGCTGCTTCAACAACAACAACTGCAGCAGCATCAACGACAACTGCGGCACCAACAACGACAACAGCTGCACCAACAACAACTGCTGCACCAACAACGACAACTGCTGCACCAACAACGATAACTGCTGCACTAACGACAACAACTGCTGCACCAACAACGACAACTGCTTTACCAACAACGACAACAGCTACACCAACGACAACAACTGCTGCACCAACGACAACTACTGCTGCACCAACAACAGCAACTGCTTCACCAACGACAACAGCTGCACCAACGACAACAACGGCTGCACCAACGACAACAACTGTGGCACCAACAACGACAACGGTTGCACCAACAACAACAACTTCTGCACCAACAACAACAACTGCTGCACCAACAACGACAACAGCTGCACCAATGACTGCTGCACCAACAACGACAACTGCGGCACCAACAACGACAACTGCAGAACCAACAAGGACAACTGCTCCACCATCAACAACAACTGCGGCACCAACAACAACAGCTGCACCAACAACTACTGCTGCACCAACAACGACAACTGCTGCACCAACGACAACAACTGCTGCACCAACAACGACAACTGGAGCATCTACAACTGCTGCACTAATAACTTCTACTGCCGCACCATCGGACCCTCAAGACCCTCCTTCAGTAAACGAAGGTTCTCAAGATTTGACATTCAGTTTGCAACGCACGTTTGTCAGCAGTTTGTCAGATCCTACTTCCCAAGCGTTTCAGACATTGGCTAATGAAGTCACAAGAGAGGTGAGATAAAAGATAAATTGAATAATACATTTGCATTAGCCTTACAACAATCAGTCCCTCTAGAAAAACGCGATCATGCGATTGCATAATTCAATGCATAATCAGCCAAATTCCGCATATTCATGCGGGGGGCGCATATTTTCAAATGTGTCGCACTTTCACCACATAAATTGCAGATTTCCGCGCAAAATATGCGGGGCTTGCATGAATTCATAATCCCCGCATTTTCGTTGCAAAAAAGTCACATATATTTTAGCAGAAAGTTGAAAAATGTGTTTTCTTCACACAAGAGCAGCCATTTACCCCTGTTGCCATGGGAACGTTATGAAGTGACGTAATTACGCGACGAGAACGTCATCGAAAAGCTGCATTTTTTGCAAGTTCCCGCATTTTTTCTCAAGTTCCCGCAATTTTTGCAAGTTCCCGCAATTTAATCGCATAAAATTGCATAAATATGCCGCATATTTCATCGCATTTTTTAAGAAAACGTGCCGCATAATCAAGGATTTTTGGCCGCAACAATCACAAAAAAATGCTGCATTTTTCTGGAGGGACTGAACAATCACAATTTCAATCCAGCTCATTTCAATAAAAATAATGTGCTAATTTATTGACCTCAGGTAAACAAAGGCTACAAAAAGAGATTCCCTGACACTTTTTCCCGCTCTGTAGTAAGGTCTTTCAAGTAAGCATTTCATTATCTTCCTAAAATTGAATGTTCAACTTTTGTTCAACATTTGTTATCCATATTGTTTATATATGTATTTGTTATTGACTTTCTCTATGGTTCTAGGAATGGCTCAGTCATTGTGGATTTGACTCTGGTCTACGTCAACCAAACAGTTGTTCCGAATGGAACCGTCGCAGTGGAGACACTGACTGAAGCATTAGCCTCCCGCACCACCAACCTCACTGTGGACAGTTCTACTATTACCATGAGTAGGCTCAACACTAGATTGACAATTTTTAGAACAACCCAGTAACACCCCTTATTGAGATTAACACATATCTTCTACAAACAGTAGAAGATGGCAATGTGTTCTTTCAATCTTGGCAAACCCCATGTTCTCCCTTTATACCTTTTGAAGAAATGGACACATTTCATAAAAACTACATAAAAGTAAACTGGTAGATTCAATAATAGATTAGGATACATTATTAGGTGAGTGCTACATGCAGCGCTCAACTATTGTTCTTCATAAATTGTATTCTTTCTTTCCTCTTTATTATTCTCTACAAACTTTGGGACCTATCTCCTTCCTCAATTTTTCACCTAGAGACTCCATTCAAATTTTAAAATGTTCAGAATAGCTCGGAATCGCGAACACATTTTTCTGATTTTTAATTTTTTTTATACTTTCTAAGATATTCTGCTTTTAAAATACTATCTTTTTTTAAACATGGGAGTCAATGGGAGGACGTTGGTTCAAACCATTTCACAAATCTACACACTTGTATCTTCAATAATATCCAAACGGAATTTCGATATAATTTAAACTTTATTCAGAATCACAGTTTTAGTTTCATACCAGCTTCGTTTTCAGTTGGTCTCATTGATTTATGTTGACGCTGGAGCATGAGGACATTCAGCAGTGTTGCCAGATTGGGCGGTTTTTCCCGCCGGATTGGGCTACTTTTAGAAGACGTTCAGGCCGTGTTGCCAGATTGGGCTGTTTTTCCCGCTCTATTGGGCTACGTTTAATCACCGCCGGCTCGCTATTCTCTTAAACACGCGCGCAGACAGACAGACAGACAGACAGACAGACAGACAGACAGACAGACAGACAGACAGACAGACAGACAGACAGACAGACAGACAGACAGACAGACAGACAGACAGACAGTCAACCAACGACGACAACTGATTCACCAGTCAGTCAGACAGACAGTCAGTCAGTCAGTCAGTCAGTCAGTCAGTCAGACAGTGCAGGGCAATACATTTGACCTTTCAGATTCTTCAGTTCAATTCCTTTTACATTTCTAAATTTTTATGCAATGCTTTGCGCTTTTCATTCAGCTGTCACTCTATTTGTTTCCAACCATTTACATTTTTTTAAATGGTGTTCATGTTTACATTATTTACTCCATTTAGACGTTTGAACTATTCAAATCCCTTCACCTAATTTAAGCCATTTAACATTTCTTTATGTGGCTTTATTAAATAATATTATATATTATTATCTATGTGGCTTTATTAAAAAATATTTTCCATCTCACTTTGTACTACAGCACTCACCGCAATTTCTGCAGGAAATGCATTTTCCAGTTTTATTCTTTCTTTCTTTCTTTATTATTCTCTACAAACTTGGGGACCTATCTCCTTCCTCAATTTTTCACCTAGAGACTCTATTCCAATTTTTTAAATGATCATATTAGCTTGGATTTTTTAAATATTCTACACGTTTTAAGATATTCTACTTTTAAAATACTATTTTTTACAATGGAAGTCAATTGGAGGACGGCTCTGCCGTCCGCCCATTCTCATTCTCTGACACTACTTCAGACTTCGTAACTTAGTCAATATTTCATCGTTAACCTTCCTACTTCAGCGACTACTACTACTTCTACTTCAGCTACTACTATTACTATTTCTACTTCAGCTACTACTACTACAACTACTACTACTTCAGCTACTACTAGTACTACCATTACTATTACTACTACTACAGCTAATACCACAACTACTACTATCTTCCGGCTTTGACAGTATTACAGTTTAGCTTCCAGCTTTTGCAACAATGTATTTCAGCACTTTGCTTCTTCAGATAATGCAATTCAGCGTCTGTCAGCTTTCGATTACAGCTTCCAGTTTTTTTAGCAGTGCACTGCAATACATTTGACCTTTCAGATTTTTCAGAAGTGCAGGGCAATACATTTGACCTTTCAGATTCTTCAGTTCAACTCCTTTTACATTTCTGCATTTGTAGCAATGCTTTGCGCTTTTCATTCAGCTGTCACTTCATTTGTTTCCAACCATTTACATTTTTTTAAATGATGTGCATATGTACAGTGTTTACTCCATTTAGACTTTTGAACTCTGTTCAAATCCCTTCACTTGATTAAGCCATTTATTTAAGCTTTATTAAAACCTATTTTCAACCTCACTTTGTAGTACAGCACTCATCGCATTTTCTGCAGGAAATGCATTTTCTAGTTTATAGATTGGGTTTTAGGATAAATCCTCGTAAATGCCACACTTTTTATTCAAACTGCAATAGTTCATGGTAGTAATGATTTGGAAGTATAGACCCAAGCAACAAAAATGACAACTATGTCAATCTTGTTGTTTAATCATTTAGAAATCATGGTAAATTACAATTCTCATGGCTCTAACACAATTTGTTTTGCTCCTTTGAAGATACACCAACACCAGCTCCACCTGGTCCCACTACAGCTACTAGATTAGGATTGATTATGATTGATTAGAACAAATTCTCATGATTTCTACATAGCTTATTCAAACAGCATTAACAATACAAACCCAAACTACTGCAGGACAAACAACATCAACTGCTACACCAACGACAACTGCTGCACCAACGACGATAACTGCTGCACCAACAACAACTGCTGCAACAACGACAACTGCTGCACCAACAACAACAACTGCTGCACCAACAACGACAACTGCTGCACCAACAACCACATCTGCTGCACCAATAACCACAAATGCTGCACCAACAACGACAACTTTGGGTCAAACAACAACAACTACTGGACCAACAACAACTACAACTACACCTGTACCCACTACAACTACTACACCAGACTCTACAGAGTCTCCAGCAGCAGATGAAGGCACTTTGGATTTGAGTTTCAGTTTGACACGCACATTTCAAAGCTCTTTGTCAGATCCTACTTCCCCAGCCTTTCAGGTGCTGGCTAATGAAGTCACAAGAGAGGTGAGATAACAATGTTTTGATTACATCTGCATTAGCTTTAGAACAATCACTGATTTCAATGCAGCTCATTTTCAATAACTAATGTGCTTCATTCTTTACTTTAGGTTAACAAAGGCTACAGATTTATATTTCCAAAAACGTACTCCCGATCTGTCGTTAGGTCTTTCCGGTAAGCATTTCATTCTCTTCCTCAAATTGTTCGTTCAACAGTTGTTCAACCATTTTTGGTATTTCCTAACATCTGTTTATTTTTCTTATTTTACATTATTATTATCATGAATAATTACCATTAGAAATTGTAATATATAATCCACTTTTAACATTTTTTTCTTACTTTGTGTTCCTAGTAATGGCTCAATCCTTGTGGAAATGATTCTGGTCTACCAAAACCAAACAGTGGTTCCGACCAGAGCGCTGGCAGAGCAGGCACTGCAGGCCGCGTTATTCTCAGGTATCACCAACCTAACTGGACTGGACCTTTCTACTATTACCGCAAGTAAGTTAAACACAAGATTTACAATTTTGGAGTAAAAACCACTTGTATCAAGCTACATTAAATAATAATATTAATGGTTTGGAGAGCCAAATACTAATGCAAAGCATAGCTATTATGTTGTGTATTATGTTGTTTAGCGTTTAGAAATCCCTGATCAAAAACTAAGTTATGTGTAATGTAGACATGTTGCTGTAATGTATTTGGTTATATTAATGCTTCGTCAACTACCAACAGCAACAACCACCTCAGGAGGACCCACTCTGAAAATGACCACCACAACTGCATTTTGTTTGCCCTTCTTGTTAACGGTCATCAAAGGACTGTTTTTCAGTACATAGAACACTAATGTCTTGTATTATATCGAATGAAGGATATTTTTTTAGATTGTAAGGTTTTATTAAATTGTGTTTTCCCAGGACCAATGGCATATACATGCTTAAATCGGAGGCAGCAACACAATTATACATTAAGAATAAAATAACGGTCACAATTAAGTATCCATTTAGATAATGGTAAGAAGAAGTTTACATTTTA
Source organism: Pollachius pollachius (assembly GCF_949987615.1). Classification (NCBI taxonomy): domain Eukaryota; kingdom Metazoa; phylum Chordata; class Actinopteri; order Gadiformes; family Gadidae; genus Pollachius; species Pollachius pollachius. The sequence goes on along the minus strand of NC_136935.1, from coordinate 34,306,232 downwards.
ACGTTTCCACTGGAAACAAAATTTTCCAAGTGGCAGCCAAAATGAAATATAAAAATATGCTTACCATATACCATATGCCATATGCTGAAAATCGAATTCACATATTTGACAATCCATGAATGAAAAAAACCTTAAATTATATTAGTTATTTCTTCATATAAATGATGTATTACAATTGTGGTATAGTATCCGTCAAGATGTAGCCTATTTAATACTTGATTTTTGAATACTTGAGTTTTTGGGGGGCCACCTTGCCTCGTTTCTGTCAAATGAAATGTATTTTGTACCTACATATCTCACTACTTATTGATGAACAGAATAATATATACCCATTGTAGCCAACTTGTATTGTATTGTGGTGTTTATTATTGTTATGAATCTATGGATTAAAATCACTCCAAAAAACTATCTTTACAGTTGACATTGTAAAATATAGGCCTTTCAATTCAAGCTTCATTCAACCACCTGGAATGTGGCACAGCGGAGGCATATAGAGTAGGAGAAACTCACCAGAATTCTCCCCCCTTTTCCTTGACCTCCATTGGCTCCCTGTAGTAGCTGACATCAGATTCAAGATGATGGTACTGGCTTACAGGGCGGTCAATGGAACTGCACCTGCCTACCTCCAAGCGTTGGTCAGACCCCACATCCCAGCTCGACCACTCCACCCAAATACCTCAGCTGGATGCCTGGTACCGTGATCGCTAAGAGCAACCAAAGGTCAAACAACAAAGTCAGAACTCTTCTCTGTTTTGGCACCGCAATGGTCGAATGAGCTCCCTGCCGATATCAGGACAGCAGTGTAGCTCACCAGCTTCTGTAAGAGAATCAAGACTCACTTGTTCAGAGTTCCTGGACTCTGCATGGCCTCCTCCCTTACAACCCACCGCCCGTTCTCCTCCCTTACTCTCCTTATAACTTCCCTCTTACGCACTTATTGTATGTTGTACGTCCTGGTACTTAATGTATGCACTTTTTGTATGTTGCACGTCCTGGCACTTAGCATTGTGTAGCATCTTATCCTAGCAATCTTTGTTGTTTACAGGGAATGGGTTAACCTAGCAATTTTAAGTGCTTGGCACTTGTTTTGATGATCAGCTATATCACATATGTCAATATCAAGGCCCGCGGGCCAGACATGGCTCTCCGCGACTTTTAATCAGGCCCGCCAATAAATTCTGACAATCAATCTAATGTGGCCCGTGCGCTGGTGTTTAAATTCACGTCCATGACAATACAACATTGAAACACAGGAGGCGCTGCAGCGCTCCGCTGCAATGCTCCAATCCCGTGCTACACTCCCACGCACCAGTCTCACACTCTCACGCAGAGACAATACAAACGTACAATACAAACGTAAATGCTATCTGCATTTCCAAAGGTAGCTAGCTAAGATAAACAATGGCCCAAAAAAGAAATGTGGACAATGAATATCGAGAATTTCAAGAAAGATGGGAAACAGAATATTTATTTGCTGAATTAAAAAAAAAGCAAATGTGTCTCGTATGTCAAGAGTCATTGGCAGTTTTCAAAGAGTATAAACTTCGGAGGCATTTCAAAACGAAGCATGAGCATTATGGAAACATGGACATGGAACAGCGGCTGCAAAAAGTCAAAGAATTAAAATGCAACCTTCAACAGCAAAACATGTTTACTCGCATCAACAGTCAGTCTGAGGGAGCTGTGAAGGCAAGTTTTATAATAGCGGAGGAAATAGCAAGAGCATGCAAGCCGTTCACAGAGGGAGAGTTTATTAAAAATTGCATTGAAAAGGTATGCGATGTTGTATGCCCCGACAAGAAGCAGGCATTTGCAGATATCAGCCTCTCCCGAAATACCGTGGCTAGTCGGGTGGATGAGCTGGCCTCCGACTTACAGATCCAGCTAAAAACTAAAGCCAAGGAATTTGTTTTGTATTCGTTGGCTGCAGATGAGAGTACAGACAGGACGGACACTGCCCAGCTTTCCATATTAATCCGGGGGGTGGAAGCTCAGTTTTCCGTCACTGAGGAACTTTTTGATTTAAAATCGATTCACGAGACAACTACTGGACAGGACATTTTCACACAAGTGGAGCGGTGCATCAACGAATCGGAATTGCAGTCGAATAAATTTGTTGGGCAGACAACTGGTTGAGTCGGGGGAAAGTTTTGCGAAGATTTTATGATACCCGCGTTGAGATCGCTCGTTTCATGGAAAGCAAACAAAAGGTCATCCCCGAGCTTGAGGATGAAAAGTGGCTGAGCGACTTGGCGTTTATGTGTGACGTAACGGAGCACCTCAATGCCCTGAATGTAAAACTCCAGGGTCGAAAGCAGCTGATCACTGAATTGCGAGACTCAGTAAAGGTGTTTCAAAAGAACTGCGTCTATGGGAGGACCAGATGCGCCAAGGCAACTTGGCTCACTTTCCTACTTTCCAGTAAGTCAGTGACACAGTCACCATCCCATTCCCGACCAAAGTGTATGCTGACAAACTGAAGACACTCAAAGCGGAATTCGGCAGGAGATTTGCTGATTTTGAATCACAGAAATTGTAAGGGGTTCGGAGTAATGCGAGCAGGCAGGGTTGTCGTTCTCTCAGCGGGAGACCGGTTTATTCGATTTAACTGGGAACATAAATACTCAAAGTACAACAAAGGTCCGTTCAGAGCCGTCTCTCGGTGGATCGGGGTAGGTTCCACTCGCTCCGGACCTCCGTGGTCCGTTCGCTCCTGGGTTTTGGTCTCTCCCACTACAACAGAAGCAGGCACATAAGTACACACTCCCTGATTGGCCTGAGTGCAGACACCTGCTCGCAATCAGGTCCAATCCCCCCAGCCAATCCCGTGCGCTCCCAACCTGCCCATACTCCCCCTGCCAGACGTCGCACGTCCCCCCCACAGAAATTCAACCTTGATCTGTTCGCAAATCTATAATAGACGAGATCATTTCTAAGAATAGGTGCAGAGTGTCTGGTAAGAGTTTAACTAAATAGCAAGCACTATGCCTATTTTGCTTAGGTTTGGCATTATAGGCCCTATTGTTGTCCTTTCAAGTTTCGAAAGTAAGCCACACAATTTCAGATACGACTTGTTGCATTGACTATTTTGCTTTATTAATCAGTTTTGCTGGTAACAAAGATCTTTTTTGTTGTTTTGTTAAAGACAAAAGTACTGTGATGCAAATCTGGTTTGTTTAATTGTGCAGTTATCGATACAAAAACATTGTTCAGCACTTGATAAATACTATTTTGCTTTATTAATCAGTTTTGCTGGTAAGAATTACCCACACACATGGAAAAACTGTCTGGCCCCTGATTTTATTCACAGCCCTCCACATGGCCCTCAGTAAGTTTGAATTTGTCCCCCCTGATCGATATTGTTTCACTTTCTTCCGATAAATTAACTTATTGTAAGTCACTTTGGAAAAAAGCTTCTGCTAAATGCCATAAATGTAATCCACTTTGGTTTTGACCAAAAGGGTGAAGGGTGGGTTGTCTTTAGGGCTTGAACAAGAATATATGTGAATGGAATATGCATGAATTTGAATTTTGAATTTTTATTATTGTGTCATGCATTAGCATGCCTAGCCCACAAGGGCTTACAAGACAACATTATAAAACAACATAGACAGACCAAAAACCAAAAGTAGATGCCAAACAATACTAACATTAACGATATAAACCATCCTGACGTTTCATCCAGGCTTTAGTAACAAAAGAGGCTAACTTATAAACATTAAAGGTAAACAAACATTCCATCCTGACATCATCATTACTCCAAAATATTTCAGTGTTTTGAGCAAACAGTTCATTTACAAAAGGTACTCTTAGTTCATCATAGAAGGGACAGTATAAAAGAAAATGAGATTCATTCTCCACTTCTCGTAAATCACAAAGTTCACAAAGTCTCTGTTCCTCTGGGATATTTTTAAATCTGCCGACCTCAAGTGCCAGGGGAAGGATTCCCATTCTTAATTGGGCAATCAAGGATCTCTGATTTCTTGGTAAATTTGTTTTAACATATAATTCTGTTTCATAATTATGCTTGATTTGGACATATGTCCGTAATTTCGGTTTTAACATTATATCATTTAACCATTTTTCATTGAACCCGACAAGTAACTTTTTTCTAATTTTGTTTATGCTGCATGATAAATTATTTCTATAGATATACTGAAATTCAGCTTCTTCAAAGACAGCATAAATCTCAGCGGCCCATGGAGAGTTCTGTACTTTACTCCAAAGGAAAACTTTCTTATTGATCCTGTCATCTGACATATTAATAAAACGATTCCACAGTCTAATCATATCACACTTTCTCCTTATTGTACCAGGAATCCAACCCATGTCACCCTGAGCAGCCAAAGAGGGAACATATTTATGAATACCCAGAAAACAACGTATAGCTCTGTTTTGTACTGCATCTGAGATCCTTCTTTCTTTAAATCCCAAAACCCCATAATTCATAATGGAAGAAACACATGCATCATACAATTGAGAGTAAGTAGAATAACCAAGGTCTTTACATTTTTTCAACTTGTTAACAAAGGAACCCAAAGCACTACCAGCTGAATCAGCCAGGAGTTTAATTCCATTTTCATAATTCATAAATTCATAGAGTGGAAATCTTAAATATTTATAAACAGATGTATTTTCTAATGGCATATCAGAAAAAGTTACGATTTTTCACTTCTTGGGACACCTTTTTTTCTGAAATGAATTATCTGTGTTTTACTCTGATTTTATGGACAGCGTCCATCTGCAACATCAGGTCTATACTAAGTATAACATATTCTGTTAATCATCCTCCGATTCAGCCAGCAGAACAATATCATCCGCACACAACAAAGTACCCACAGTTAAATCATTCAAATGTATACCTAAATTAGCATTCTTGATTTCAAAAGCCAGGTCATTTATATAAAGAGAAAACAAACTAGGGGACAGGACATCACCCTGTTTAACACCAAAGGGGGTTTTAAACCAGTTAGTTGGAAAATCAACTGAGGAACTATACAGTGACTTTAGTGCTTGATAGAATTTACCATCCACACCTGCTTTTAAAAGTTTTAAGGCAAGCAGATCTCTTTTAACCCAATCAAAAGCCTTTTTGAAATCCACAAAACATACAAAAGTAGATTTATTTTCTCCAATTCTTGTTCTGACAATTGTTGAAATTGTATGAATATGATCAATGCAGGCTTGATTCCTTCTGAACCCATTCTGTTCATCAACTAAATATTCCTCTGTTTCCAGATACTCAGTCAGCCTAGCATTCAAAATACTACTATACAATGTATACACTGTGCTAAGAAGGCTGATTCCCCTGTAATTAAGTGGTATCCTAGGGTCATTCTTAGATGACTTTGGGAAAGGTTTGATAATATACTTATACCACACGGAAGGAACAATAATGTGTTTAAAACAAAACCTAAACAAAAAGAAAAGCATGTTTAAAAGAGGAGGTGACTTTAACACTTCATTTGGGATATCTTCCCCACCTACTGCTTTTTTCAGCCTAGACTTATTTATAGCAGCTTTCACTTCTTCCAAGGTAATATCATAATTCAAAAATAAATTTGGTGAATAGTTCTCTCCGCCCATATTTCTCTCTAAATTGAACTTTGATTTACATGCATCTTCAAGAACTTGCATGAAGTAACTGAAGGTAGAATTTGTTCAGATGAGGAGCATGGTAAGCTAGACGGTGAAACCAGGCACAAATCTCAGCATAACAAACTTGTGGTGAAGCCATGTAAGGGCAATGTTTGATAGCAACCGTGGCATGGCGCTTATGGGAGGTATCACACAATGAAGAATATAACTGTTTGCCAAAACTGGAAAAGCAGGTGTTCTGTAAATCAGCTTGGCTTTCGTATTACTTTGTTAAGGTTGTTAATAAAAGTCTTACATTTTATTACTTTTTATGAGAGTTTGAGTGTTGTGGCACATTTGATGGTTGTTTGTGGATAACGTCTGGTAACGGTAACGTAGTAGGAGGGTTTGGTTTAGCTAACAAACTAGCAGGGTTGACAAAAAGCACTAGTAACGGCAAGTAATGGTAGTCTCTGGCTAACATTAAGGTTAGATTTGTCTTAATACTGTAGCTTTGGAACCTTCTCTGTGTTAAGCCCTTAACACATCTCTCTTACGCAATAAGTGCGTAAGAGAGATGTTATAAGGAGATAAAGGGAGGAGAAGGGGTGGTGGGGGGTAAGGAAGAAGGCAATACAGAGTCCAGGTGAACGTGCTTCACTTGTTCCAGATTTACCTTGAGCTTTGCTTAATTTTTCCCAGACATAGCAAATAAACACCCCTCCAAAATGCACAGCAACTTGTCTCCAAAATGTCACTTTTTCACATATATAAAATTTCAATTATATCGAAATCGAAATGCTAAATCAAAATGCTAAATCTTATATATAAATTTAAATCCAAATCTAAATAATACATCTAAATCGTATATCTAAATCTACATTCTAACTCTAAATCTACATTTTATACCTAAATCTAAATCTATACTTTACTTCTAAATCGAAATATTATATCTACATCGAAATCCTAAATCCATACAACAGATATGCTAATTATCATACATATACTAATTAGTTCTGACTCCTAACTAGTAATATTCGGGCGGGGACCGATGCCAAAGCAGTGTGAGAGTAAGTCGCTGTCTCTGCAGATCTGAGCTGCAGAGCTGCTGTTTCCCCAGCTGCAAACACATGTTTAATTCGCCAGAATTCGTCATTTTGTCAGACAGATGTGAGTACGATCTCAAATAGCGTAAACTGCTGTCTGTGCGTGCATTTCATGCCCAATGCACGTGATGGATCCCGCTCACGAAATAGAACTATTGTTGTCTACTTAGACGTACTGCATTGTTCTATCCATGCAATTGTGTTATACGCGAGTACAGACACTAGAGGGCGCTAGTGCTAGCGGAAGTTCTGTGTTGAATGTACGGTGATGTGTGAAGGAGACTAGAGTAAAACTACTACCCTGTTTAGGAGTCAGAACTAATTGGCATAGGTCTATGCGAATTAGCAAATATGTTGCATGGATTTAGGATTCAATTTAGATGTTTGATTTAGGATTTCGATTTAGGATTTAAATTTAGATGTAATAAAATAATATAAGCCTGTTTAGCAAAGGTGATGATCCGGTGGCCGGAATTTCTCTATCCATAGCAACAAAAATATGTTTATTGTTAGGCAAGGCAAGGCAACTTTATTTATATAGCACTTTTCATACACAAGGCAAACTCAAAGTGCTTCACATATAAACATTTTCATACAATAAATGAAATAATAGATAAGTAAAAGAAAGCATATGTAAAGAAATGAGTAAAATATAAAGTTAAAAAGGCATTTTAGTAATAAAATAGAAAATAAAGGCAAAGTTAAAAAAGCTTTTTAGAAAGTGCAATGTATTTAAGATTTAGCAGAAAGCTGAAGCAAACATACAAGTCTTCAGTCTTGTTTTAAAGGTGACTCAGAGTTGGGGCAAGTCTTAAATCCTCAGGAAGTTTATTCCAGTTGCATAATAACTAAAACCTGCTTTCCCAGCACAGTCTCTTCAATATGCGTACAGATTGCACGGTTTTACAATTTCAAAATGCGTGCAGTACATACGCCAGATGCCAATTTCGCGTGCATGTGATACTCAAAACCCAGCATTAACTTCTGTGGAGGGCAGATGCGTCGACATACCACGCATCACTTTATACCCATACCGACGTCACCAGCGAGGCATGCTGCGTTCCATTGAATTTCCGTCTTCCGATGTGTGTGTGTGTGTGTGTGTGTGTGTGTGTGTGTGTGTGTGTGTGTGTGTGTGTGTGTGTGTGTGTGTGTGTGTGTGTGTGTGTGTGTGTGTGTGTGTGTCCACTGCCCAACCCCACCCATCCTCTGGTGTTTAATAGTTCTGACTGCGTTTTCATAAAGATTATACAATACATATTACACCCCAACTGTTCCTGCGGTGGGTTCTGAAAGTAGGAGAAAAACGTGACCCGCGCCTTTGAGGTTTACACCAACGACTCCGTTTTAAAAACAACCAGTGAAGCTTGCAACCCTGCATCACCGTCACCTTCGCCGTACTGGCAGCGATGGGAAGTTTCCAAATAATTATAATTTATGTATTCTATATAACCAGGAATTTATGTATTTTATAACCTTGTTGGTTGTGCTTTCTTCAGGCTCCTCCACACCGCTACGCGTGGATACTGTAGGTATAACACGCTATTTTACGTTGAAATGCGACGTAATCCAGTGTTCACGAAAACGTCAACGTATGCTTTTGGCGACTGGGTTGGGCTGTGACGTACTCTGCGTCACCTCAGTGAAGTCAAGTGATGCCCAAATTTCCGACTTTAACAACCATTTTATTGCACTTTTCCTTATCGGAAGATGGAAATTCAATGGAACGTAGCATGCCTCGCTGATGACGTCGGTATGGGTATAAAGTGATGCGTGGTACGTGGACGCATCTGCCCTCCACCAAAGTTAATGCTGGGTTTTGAGTATCATATGCACGCGAAATTGGCATCTGGAGTGTGTACTGCACACATTTTGAAATTGTAAAACCGTGCAATCTGTACGCATATTGAAGAGACTGGGTTGCGCGCTCTCACCTCAGTGTAAATCAAATAGACCAACTGAAATCAAGCCGACATGGAACTTAAACTGTGATTTTGAAAAAAGTATGAAGGTAATCGAAAATTGTTTTCAGATAAAACATTGACCAAGTTACGAAGTCTGAAGTATTTAGTGTTAGAGAATGGGTGGACGGCTCCACCGTCTTCCCATTGACTTATATTGTATAAAAATTAAAAAGTAGAATATCTTACAAAGTATAAAATATTTTAAAAATCTGAAAAGATTTCAACCTAATATGAACATTTTACAATTGGAATGGAGTCTCTAGTTGAATTTGAGGAAGGAGATAGATCCCAAAGCTTGCAGAGAATAATAAAGAAAGAAAGAACGAATGAAAGAATAAAACTTAAGAAGAACAATAGTTGAGCATTGCATGCAGCACTCACCTAATAATAATAATAATATGTTTTAAATGTTCAAGGGTTCTCTCAATGATTTTATTTCCACTGACCACACACACTACGTCTATATAAATAAGATTTTGCGGCAAGGGAGGGGAGGGGAGGCGCCAAGATGCTCTGCAATTTGACCCAAACTTTGCACAATGTTTTAACCGGCTACTTGCTTGGGATAATTGGAAATAGGCCAAACCTCACGCCATGGCAGCCGCGTGATCCTGAAAGATTGGTTGCATGGTTTTCTGTAAGGCTTCGGCCTATTCAAATGTGCAAATGCATTTTGATAATAATGTGAATTTATCTTTTTTTACTCAAAGGATAATATAGCCTTCTTCCCACTCTATACCTACACAGTGTCACATTCAATATGAATATGGCAATTCATAACTTCAGACCCATCTCCAACCTCACATTCCTCTCAAAACTACTGGAAAGAGCCGTCGCAACACAACTCAAGCAATACCTCCTCTCCAATACCCTGTACGAAACATATCAATCCGGCTTCCGAACCCACCACAGTACTGAAACAGCCCTACTTAAAGTCACCAACAACCCCCTACTCTCCTCTGACTCCGGCTCCCTCACCATTCTCCTCCTCCGCGACCTCGGTGCTGCCTTCGACACGTCAATCACTCCATCCTCCTTAGCCGTCTGCAATCCATTGGCATCACTGACTCCGCCCTCTCCTGATTCACCTCCTACCTGTCTGAAAGATTCCAATACATCTCCATCAACTACCACAAATCTCACACCATTCCCTGTCTCACACGGAGTCCCTCAAGGCTCAGTGCTTGGCCCCATCCTCTTCATCCTCTACATGCTCCCACTAGGTCACATCATCCGCCGCCATGGCCTTCAATTTCACTGTTACGCCGATGATACCCAATTACACATCACCACCACAGCCATTACTCCTGCCATCCTATCCACTCTCACCAACTGTCTCACTGACATCAAAACCTGGATGGACCACAACTTCCTCAAACTCAACGGAAATAAAACTGAAATTATCATCTTCGGCCCAAAAATCATCATCCCCACCTCCCAGAACTTCTCACTTTGCATCGATGGTCACTCTGTCACTCCCTCCCCCCTGGTCAGAAACCTTGGCATCATCATGGCCCCCACGCTCTCCTTCAAGTCACACATAAACAGCGTCAGAAAAACATCCTTCTTCCACCTCTGCAACATTGCACGCCTTCGACCCACTCTTTCATCCTCAGCTGCCGAAACACTAATCCACGCCTTCATCACTTGCAGACTCGACTATTGCAATAGCATTCTGTATGGCCTCCCCTCCACTATTCTTCAAAATTTGCAATATGTACAAAACTCTGCTGCCTGACTGCTTACTAACTCCCCCTCCAGAGAACGCATTACTCCCATCCTCCGTCAACTTCATTGGCTTCCAATAAAACAACGCATCAATTTCAAGATCCTCCTCACTACCTACAAAGCGCTAAACAACTTTGCACCCTCGTACATAACAGATCTCCTCCATCGCCAATCCCCCACTCGCCGCCTCCGCTCCGCTGATGCCAACCTTCTCACTTCCATCACCAAGACCAAGTATCGCACCCTGGGGGACAGAGCCTTCGCCATCGCCGCCCCTACCCTCTGGAACTCCCTCCCCCTGGCCATCCGAAACTCTTATACACTCTGTTCATTCAAAAGTCGACTTAAAACCTATCTCTTCAGGACCGCCTACAACATTTGACAAATCACCCTCCGCCATCTTCAACTATCTCCCGCTCTCTTAATGTGTTGCCTATTGTTGTGGTGTTGTTTATTTTTTCCCTTTTATTTGATTGTCTGTATTGTCTGTATGCATTCCTTTCTTATTTGTAAAGCATCTTTGAGCATTTAGAAAAGTGCTATAAAAAACTGATCAATTATTATAATTATTATTATAACAATAATTAACCCCATAATACAATACAGGTAGGCTCCAATGGATTATAGTTTATTGTACTTATCTATGAGCAGTGAAATATGGAGTTACAACTTACATTTTATTAGTAAAAGAAGCAAAACTATTTATTTCAACAAAAAAAAGTTGCATCCTAAAAAAAATCTAAGATTTAGCTATATCGGTACAGATAGCACTCGACAATGCTTGTTTTGCTGTAAGAACATATAGCAAACACAAACAAATACTTTATATGTGGAACAACAGCTCTGGCAGCAACTCACTGTTCAACCCCCGGCTGTTAGGAATACAAAACATAACTTGTGGTCTTTTTTAATTTAAGTAGACAGATCATCATCATGAATCTCAGAACCGGTGCCGTTACATGCCCAATCTCTGATTCTGACCTTTATTTGATTATACCTCAGAGGTAGGTTTATAAAGAAACAAACCGTCTGAGACTGACCCAAGTGTAACAAATAGTCTATGAAACAAATATGATTAAATATAACATAGAATTTATATAGAAATATACTTATGATATAATTTATTATTTTCTTCATTGCCAAATGTGTCAATTATGTACTATATTTGCCATTCTTGGCATATGGCATTGAACTGTCAAATTACCTAAAGGAGCTCATACTGCAAGGCTGAACATAGTTCATTTATTTAGTTAAGTGCTTTCTTTTGCACTTTGAGTTTCCACTTTCGGTGATCATGAAATAAATATGTTTAAATTATATTTGGTTAACAATGCTCAGCAGTGGAAATTATAAATTTCTCAAATTCTTCTTACCATTATCGGAATGGGTGCTGATTTATAACTAACTAACTAACTACTAACCTAAGCATGTTGATGTCATTGGTCATGGGAATAATTCAACACAAGGTAACAATATAGGAGTAAAAAGTAACTCCATCTTCAACATAAGACAAGACATGAGGGTACTATGTACTGGACAACATTCCTTTGATGACCGTCAACAAGAAAGGCAAACAAAATGCAGTTGTGATGGTCATTTTCAGAGTCGGTCCTCCTGAGGTGCTGGTTGCTGTTAAAGTAACCAAACGCATTGTGTTACAGCCCATATGTCTGAATTACATCTGAATAAGTACAAAACCATTTGTAAAATGAATTGTAGCTTTTATGAGAAGTTATCCTCTTGAACCATTTCTTCTTGATCCCATCCTTTCTGATTTAAAATTAAGTCAATACTTGGGTTTTATGTTTTTTTGATTAAATATATCTCTTCAATAAGAATGAAGGGAGGGTACACCGAAATAAAAAGAGCACATTGCCTTCTGCTGAGAGAAGATATGTTTTTATAGCCAGGACTACTGTTATTACTGTCAAATTGTAATGCTTGTGTTAAATTTACTTGTGGAAATAGTAGAAACGTTCACATCGAGGTCGATGATCCCTGAGATGATCACGTCCCGCAGTGCCTGCTCTACCAGCATTCCAGTCGGAACAACTGTTTTGTTCTGGTAGACCATACTCATAGCCACACGGATTGAGCCATTACTACGAATGAAAACGAAAATTAACCAAAAATAAGTAGCCTAAACGTTTTCCAAATTTCTAATTAGTTAAAAATGAAATAATATAATAATGCTGAAAAATACACATATATAATAAACAAAGCAACATTACATTTTCGGGGAAGAGTAAAATTCTTACCTGAAAGACCTGATTACACATCGGGAATAAGTGAGTGGAAATATGGCTCTATAGCCTTTGTTTACCTAAGGTCAATAATAAAGCACATTATAGGTATTGAACATGAACTGCATTGAAATAAATTATTTCTCTAAGGCAAATGTAATCAAAATGCCTAAACATTATTATCTCACCTCTCTTGTGACTTCCATAGCCAGGCTCTGATATGCTGTGGAAGTCGGATCCGACATAGAGATTTCAAATGAGCGTCTCAAACTGAATGTCAAAGATGATGTCCCTTCGCCTGCTGTAGGAGGCTGTGTGGAGTCCGGTGTAGTCGTTTTTTTTGTTGGTACTGCAGTACTCGTCGTTTCAGCCGGATCCACTCTTGTTATAATTGTTAAAACTGTAGACGTGTTTTAGGGAGAGGACTATCAAAACCATTGTTCTTGTCGGTGACAATTCATTATACAGTGTGTGTGTGGTGTGTGTGTCTGTCTATATATATATATATATATATATATATATATATATATATATATATATATATATATAAAAAGATAGACTGTTACTTACCAATAAAGATGAATCCATATGTGTCCATATTCATTTGTATTTTAATCTAAAGGATTGTACATAAATATTCGATTAGAGATTAGATCCCAATTTGAAATGAGTTGGTTGGTTTTGGTTTGTTGATTGTTTTCTTGGTGAATATGTTTTTTAAACTGGGACAGTCTCCAAGACTGACATTTGAATATTCCGGGAAATCTGTCCAGGCAATTTGCCAGCTCAAAACCTAGTAACATTTACAGTCATATACACGTGAAGGGTTAAATTGTCTGACAACACAGTATCACTCCGAGTTGGTCAAAAATCGACGCCTTTTGGGGGCTTTTGGCGTTAAATGCTGACGCAAAGGGTGCGTCTTCATTCGACGCAGGTGGTTTTCAACTCCTTCTCAAATCCCCCCACGGTGATATCTGACGCCCAGGGAAAGCACTCCCGCAAATCTTTTTTTCTCCTCCGATTGGTTATTTAATATGGCAGTGAAACAGGTTAGGGTTAGGGTATTAGTGGTTAGGTTTAGGGTTACGCACTTCTCAGCCGCGGAGGGTTAGGGTTAGGGTTAGGGTTTGCCGCGGAGGGATTACATTGTAATGAGTTGAAAACCCCCTGCGTCGAATGAAGACGCACAAGGACACCCATTACGATTTCCCGTTGAGCGAGTCAAATAATCCCTAGATTAAATGGAATCGGGGACTGTTCAGCTGAACGCGCCAATGTTTTTTTTTTCTTTTTTTTCGGATGGTCCGATAACATTAGTAACATCAATACAGCTTTTATTCTTTCAAACAAACTACTTTTTCTGGACAGATTCCAAATAAGGGAGCTCCTCTCAGTCCAAGAGTTGTATGGCCTAGCCTATGAAAAACCTATTGACTGACCTGTTGATGTGTAAATGCTCCAGCGATAGCGTTGGGATGCTTTCACCCTAAGTGATCCAACCAAATATTTATTGTTCTTTCGTGTCCCTGTTTCTCCTGAGATCTGTCTGCAACTAATTCGACGCAATTAGAGTGCCTCTTGAAAATCAGGATTGTATATTAGGTGTAGTCTGCCTGTCTTAGTTAAGCCAATCAGCTGTCTTGAATGTTGCACCTCTGGGAGGTGACCTGTTTAGTTTAACGCACCCAACACACACACACACACACACACACACACGCACACACACACACACACACACACACCTGGAAACGCATACAATTATTAATGTAGGATGTCAATAAACGGTGTCAATCCGTTGTTACATAACAACATTATAATAGTCAATAAACATAGAACTTGATCTATGTTAAAACAAAATCTGGATCTTTACGACCACATCACATTGTGGAATTATTATGGTATAAAATGTATCTCATCTCATTTAAATCTTAAGTATTGACTTGTTTGAATCTCATTGTTGTTTTGATTGGAGTAATTATAATAAAAAGTATTAAGGATACGAATGCATCGTTTTTTAATTGAAAATGTTACTCATCATTTATTTGTTATGTTATGTGCTTATGTTGCCGAAACGAATAAGAAGGTTACGTTAAAAAAAAAAATCTGAAATATAGATCAAATATATAAGAGACATAATGGGCGCCAGACGTCATAGGCAGAGAATGCTTCAGGTAAATGCTGAAGTGAAGGTGGAGGGAGCCATCATCAGAAGGGCCGAACAGTGATGATCTAATTATCCTTCGTTAGTTTTGTGTTTGTGTTTGTACTTTGGTAGCACTTCGATGTAAAGACTATATGCTTAGAATAACAGCTGTATTTTAATGGTAAAATATCACAGCTGATTAAAAGCCCCAGGCTGCTTTGAGTCAGGGTGCCTACGCAGGTTTTAACCTCATGCCTTTTTAACTAGGCCTACGTCAAGTTCTAACAATAGCGAAGCTAGCCCACATGGAGCGGAGCGTTTCGCGCCGCGCCCTGTATTGGGTCGCGATGTCGTCAGATAAAAACCCTCATCCTTGATATCTTCTTTCTTTTGAGAACACAACGTGAAATATATATTTTTTAAAGTATGCTGCAAGTGGCTTTTTTAGTTGGTTGTTGTAGTAATAGCAATAATAACAATCATAATAATAATATTAATAATAAGAGAAAATAATATGTAGGCTATTAAATGTTCAAAGGTTCTCCCCATGATTTTGTATTCCATTGCGGCGTTCCAACTACTCGTCCATAGAAATACTATTTTGTAAGCTATAGGGCTAGTTTGGCTTTCTGCGTCATTAAAAGAACACTGAAATGTATGGAATCCCGATCAGTTGATTAAAAACGCGATTCATCAGCAGTGGTTTTCCACCGGTCCTGCAGAGGAAGATAGGTTACGCACTATGAATATACTTTTTTAACACTATCCGAATCTTAAAAGAATTGGGTCAAGGGCTAAATGTAACAGACAGACAAAGGCGACTGTATGAGTTATAGGTAGATCCCAGTTAATTTATAGACAGCCTTACGAAACACGTATTTCTGCAGACTCGTTGTAGGGGCCCGTGAGCCCGTGAGCATTTCACATGCACTGCTTTAGTATTGAACTCAGAGAAGGTACGTACAACAACGTCCGCACGTAGAATAACAGAGACCGCGTCCCAGGAGGGACCAATTTAGCAGTCAATACACAACATAGGTCTTGTTATTTGACGTATCCGAAGTTAAGTTGAAAGGTTTTTATTTTATAATGTCAACTGCAAAGATTGACCGCAATTTCTATAGATAACCCTTAAATGCCAATTAAATTGTAGCAAACTACTGCCAGTATTGTGACAGTAGAACGTGCCTATCCCTTCTTCTCGGAATAGGCCTATAATATTCTGCTGAGCTCCGATCCGGAATTCTAATGCAGGTGGCATGAACGCACACCGCCCACACATAGTTTTCCTTTTATTACAACGGCTTGACGTGTGCATTGTTCCCTCTGTCACCATCGAAAAACCCGCATGCCAGAAAATAATATCAATAAGCTTTTGTTTTTTTGCTTAACTTTGCATGCGTCAGAATGACACAATTTCGATTGTTATCAGCCCGAATAATAAACCAATAATCTCCTCTCTGATGTTAGGAAACATAACAATGAAAGCCGGCTATGTGTGTCAGTAGCCAAACATTTAGGACTGAATAACTAATTTCAAGATGAGGTGATCAGGTTTATCGAATGTAAATTTGAAAATGTGAAAAATGTAAAAAGAAAAGTAAGAAAATGTATAGTGCGTCAGTGTCACCTATCTTTCCCTGTCCCAATCAGAGCCGGTAGAAAACCCCAGCTCCGCTCATCGGTCCGAGTCAGGCATAGCTTCAATGTGACCAAAACGTTTCCGACGACACAAGGTTGCCATAGGCATAATTCCAATTATCCCAAGGAAAATGGGTGGTTTGAACATAGTGCAAAGTTTGGATGAAATTGCACGACAGCACTAACGCTATTTACCTGTAGAGAAATCGCGCAGGGGCTATCGTGGGGGACGGATCGCCGGAGAACACATAAAGAGGATTGCTGTCGGCTCATTTAATTAAAATATCAACCCTTTTTATGAGTAGATAGGGCTTAGTTTCTATTGACATCGTTTAAACTGTGAAAAAGTGGCTAATTACATCCGCATTAAATAATTATGTTTTCAGTAGGCCTACATTCATACCCCCCTACAGTAATTTTTGTATCATAGCAGAAAATGATTTCCAAGGGACAGTTTCAAATGACCACCGTTGCAGGTGCTCACCGAGCTTCTTTTCTTTTTTTATAGGTGAAGCCAGGCACGTCGCACATTGCCTGATTAGATCATGCTGTTAAAGGAAGAATATATATGACCGAATATCAGAATACTCGAGTTCAGCATTGTAAAATGTGAATTGCAATATATTAAATAAGCCTGAAAAGTTTCGAGGACCGGCACATCAACATTTTCAGATGCCAAACAACTAATTTGACAAGGGCAATATTGCAACAGTAGAATATGCCTAGGCCTATCCCTTTTTTACGGAACATTCTTTCTTGAATTCCTTTATATAATTTTAATTCAGGTGGCAATAAAGCACCCACACACAGTTTTCATGTTATTTTGATGATCCGGCATGATGTGTGCATTATTTATTCACTTCAACCTGGAACAACCTTTTTCATAACAGCATGCCAGAAATTCAAATGCATAAGCTTTTGGAACCGAGTCACTGACAAGTGGCCACCCCACATTCTTCCAACCCAGACTGCATGAGCACACCTACATGCTTTGTGGATTAGAATACTTTTTCTTTTAATCATTTTTTTTCAAACATTAAATCAGGTTAAAATCAATTTAATACTGGCTTCCACTGGCTAATGCCAGTTAAATTATTGCGCATATCCTTCAGACAAATAATTTCCAAACTGAATAACCCATACATTTATGTGCATTGAGTAATTACATTTCAGATAACATTAACGGATATAAAACCAACTGATGGCTTTCGAGCGCAAAGTCAGCTTTATTGTCAATTACAACAAATGTATAAGACCATAGACGTATTATGAGATATAATGGCACGTGGACACCGCAGCCCCCCCCCCACAACACAAACACACGCACCCAGATACACACAGTTATTGGCAATAATAACAGCCTAACTAAGTCATTGGCCTATACATTCACCTGCAACTCAGCAGGATTTGTGGAACATAAGGCAACATCACAATAATTGTAGTGAGTGTTACATAATTCACCTACAGTATTTTGTTATGTGTTGTTCTTTACACTGTGTTAGGCATGTCTTTTACTGTCTCTGTGTTTCAGGGATCGCTGTCCCTTTAAGGATTACGAGCTTCTCATGACGCGGAGCCCGATGCGGCATATGTTCTCTTGCAGCACGTTTTGATTCCTGTTTTCAAAAACTAAATAAACGAGTCACACAACTGTGTACTCAACGTGCGAAATTGTATCCTTCATTTAATGCAATTTCCACACTGGTGACCCCGACGTTAGTCTGCTGGACGTATCCAGGGACACGACACGACCGACACGACCATGACCGCGAACGCTGTTACTCTCAAGCTCCCCGAATTCTGGGAATCGTCGGCGTCGGCATGGTTCGCCCAGACCGAAGCGCAGTTCGCGTTGCGGGAGATCACCGCGGATACGACGAGGTACTACTACGTTGTGTCAGCTCTTGGAAATTCGACAGCATCCAGAGTGGTGAGCCTCCTTAAAAATCCTCCGGCAAGGGAGAAGTATGCGGCACTCAAAGCCCACCTGTTAAAGACATTTGAACTGTCGGACGCTGAGAGAGCCAGCAGGCTTTTCTCACTTCAAGGGCTCGGCGACAGCAAACCGTCTGAGCTCATGGACCGTATGCTGGATCTAATGGGTGAGCACGAACCCGATTTTCTTTTTGTTCAGCTTTTCCTGCGTCAGCCGCCTTCCCAAGTGAGGGCTGCTTTGGCCAACACTATGATCACTGACTGTCGGAGGCTGGCTGAGGAGGCTGATAAATTTTTCCTGGCGGGTCAAGGGCACTGTGTGGCCGCGATTTTTCCCGCGCACATCGCTCCTGTGACACTGGACGACTCCACGCTCATCGCTGCCACCACTTCTCGTCGGCAGCTGTCTTCTGACCCCCAGCAGTCTTCAGGCCCGCAGCAGTCTTCAGGCATGTGTTTCTACCATGCAAAGTTTGGACCGAAGGCTCTTAAATGCCGTCCGCCATGCAGTTACGGCGGGTTGGGAAACACCAGGGCCGGCGCTCGGTAGTGGCCATGAGCGTCGGCCGTGCTGGCAGGCTGCTTTTCATCCGCGACAGCATCTCCGGACGGCAATTCCTGTGCGACACGGGAGCACAGAGGAGCGTCCTTCCTGCTTCCCGTTTGGACATGGTGACCGATGGCCACGGCCCCCCTATGGAAGCTGCTAATGGTAGCCCCATCCGTACCTATGGAACGAGGTATATTGAGTTGTGTTTCGGAGGCCACCGGTTTGGCTGGGACTTTATTACAGCAAAGGTCTCCGTTCCCCTCCTCGGCGCCGATTTTTTGTGTGCGCATGGACTGTTGGTGGATGTAAAGAACCGCCGTTTGATTGACGCCGTCACGTTTTGTTCCTATGCGTGCATGCTCAGCGGGCTGACTCCATACGACTGTCTAGCATGCTCTCCACCTCAGATGACTTCCACCATCTACTTGCCGGTTTCCCAGCCCTCACTCAGCCTACTTTCTCTGCGTCTGCCGTGAAGCATGGTGTGGAGCACCATCTCGCCACTACTGGTCCACCCGTCTACGCCCGTGCTCGGCGCCTCGACCCGACCAAGCTTGCCGTTGCGAAGGCTGAGTTTGCGAACATGGAGCGCCTGGGTATAGTCCGCCGGTCCGACAGCCCGTGGGCCTCACCCCTCCACATAGTCCCCAAACCCGGCGGCGGCTGGCGCCCGTGTGGCGACTACCGGCGGCTAAATGAGGCAACGACGCCTGACCGGTACCCAGTGCCGACTATTCAGGATTTTCCGGCCCACCTGGCTGGTATGGTGATTTTTTCCAAGGTGGACCTTGTCCGGGGATATCATCAGGTGCCTGTACACTCACTGGACGTTCCCAAAACAGCAGTGATCACTCCGTTTGGTCTGTTTGAGTTCCTGCGGATGCCGTTTGGCCTTAAAAACGCAGCTCAATCTTTTCAACGCCTCATGGACTCTGTTTTGCGGGAGCTGCCTTTTCTTTTTGTGTACTTGGATGACATCCTAGTGGCGAGCACGTCCAAATCCCAGCACCTGGCGCACCTCCGGATGGTTTTTGAGCGGCTCAGCCAACATGGGCTAATTGTCAACCCCGCCAAGTGCCAGTTTGGTCTCTCCACCATCGATTTCCTGGGACACAGAGTCACTAAGGACGGTGCAGCCCCTCTCCCATCAAAGGTGGAGGCGGTCGCACAGTTCCCACGCCCGCTCACTGTCAAGTCCCTGCAGGAGTTCCTCGGCATGGTGAATTTTTACCATTGTTTCATCCCTCGAGCCGCCCAGCTCATGCGACCCTTGCATGAGGCCTTGCAAGGTAAGCCCAAGCACGCTGTGGAGTGGACTGAGGGCAGGGACAAGGCTTTTGTTGCCACTAAGGCAGCCCTGGCGAACGCAACCATGCTGGCACACCCTTCTCCCACAGCCTCCATCGCCATCACCTCGGATGCCTCGGACTACGCTGTCGGTGCCGTCTACGAGCAGTGGGTGGGCGGGGCCTGGCAGCCACTTGCCTTCTTCAGCCGTCAGTTGCGTCCCAACGAGCAGAAGTACAGCACTTTCGACCGGGAGCTGCTTGGTCTCTACCTCGCCATCAGAGACTTTCGTTCCCTGTTGGAGGGTCGACACTTCACCGCTTTTGTCGACCACAAGCCGCTGACTTTCGCCATGGCCAAGGTGGCTGAGCCGTGGTCCGCCCGCCAGCAACGTCATCTGTCCTACATTTCCGAGTTCACCACGGATTTACAACACGTTGCCGGTAAGGACAACCAGGTGGCGGACTGCCTGTCACGGGCTGTGGTAGGAGCAGTCCATCTTGGTTTGGATTACAACCGCATTGCAGCGGACCAGACCACAGACCCAGACGTGCAACTCCTGAGGACCTCGACAACAGGGCTGAAAATAGAGGATGTGGTTTTTAGCGATGCCGGCACCACGCTCCTGTGTGACGTCTCCACAGGCAGTCCTCGCCCAATCATTCCCACGGGATGGAGACGAAAAGTTTTTGATGCCATCCATAGTCTTTCCCACCCAGGTTCGAAAGCGTCACAGAGATTGGTTGCGGCTAAGTTTGTTTGGCATGGCCTCAAGAAGGACGTTAGGGACTGGGCTAACACCTGTCTTGAGTGCCAGCGGGCCAAAGTGCACCGCCACACTAAAGCCCCGTTGAGGTTGTTCCCGGTGCCGGAGAGACGGTTTGACCATGTGAACGTGGATCTGGTCGGCCCTCTGCCCTCCTCTCACGGTTTCACCTACCTGTTGACCATGGTTGACAGGACCAACCGTTGGCCTGAGGCTGTGCCACTGACGTCGCTAGCGTCGGTCGAAATGACACAGGCGTTTATCAGCACCTGGGTCGCCCGTTTCGGCATTCCTTCCGACATATCCTCTGACCGGGGCGTGCAGTTTACTTCTGAGCTGTGGAACGCTGTCGCACAGAGCCTCGGAGTGAAACTCCACCACACGACCGCATATCACCCACAGGCTTACGGACTCTGTGAGCGATTTCATAGGTCGATGAAGGCTGCTCTTCGTGCCAGCCTCAAAGACAGCAACTGGGTCGACAAGCTCCCATGGGTACTGCTTGGCATCAGGAGTGCACCAAAGGAAGACCTACAGTCCTCCTCCGCAGAGCTTGTGTATGGCCAGCCGCTGCGGGTTCCAGGGGATTTCGTCTCTGGCACCACCGTTCCTTGGTCTGCCACTCTCCAGCGGTCCACGCTACTGGACAATGCAAGGCTTTTCGCACCTGTCCCCACTTCCCGTCACGGCCTCCCTCAGTCGCACATCCCCGCTGGGCTTCGGACGGCTGACTACGTTTTCATTCGCCACGACGCCCACAGGGGACCGTTACGCCCCCCCTACGAGGGCCCGTTCCGGGTTTTGGAGACGGGGGACAAACATTTTGTGGTGGACATGGGCGGCAGGCCGGAGCGACTCTCCATTGACTGCCTCAAGACAGCTCACTTGGACGTGGCCAGGCCCATTGAATTGGCTCAGCCCCCACGACGCGGACGACCTCCAGCTCTGCCCCTGCCCCCTGCTCCCCTCCCTCCCGGGACTCCCACACTCCAGGCCTCATACCCGTGTCATGGCGGGACGCCTGCCACAGTTGTGGCTCCTCGACCTCCTGTACGACGCAGTCGTTGTGGCCGGTTAATACGCCCGCCCCCGCGATGACTGTTTTGTTTTTGTTTTCTCCTGATGGTGAATTCTGGGGGGACATGTGTAGTGAGTGTTACATAATTCACCTACAGTATTTTGTTATGTGTTGTTCTTTACACTGTGTTAGGCATGTCTTTTACTGTCTCTGTGTTTCAGGGATCGCTGTCCCTTTAAGGATTACGAGCTTCTCATGACGCGGAGCCCGATGCGGCATATGTTCTCTTGCAGCACGTTTTGATTCCTGTTTTCAAAAACTAAATAAACGAGTCACACAACTGTGTGCTCAACGTGCGAAATTGCATCCTTCATTTAATGCAATTTCCACATAATAATAACAAATAAATACATCTTTATTTAAACAAAGAAGAATTTACAAGGGTTGCCATTTTTGGCGATTTGGACGAATTTCGTTAGTTTATAAGAATAGTAAAATATAATTTTCTTGAGGCAGTTCAATAAGAAAGTGACAGATCAGGTAAGTTAAGTAAACTGCGCAGGCACGGCGGCCTCAATAAAAGTCAACAGCAAAGTATTATCATTTTTTTAATTTTCGCTTAGCTGTTCCACTTAGAGTTAAACGTTACAACCGTTCGCCGTTAGTCCATAAATCACAGTGCCTTGTTCGCGACCTGTGAGTGACCGGTCTCAAATTCACAAACAAAAAAAAAAAGTTGTATACAAACCTTGTATACGACAAATAGAATAACCAAAATTTAGTTTGTCTCTTACATGCAAGTCAGATTCCGCCCATATTAGGCTTACTGTGTGTCGAACAGGTTCAGTTGTGGATATGGATTTACGTTCACATTCATGATATGGACCAATTTAAAGAACATCCTCAACGAAGTGCGGGAGCAAGTGGAACGTGAATCAAAACTTATTGGAAGGTTAACAATATACTAACTACTACTCAGAAATAACCACGTAACAAAGTTCTTGCTTTAAATCTCCTTTTATAGATAAATGGTGTCAATCTTGCATATTACCACAGCGCAGTGGCCTGTAGTAGATGGAGCTAGAGGAGTGCCTCCGACGGTATGTCTCACAGCTTCCCCTAGCGGGAAGCCTGTGAGACCAGGTTGCGGGAAGTATAGCTACATTACACACCCCAAACTATAACATCACAACACTCCATCCCCAGTAAGATCCAACATTCCCAAAATGTAACTAAACAGGGAGAACAAAAGCAGAGGTGTCAGCTACTTGTCGACTCCTATACTCAAAAATTAATTCATACTAGTGCTTCAAACACAGTGTACCACCACTCACGGCTGAAAAACATGGCATATGCAACACAAAGCAACATTAACATGGAATAAAAAGGCTCAAGTGGTTCCTCATCCGTTTCCACCCAAAACGTGTCGTAGGTCCACACTACCTCTTCATCTGCCTCTTCCAGGTGATGAGGGGCTGCCCGAGCCTGTTGAGCTGTCCCTTGCCCAGGCTTAACCTTACACTTTGAGCTCCGGCACATTTGAGCTAAATGTCCTTTTTTAACATCTTTGCCCCAAACACGCTGAGGAGAAAGGCACGCTTTTATCCATCTCAGTCACCTTATTACAAGTAGTAAAGTAATTACATACAAAAAGCTAATGTATGTAGCCATAAGGTTATGTATGGCTCAATAGAAGTCATCAAAACGAACACATCACAACAAACAAGGTCTGTCCTTAATATGTACATAATCAAAAAGGATTTTAATTTCAATATCTAGGGCAGCTTGTTTTGAATTGGCAAACAATTTGAAACGTAAGTCTACAAGAGTCCATCGCCTACTTCATGCAAATTCAATGGCAGGATCTTATCATGTTTTTATTCTGTTTCATAAACAGAAACATATTTATGGGCTATCACGAGGCATGGTGTGTAGGCTGCATTGCTTTCCAACTTTAAAATTAACTTATAATTGTATGGTACTACTAATGGATAGAGAAATTGCTTACTTTTAACTGGCCTATCTGAAAATCAACCTTCCTTTAACAGACATATATTTAACATTTGAATGAGAGGAGATCCATGCACGCTTGAATTATTCCATGAAGATGAAGATGTGATCGATAAAGATCCAGATTTGTTTAACATGGATCAAGTTCAATCGAGTCGAGTCCGGCTCAGTTACAACGAAGCTTCAATGTTACGTCAAAGACACAGGGCTGGCATGAATTGAGATCAGGCATGTGTAGTGAGGGCAAGAGCGGGGAGAATTGAGGGGAGAACCTACAACGCCACCAGGGGAATTACACCCCTGGAAATCAGTATAAGATGACATGTTACTTTGTGTTCTTGAATATTATTGACAATACTGATGAGGCAAGCAGATTCGTTTAACTGAACGGACAGAGAGGGTAATTCCAAAATAAACCAAATCTTTATTTAAATGGGAACAAAAATGTGCATAAACTGGAACTGCTGAAAATAAGGATTAGTGTAAAACTCCTAAGCGAGATAGCTAAATAAGGAGAACATATTCTTTATTACAATCAGCTGAGATATTTTGTACACAAAATCTAAAAATCTCAATCTAAAATAGCAATCCAAAACTAAAACAAAACCTACCAGACTAAAGCTGAGGCCAACTACCGCTATGCAGAGGAGTGCCTAGGGGTGCTACCGCTCACCTCCAGTGCCTCACATCAATCATCACTGCAAACTAAAACTGGTGGAAAAATGTATTGTATCCCAGTGCTTTAACTCGCATGCAAGTGAATGGACCTCACCATGGGTGCCTAGCCTCCCTACAGTTTGGCGCCCTGCTCAAGTCTAAAGAAAAGGAACTAAAAACAGTATCAAAGCAAACATTTAGCCCCCAGTTGGTTCAATAAACCCCAAATATTGTAATCATGAACAAAAGATTAGTAAGATGAAAGTATGGCAAAACAGCACCTACAAAAATGAACGAGAATGGAATTAGCCCTGCTCACCATGCTGCACACTGGCAACACTTGGTGTGGCCCACACTAGTCACCACCACAGGTTTGAGGGAATGAGTCCCAAGTCACTCGACCACAGGGGGCTATCCTAAAGCTAAATAAAACAAATCAAATGAATGGGAAGCCCGTACAAAAGTGCACTCGGTCCATCCATCAAAATGCTACTCACATAGTTGACGCAACACCAGCCACAGCAGGGACACGAGCCATTCTTAGGCACAATGGCCACAGCCAAGCGCGTCGCTAGCAATTGAAAACATCCGGGGCTTGGGGGGCTAACAGTTGCTCCCGCGCCCCTCCCTTCTCCGTTTGTTATTGTTTGTTTTGTATAATTAATTAAGGGCGCCTCCAACACATAGGTTGCCCATGCCGAGCGCCGGCCCTGCCAGCAGCAAAAATGAGACATTAGAATAGCCTATATAGCCTAATAAACACTGTCATGCACCTGCAAGATGTCAAGAAGCCATCACTGCTCCGACGGGCCTTTCTCCCCCGACCCGGCAATGGCAAGTAAGTAGTAGTCTGCTTTTAAGTTTCATTTTTAAATTATTACTTGTTGTCAGTGTAGGTTCAATGTTACAGATGAATACATGCTTTATATTTAGCCAGCATTTCAGAGTTCTACTGTTTTCCCGAAATATGCATTCCTAAACTGTTCACGTCATGTTCTCTTTAAGATCGCATGAGATGATATGTGCTATCGCGCGACCTGTAACTAGGAAGTAAACACTCGCTCGCATGAGATGATATGTGCTAACGGCTGGCTGCTTTTCACGAACCTGAGCTGATCGAAGTGTCCTCATCAGGGGTTGCGGGAGATGATGCCACACTCTCCACCTCTTGTTCTTGCTCTGCCCTTTTCTTCCCAAATATTTTTCTTATATCCATCTCTTATCAACGATATTTTATTACGGTACTTGACCTGAGAAGACCGCTGAGAAGTGGTGCGGCGCCAGGGTGTTGCCATAGCAACACCAGAATTTGTTTAGCAACACCAAGTTGGCTAGATTTATATATGTATTTATATTATTTATTTATTATTAACAATGAAAGAAAATGTGTAATGGAAGAATAAAACAATGAGTGATGTGATTTAAGATTGGGGATATTTTTTGTTTGAATAACGTCTTGCTCCAGCGGCCAGTGCCGGCGCCTGCATTGCAAGGTGAAGGATATTACGTAAATTCGCAGTAGGCGGGATAAGTGCGGCCGCTGTCACTCAGGTTTGTTTTGGTTTGACGCACGCAGACAGCACGGAGGCAGAGCAGACCGCAGAACTCATCGCGATCGTCTTCAATGTTGCTGCAACGATGCAGCATATATTCAGAAGATATTCAGAAGAGCAGTACTTCCGTGTATATCAGGGATGCAAACACATGTATGACAAAAAAAGAGAGCGCTACCCAAAGTCGGAAAAATTTTGACGGCGTAATATACTATTAACATGAGAAGGCCTATGCTATATGCTTTAATAAATAGGAAATTCAATTTAGTATACACTGCTTCATAAGAGACAGACGGACAGACAGCACCAGCTAATCTTAAGCAAAAAGATTGTGTCTTACCTTTATTTATGTGGCAGTGATCTCATCCCGTGGTGTAGCCTACCACATCCACTTAGTTAAACAAGTTATCGAAGTTATCTGAAAACTAGTAGGTACTTGTCCACAGCGTCCCCAGTGAATCGACTCCTACAGGAGACCCTGTCAGAAACCCTCTACGTAGCTCTACGTGCGCATGCGCATCCAATATTTATCAGTCGATGCGACGGCAAAGGCTGTGATTGGTCCCCTAACAAAATCATTGCCGGAATCACTTTTCTTTACTTAGAAGGCTCGAGGGGTCTCAGTCAGATTACGGATTATTGACACCTGCACGCGCGCACCGATCGACACGCACACGCCCCCCCCGCCCCCCCCCCCCCAAAAAAAAACTTCGGATCTGCACGAACCACACAGGTCCCCAAAATCTATGATAAAAAAGCGACTCGCGCCAAAAAGCGCGCCGCTTGCGTGTCTGGTATATGTGAAAGCAGCTATTATTATTACCTCTTAAGCTCCAGCCTATTTTTTAGGTTTCTGCTCGAGAGTGATCGAGAGTCTAGAGTTGACCCTAGAGTTGAAGAGGTTAATATATATAAATATATATATATATATTTTTTTTTTCACGGCACAGAGATCCGGGGCTGATCCCTAAAGATCCGGGGCTATAACCTCGAATGCCCAGGTCTAACGAAGCGCCTGGCCACAGCTGCCTTAAAGGTACCATGGCATGAACATCTCACTTTTTGAGGTTTTCTAACATTTATATGAGTTCCCCTAGCCTGCCTATCGCCCCCCAGGGGCTACAACTTGCCTAAGGTGTAAAACGAGCACTAGTTATCCTGCTGCCTTTGAAAAAATGGAAGCTCAGGCACGCTGATTTGGAATGTGGCCCCATATGTCGTCATAAGGGGCCAAGTTACCTGCCCTTTTGGTGCGTTTTATTGTCCATCTGTCTCGGAGGTCCGAGGACGTTCCCTAGCGACACGCAGGAACACGCCCCTTTTCCTCGGATGGCGAACTTGCTTGCTCGGATGAACTCAGAGGAGGCCGAGCAAAATTCCGAGACAGATTTCAGGATGGCTGCGCCCGGTGTGACTTGAAGTATGAACTGTTCTCATTGTGCTTGTATCGCTTTGGTAATTAAAATGTCCATTTCAATCACTCGTGTAACCCAGTTGGGATTCGGGTTCTGATTATTCATAAGAATAAACAACATTATATACGAGTATTATTTTTCATAATGTTTTTTGACGTTTGTGTAATAGTTGCAAACTTTGTAGATGTTATTTGATGTATTGTAAATGTTGTATATATCCTTTGCTTAATTGAACTGTGATATGGCCATCCAGCCAGGAGGGGGCGCGATGAGGTGTTTGTGGGTGAATGTGGTGAAGGCGGGAAGGGAGAGGAGAGAAGACGTGCTGGAGTTGGGGAGAATGGAGGAAAGACGTTCGTTAGATGTTTTTCGTTGGAGTACCGTCTGTTGATGACATATCAGCAACTCTGAAGATGCAAGATAAAGTTCAATACGAACTTTACTAAAAAGCTCCAACGGACCAGTCCACATTAACGACCCGGTCAGTTAATTAACGCAAGGAGCTGAACAGTAGTGGCCTGCTAACTAGCGCAGCTAGCGACTCTACTACAAAGGGATTTTCCCGTGGACCGCCGCACCAGATAGTGAGTGTGACCACGAGAGTTGGTTCACCTGCCTCTGGCGAAGAGGAATCAAGCGACAAGCCAGTGAGGAGCGTCTTTGTCCTTTCGACAGACTTTCGCAGACTTTCCCGATACTGGCCTTTCCACGGACATTCAAGGACGCCCGTTGCCGTTCACCTGGACGTGTGAGTAGCCTACCGTGTTCCCGTTGGCTCGGAGGAGCGAAGAGGACTACTAAAATCAACAGGCCTGCAACAGGGTTTTCTTTTTGTACAGGATTGTTTTCTTTTGTTTTCTTTTATATATTACTTAGTTTAGTTTAGTAATGTTATTATTACTTATAGCCTGTATTGTGATATTGTGATATGGTATCTGTGACATGCACATGCATTTATATTTTGTTCTAAAATAAGTAAACGTTCTACTACTTACTTTTTTGTTGGCTGCTTACTAATACGTGTAGTGTTGATATTGTGTATGTTTAGTGTTTAATATTCATTAAGGATGCTCTTGTTATATGGTTACCAAATATAGGAATTCAAAAATAATAATTTAAGATTGATAGAAGAACCTAGGGCCCTGCCCTCTTTATTATAGGGGTAAAAGGGCTACACTCGTATTACTGCAATACCTTACTGCGTCCGTATCTCTGCCTATGGCCTATTTTGGAGCGCCTGGTACTCTGCCAATGCTACCGCGACAACAGCTTTCCGGGTGGCGTCCATGTTTTCCTCCAACGACCGAGCGAATCAAAAAACGATTGAAGGGTGGGCGTGACGTCACATCCGAGGTCCGAGTCGGTTCGCAGAGAATACTAAAATGCACAATTTCTCTGCCTTGCCCGCCCAGAGAATTTGACCTGCCAATGAGACAATGAGTTACGACTGTGCAAGCGCCAGATGTGTGTGTGTGTGTGTGTGTGTGTGTGTGTGTGTGTGTGGGTGTGTGTGTGTGTGTGTGTGATTACACACACTGTAATGCAAGTGTTGTACACTTCTTTGTTATTTGGATAAAAGTTCTGCTGTTGGTGTTATGGCGCATAACACGTTGGTTTCTTTGACGTCTCTGGTATTTTCACAACAAGAGTGTAGTTGGGGTTTTCTCAGCCATGGTTGAGAAGGAGTTGGGGGAAGGGAACTTTGGCTTTGACTCCCTGAAGTACATGAACTGCGACATGGAGGAGAAAGGGATTGTTGTCAGCGGTTGTCTCCCTCCGGAGTCTGCGGTCAAGCCAGCCGACCCATCGAGATCGGCGGTCAAGCCAGCCGACCCAGTTTTTTGCTGTACCTGTATATCAGGGGGGCTCACACTTTTTCAGCATGCAAGCTACTTATAAAATGACCAAGTCAAAATGATCTACCTACTACAAAAATGCTAAACATATTTATTCATGAATATATTGAGAATTGTAGAATAATGTACAATTTATGTTGATGTCCCTTGCATAACAGCATGAGCCCATATTGCACAACACAACACAATTAACCATGTACATTTTTTGTCATTACCTTATTCTGATGACTTGCACTGAATGGAATCAGCCAGGGATGCATAGTCCGGACAGTAGCTCCTGACAGCCAGCCTCAAGCACACTTCCAAATGATCCTCAGTTATGGTGGAACGGTACTTGGACTTAATGATCTTCATGTGGGAAAAGAAAATCATGGCGCCGCAGCTCTGAGGAGAGATGTTGCATCTTTCGTTTGAATGCATTAACTGAGCTGATCATATTAATCGCTGTTTTGTCTTTTCCCTGCAGCTCTAGATTAAGGTCATTCAATAGGTTTGTCAGATCAGTTAAAAATGCCAAGTCTAACAGCCACTGACCGTCATTTAGTTGCTTGTATTCTGCATGTCCAGTTACACGGAAAAACTCCTTAATCTCCGCACAGAGCTCTCGAAATCTTTGCAGGAATTTCCCTCGACTAAGCCATCTCACGTCAGTGTGTAGCAACAACTCAGAGTGGTCGCAGTCAGCCTGCTCCAGATGTGCACGGAATAGCCGTCTTTGAAGAGATCTGGCGCGAATAGAACAGGCGATCTTCATTGCCACATCCATGATCTCTTTCATGTTGAGCATTTTAGCGTATAACGCTTGTTGGTGTATTATGCAGTGGTAATTCAGGAAGTCCGGGAAAGCATCGTCCTCCCTGAACTTGGCAATACATCCATTCACGCGGCCAACCATTGCGGGTGCTCCATCCGTGGTGATAGACACCAATTTGTGCACTGGGAGCTGGGTTTTCGTGATAAAGTTATTGAAAGACTGAAATATATCCTCTCCTCGCGTGTGTTCTTTCATGGGCAGTAGTGTTAACAGCTCCTCCTTTGCAGTCATGTCAGTAAACACCATCCGAATAAAAATGCGCAACTGGGCTGTGTCACTCACGTCCGTAGATTCGTCCAACTGCAGTGAGAAGCACTCGCAATCTGCGATGTCCTTTCAAAGTTGCTGCGTCAAATCCTCGGCCATCGCTTCACTGCACCGTGTAACTGTGCTTGACAGCTGGAGAGCTTTGATCGAAGATAATATTTCTGCCTTGTTTTTAAAGTCTCGGAACAATGAGTCAGCTGCTTTAACGAATGCCTCTTTTACCATCTCTCCGTCTTGGAAGGACTTCTTGTTCTTAACGATTAAGTGGATCACCCGGAACGATGCTTCGGTGGCGGCTTTGTCTTTTGAAGTTAGCTGTGAGAAAAATGACTGCTGTCCGGACAGCTGGCATTTTAGTTCCTTCACCTTTCTCTTTCTCAGCTCGCTTTTCGGCGGGAAGTTGGTGTCATAGTTTTTATGAGCAGTCCGAAAATGCGGCTCCACATTTCCCTTCTTCGGTATTGCAATGGTAGACTGGCAGATGAGGCAAACTCACTTCGAAAAAAAACCCCTCCTCCCATTCCGTATGAAGGTGATACGTTTTTGGTTTCTTACTCGGTCCAGCTCCCCCACTCATTTGTATACCCTTTCTTAAGATTAAGAGAAAAAACGAGGGCTAAAGATTGGAGGCTAACTAGGCAACTCGGAAGCTTTTTTTTTAATTTTCCCGCACTTAGCACCGTTGTTTGCGCATGCGCGAATTTCATAGGGGGGATGGATGATAGCCTGACGTCTATTTTTTTAATGATTTTTTTTTCCTTCAATGCCATGCGGTCTACCCACGCTACCTTCTACCATCGACGTATTGGGCACCCCTGCTGTATATACTTGCCATTACGGTAATAGCGCCTCAGCGCCTCAGAACTAGTTTCAAAATAAAAGCATTTGTCTGGTACATACCGAAAGACAGTCATTAAAAGCAAATACTATCAAAGGAAATGTACGGACGTTGTGATATATATTCACAATAAAAGCCCAACTAATACATGTAAAGCCCACTAGATATTGAAATATTACACATATTACGTATGATTTTGGATTCAATTTATAAGTTGGACTGAAAGGGCAAAAACAATCTGAGTGTGGAGAAAATCAAACGGGCATCCTCTTTATTAGGTTTATTAGGTTACCTACTTACCAAGCATGCTTGCACCACTGTGGCATCTATTTTTTCTCCTGTTACTTTCTTCATACGATATTTTTCAGTCTTTGACGTTTAACAAACCAATAGGTTATACAATAATATAGGTTATATAATAATCAATACAAATTCGTATACATCAATGAATTACAAAGTTAATTTAAAATTAGGCTAATAGGCCTATTTATTTATATACATTATAAAAAGGCCTATTGGCCTATCAATATCTAAGCTATATATTGTGGCGAGCAGCACGGGAAGGACGAGACGGGAGCCCAGGTTGAACCAATTATGCAGTTCCGTGCCCCATACACCGCACGACTACGGACTGCCTTTATTAACGACCAACCGCATGCATGGAAACCAGCGCACCCTAAACGAACACGTCACTCTCGGTGACGGTGGCGGCAACGATGCACACATCATGTCAACACTCAACACACAACTAATTAACTACCCCAACCCATTAACCCCACTCAACCCAACAACCACACTGTCCCCGAAAGGGTCCAAACCCCCAGGATAAGTGAACCCCCCAGAATCCCTTGCGCAACTGAACGAGCGCCTACACCTGCGGTCGCCACACAGCCCCCACCTTAGGGGTCAGACGTCCCGACGACCCCCAACACCCATCACATAGTCCGATTTTCCGGTGGCCGGCGCCGCTGCCTCGGCCCCTGCCGGTGGCTGTCCAATTGCGGAGGAGTCTGTGACGCCCGTCTCCCGCAGCGGGCGGAATAGGCCCTCCTCTGCCGAACCCACAGGTCAGCAGGAGCCCTTGGGGTGTGGTCATGGACCACCGCCATCGGGGCCCCCACCAGTTCCTGCCGTAGGGTGGCGCTGGAGCGCCGTCCGATCACCCCATCCTCGACCGCCCTCCGACGTCTGGCCCTCCGACGGCCACGCCGGCGGCTGGGACGAGAATGGGTGGCACGCTGCCCCGTCCACCCGCAGTCCTCGACCCACCCCAGCTGCCGACACTGCTGCGGCTCACGGTCAGCGCTGTCGTGCAGCCACAGGGCATGGGAAGCCTCAGCCGTCTCGGTGGCGGGAAGGGTGGCCGTCCGGACCCGGCCCTTCCGCTGCCTGGACTGGAACGCCACGGTCATTGTGCCACGGGAGAGGGCCGGCCGAGCCGCGTCCACCCGGGCACCACAGCGACGGCAGCAGTGCTTGGCTGGACCAGACTGGTCCTGGCAATCATCCTCCGTGGACGGCTGCAGGCTGGGTTGGTCGGAAAACTCCCGCTTCACCCGTTCCGCCACGTCGAGGGCTTCATCGAGGGTCGGGGGCGTGATGAGGCGGACGTGCTGCCCCAGCCGCGGCGGGGAAAGTCCCTGAAGGAACGTGTAACCCAGATATATTTTCAGTCAGCTAATGCTTTTCTGTATTATCACTGTTTTTGGTGTTTGTCTCTTTAAGGGTTACGACCACTTTATGTTGCGGCAGCTTTACGACTGTTGTTTTACGGTGTGTGTTATTGTTACCTTGGAGACTAAGTTTTCACGGGTAGATCTCTTCTTCAATGCCTGCAAGCAACGTGTGGTCAAGCTGTGATTCTCCTGCTGTTTAATTTTGGAGTTTAACTTGTTAAAAGTATTTTTAAGTGAAATATTTACCGTACAAAGTACTCGGTTTTCTTTGGATAATATCCGGAAGTCCGTCGGCAACGTTTATCCACAAGAAGACCGTTTGCAATTAACTCCGCCGAGTGAATGAACATTGACGAGACGCTGCCGCTGTTTCCTGAGTGCTTTCCTGTGGCTAGTGAGCTCGTGAGGAGCCGTCGTCATCTTCTGAATATCCCGAGGATTGCAGGCAAAACTACTAAACCACCACACACATATAGAGCTCTATAATATTATTGCTGGCCAGCACTTTACTTTATTTTGCTTTTTTTTTTTGTTGCTAAAGACAATATAAGGACACTTCAAGATTTGTTCTATGTTCTATAAGAAGACCGTTCGGTATCCATTTTGTTTTCATGGACTGAAAAAGACATTTAATTAAAGAGGACGAGTAACATTCCTTCAGGTATTTTTGTACTGAATAACAGGGTGTTGTTCAGACATCAGACAAGTATTTGGTTAACTGCCTAAAAAGGGGAAATATATATTTTTTATTTTTTTTTTCTTATTCTTATTGAGGGTTACCAAAAATATAATCACATTTCCATGTGATTTAAGGTTTACTGTTTTATGTTGTTCCTGACCTACATTGTGATCAAGTAAGATGCATTTCAGTTCAGCAAATGTTAAATAAAACTGGATCGATAGTAAACTGCTATCACAACCCGAGTAAATTCTGTTTATTGGTTACAAACGCATGAAGGGCTAGCTCATCCCTAGCTGCAGCAGGGAAGTTGGGGTAGCCACGCCGGGCGTACAATTGAATCTGCTGCGTAGTCCCCCAAGTGTTCCCCCTCCCGGCGGCGGCGGCTGGTTAGCAGCTCCCGGCTGTGATTCACGGCCGCCCGCTGCCCGAAACGCCTCTCCAACGCCCGGATCAGGGCCCGAAGGTCCCGTTGGTCCTCTAGGGCCAGGTCCAGGAGCACCTGCACCGCCATCCCCTCCAGCGCCAGAGCGAGGTGGACGACCGCCTCCCCAGCACCCAGCCGTTGTGCCACTCAACAAGCCGGAACTGGGCAAGATACGGCTCAAGCTGCGTTGCCCCGGAGAACTTACCTCTGGTTGGTTGCGACCTATTTGCCGCAAAAAAGGTCGCGACGCTTTGATGGTCGCGACCTAGTCGCTCAGCCTGCCAGAACCAGCCGCAGCCAGCGGCCAGCCGTGGCTGGCCTGTCGTCGCAGCCAGCCAGCCGACACCAGCCAGGCGTCGCAGCCCGTCATTACGTCGTATAATTATCATACCATCATACTAAAATGTTAAAATGGAAGAGGTCGGTTGCGTCAATAAGTTTGACTAAAAGAGCAAAAACATAGCTGACCGTGGAGAGATTGGACACCCGCCCTCTTGAATACTAAACCAGCATCACTACCGCTTGTACCACTGTGGCATTGACTTCCAATTGTCACACTTATATTAAACTATATCACTCTTTAACGAAAGATGTTAGACGATGTTACAAAGAACTTTGTATATAATATACCTTATTAGGCTTAATGACATTTAACAAAACAAATAGGCTATATATAATATATAAAATACATTATTTGAGTACGCCCCAAATTACAACTAATATATTTTATTGAAACTGATAGAGCAACGATTTCATCATTTTAAACTAATTGAATAGAAAAATATTAAAATAATATTAGCAATAAAGAGCTGTAGGTAGCTTTCGCCAGAGAGCATGACTTTCTGGTACTGCAACTGTCGCAAAAAAACGTTTATAACATGCAAATTAACTGATTAACGACCGCTATGGACTTCGAGCGACCAAGCCAGCCAGCGACCACAGCGACTGAAAGCAGCCAGACGAGCGACCGACACAGCGACCAATGCGACCTACGTCGCGACGCACGTCGTTGGCCACTCAGAGAGCTCATCCTCCTCGAGAGTTGCATTACCGCTTAACCTGGGCTCCCGTCCCGTCTCGTCCTTCCCGTAGGGCTACTGCTCGCCACAATACCAAGGATGTTGACGGCGAACTGATTTCGTTATATTGAGGTTCAGCGTCAGTTGAGTGCAGCGTCAAATGTTCATTGCAATAAGTAAATAGCCCTGGCAGTTTATAGAAAAACATTCTGAAATGTTTCAAGGATCGGGACATTATATTATCATTAAATGTCGTTTAAATTATAACCTACTACTGCCAGTATTGTGACAGTAGAACGTGCCTATTCCTTCTTCTCGGAATCGGCCTTTAATCTTCTGTTGAGCTCCGATCCGGAATTCCAATGCAGGTGGCATAAAGGCACACCGCCCACACATAGTTTTCATGTTATTACAACGGCTTGACGTGTGCATTCTTCCTTCGGTCGAAAAACCCGTTTAAAATCAGCATGCCAGAAATTAAAATCAATAAGCTTTTGGAACCGAGTCATCGACATGTGCCCCCCCTGCATTCCTCGACCATTGACTGCAGGGACACGCCTACGTGATTTTTGTTTGCCCACATGTTTTGTGGATTAGAATATTTTTTCATTTAATCATTCATTAATAAATACTTAAATGGAGTTAAGTGCATTTTAATACTTAAAAATATATTTTATTTCTAATAGTAAATCTTGGACTTTACATGTCATTTTCCTTTTACAGCCCTCAAATTAAATCTACATACACGCTGTCGGGGTTTTAACAATTGCGCAAATCCATCAGACTAAAATATTTTCCCATAGCCTATGTAGTGTAAATTATGTTCAAAAAGAATAACCCAATTATGTGCATTGACTTACTACACTTCATATTACATGAACGGCAACCAACTAATGGCTTTTGAATGCAACTCCGATCCGCCCATATTACTGGTTTATAAAACAGATTGATAGTGTGCAGAACAGGTTCAGTTGTGGATACGGATTTACCTTCACATTCATGATATAGACCAATTTAGAGCAAATTGAAAGAAGTGTTGGACCAAGTGGGACTTGAATTCAAACGTATAGGAAAGTTAACAAGGTATGCATTTAATACTTAACCTACATAATTTGGAAGGATATTCATTTCATTATCCATGGAATCCTATTTTGAATCAGCGGATGATTTTTAACTTAAGAGTTCTGCAAATGCAATAGGATGCCCTGATCATATATGATTTTGGTTTAGGCCTATCAAAGTATTTACAAACCAATATTCTCGTTATTTTCCAGAAGCGTGATGCATATGTCGTGGATTGTGGGCTAGTTTATTTCAGGTAGTTAATGGTATATATATTTTACATAAATTGTTCATAAAGTAGGTAATATTTTTTCATGTATTATACATTATTTACATTAAAAGAACGATTCGTTTTCATATGTGATTCCTTAATTAGGAAAGCACTTTAAATGGCTTTGTGTTTGAACAGTGCTGCATAAATTAACTAGCCTTGCGTTGCCGGCTCGTCGGAGCAGATTTATAAATAGGGACAAGCAATACCCATGGCGACTAGTCGACCAAGAAGTAGAAATCAGCCTTTACCAGAAAGAGTGTTTGGAAGATTGATCTATTTTATTTAGGTTTTGTTTGAATTTAATAACTGTGTATCCCTATTTGTTGTGCTTACGTAACTTAAAATGTTTGTTTGTAATTAATGTGGCCTTATACCCTACATTTATAGTTACCAACCTTTCTGCCATAGTGCTAGACCTATATAACCAGGCTACTCATTACAAATAGGCCTAGGCTACATAAAAATAACACTGCTTTTATTATAACAATTGAACTGTTGACTTATTTATTTGACACAGAGTACAAGTTACCGGTCTACAATTTGCAAAACTAAACTGTTTTTTCGGAGCGAGAACAGGACAATAGCCCACATAGGCCAGTCGTGAGAAATGTGTTATCACGCAAGCGATTATCAGACAAGGGAAGCAGAAAACATTGAAAGGGCTGTAAGATGAGTTATTTGTTATTGAAATTAGATTATTTGTTAGAAAGAATTGGTACAAAGCAACCCGTCTGCTTTTAGACTGCGACAAGCCAGTGATAATATTTGTTCCGCTTAACTTCGCATGCGTCTGAATCACACAATTTGAATCACACAACAGCTCGACTAATAAACAAATTATCTCCTCTCTGATTAGTTTGGGGAATACACGTTGCCAGCCAGTTACAGGTGCGTGACTGCAACACGGCTGAGCAACTAGGAAAAGTTAGGAAATATAACAATGCAAGTTGGCTATCTGTGTCAGTAACATTTAGGGCTTGACTGAATAACTAATTTTAAGATGAGGTTGGATCAGGTTTATCTAACGCAAATTTGAAAATGTGAAAATTTTGAAACGAAAAGTAAGAAAATGTATAGTTTGTCAGTGTCACCTATCTTTCCCTGCCCGAATCAGAGCAGGCAGAAAACCACTGCTACATAATCCGCTCATCGGTCCGAGTCAGGCGGAGCTTCAATGTTACCAAAACGTTTCCGAAGGCACAAGGCTGCCATAGGCACAATTCCAATTATCCCAGGGAAATGGTTGGTTTGAACATAGTGCAAAGTTTGGATGAAATTGCACGACAGCACTAGCGCTATTCACCTGTAGAGAAATCACGCTGGGGGCGCTTTAGCTCGCTGTAAAATCTAAACGGCAACAGCCCCCACCCCGTTTTATAACCAAGTCTGAAACCTGGTATCTGGGCCTTATCTGACATGCTGAATCTTTCTGCCTCGTCAGGATCGATTTAGCTGTACCTTGAAAAAATCGTGAAAACCGACCAGAAAACCCAAATGTTCCAAAATCGGTTACACATTCCTCTTAATACTATCCGACCTTATGCTTAGGTCTGTTTTCAAAATGGCAAAGTTATGGTAAATATTCAGCACTGTTAAATGTTAATTGCAATATATTAAATAAGCCTGGAATGTTTCAAGGATCAGCACAACAACACCTTCAGATGCCAATCAAATAATGTGACAAAGGGCAATATTGCAACAGTAAAATATGCCTATCCCTTTTTCACGGAACATTGTTCTCTCGAATTCCTTTATTTAATTTTAATTCAGGTGGCAATAAAGCACCCCCACATAGTTTTCATGTTATTTTAACGATCCTACGGCATGACCTGTGCATTATTTATTCATTTCAACCAGGAACAACCTTTTCATAACAGCATGCCAGAAATTCTAATCCATAAGCTTTTGGAATCAAGTCATTGACAAGTGGCCAACCCGCGTTCTTCCAACCCAGACTGCATGGGTACACCTACGTCCTGTGTTGTTGCCCACATGCTTTGTGGTTTAGAATACTTGTTATTTTAATCATTTATTTTCAAACATGGCATTTGCAACATATAGCAACATTAACATGGAATAAAAAGGCTCAAGTGGTTCCTCATCCGTTTCCACCCAAAACGTGTCGTAGGTCCACACTACCTCTTCATCTGCCTCTTCCAGGTGATGAGGGGCTGCCCGAGCCTGTTGAGCTGTCCCTTGCCCAGGCTTAACCTTTCACTTTGAGCTCTGGTCACATTTGAGCTAAATGTCCTTTTTTAACATCTTTGCCCCAAACACACTGAGGAGAATGGCCAATGTATGTAGCCATACGGATATGTATAGCTACATAACAGTCACCAAAATGATCACATCACAACAAACAAGGTCTATCTTTAATATGTACATAATCGAATCAAGAGGCATGATGTGTAGGCTGCATTGCTCTAAAACTTAAAGGTCCCATGGCATGAAAATCTCACTTTATGAGGTTTTCTAACATAAATATGAGTTCCCCTAGCCTGCCTTTGGTCCCCCAGTGGCTAAAACTTAAGTTTGGTGTAAAACGAGCACTAGGTGTTCTGCTCGCCTTTGAAAAAACGGAGGCTCAAGCGCGCTGATTTGGAATGTGGTCCCATATGTTGTCATAAATGATCTAAACTCCTCCCCTTTCTCTCCCTGGCCCGCCCAGAGAATTTGGCCCGCCAATGAGACACGACCGTGCGAGCACCACATGTGTGTGTGTGTGTGTGTGTGTGTGTGTGTGTGATTACACACAGTGTTTGCTGTTGATGTTATGGCACATAACACGTCGGTTCTTTGATGTCTCTTGTGTTTCCACAACAAGACTGTAGTTGAGGTTGTCTCAGCCATGGTTGAGAAGGAACTGGGGGATAGGAACTTTGGCTTTGACTCCCTGAAGTATGAACTGCGACATGCTGCCTGCCTCCGGTTGCCGCAAGGCGCCGGTTGCCGCGAGGCACCACCGCCGCAAAGCAGCACCGCCCGGCAGCGGGCAGCCGGCAGCAGGCAGTGCGCGGTTCAGTCTACAACAGATTGATGTGGAAGTGGAAGAACCAGAGACGTCGGAG
This sequence comes from Pollachius pollachius, assembly GCF_949987615.1. Classification (NCBI taxonomy): domain Eukaryota; kingdom Metazoa; phylum Chordata; class Actinopteri; order Gadiformes; family Gadidae; genus Pollachius; species Pollachius pollachius. The sequence continues at coordinate 34,266,656 of NC_136935.1, read as the reverse complement.
AACCCGACGAAGTTGTTTGTGATTCATAATATCGTCTGGAGGCGCACACAGCTGGAGGCGCACATTTTCAAATTTACATTAGATAAACCTGATCCAACTAAACAACAGGAAACCCGTCGTTTTAATTATCAATCTGGATTTTAAACAGCAGGAAGAAAGACTTGTAATTCGTTCAGCCCAATGCCCTTCCTGCCAACAGTAGCAAGCAAAAGTGTCCCAGCAAAAGTGTAAAAACTAGAAAAAATATATATATATCTGAAAATCACCCTTATTTTAAGTATACATAGATATTTTTTAAGGGTTTAAAGGTTGACATGTTTGATTTACATATTCTACGATTTAAATGTTCGAAATTTGAAAACTACAGTAGTCTGTTGAAATTTCGCTAGTTGTCTCCCTACGCATTTTAAATTCTAAATGGTTTAGCATCGAACTCGATATATGCTCGGGATTTATTAGTGACCAGTGTTGAGAATGTTACTTTAAAAAAGTAATTAGTTATAGTTACTCACAACTTGTTCCAAAAAGTAACTGAGTTAGTAACTGAATTACTCTATAATAAAAGTAACTAGTTACCAGGGAAAGTAAAAATTTGCATTACTGTAAAAAAAAAAAAGTTGCTATATGTCAAAGAATTTGGATTTTGGATTTGGATTTGTTAAATGGTTGAACTGCCCATTCAAGGCCCTGATATACTTCCAACTGAATTTTAATTTGCTTGGTTGCAAAGGCTGTGGAACATCTGTCGAATACTACAGAAAATGCCAACATTTCATCGGATTGCTCCGGACTCGCCATTTCAGCTGCTTAATCGAATCAGTTTGATGTGTGTGTGTGCGTGTCCTGGCTTGTGTGTAAAAACACTGGATCCGATTGGCTACCATGAAACATGGCTCTGCCTTAGCCAATCATAATCGCTTATCTTGTTGTTAACCCAACCGGTCTCCTTCCCTGGAGCCAGGGGTGCGTTTGGATTACACAGTTCAATTCAATCAATTAATAGTAACGCACTGCATTTAACGTACAGTGACGACGACTGTTACAACGACTGTTTCCGTCGTTGTAACGACGGAAACAGTTATTAGTTAGATTACCCTGTTACTGAAAAAACAACGGAGTTACCTAACGCTGTTCTTTTGAACGGCGTTATTACAAACAGTTAGTGACACACAGACTCATCAATATGAAGTTGAGGTTGATTGTTATTTTATTTAACTGAAAAGTAGATGGTGCTGTTTAGTATTGGTGTGACAAAATGTGTTTAGAATTGACAATTATAGGCGTAGACCTCCCCCAACTCCATAGTTGCCTCCCCGACTTTTTAGGAAAACCTGTAGAGTGATTTGATGCTTTTAAAACTAGTGAAACTGCATTAAAAGGAGAAAGCGACTTTGACTGCGCTTCACATCTTGAAAAAGTCTCGTAGGGCCCTATTTTAACTGATTGAAACTGTCTGAAATGCAAGTGAGAAGCACAAAACGGACATGGCTTTGTGGGCGGATCTCTGGAGCTGTTGCTATTAAACCGGCGGATTAATTATTCTTGCACCCGACGCAAATCTAAAATGGGTTGGTCTGAATACCCGTAGGAGTATTTTGGGCGTAACATGCAATAAACCAATGAGAGTGTCATCTCCCATCCCCTTTAAGAGCATATGCGTGCATTTGAACCTGACGAGTTGATATTTTGACAGCGTGTTTGCAAAAAAATATTTTCAATCTCACTTTGTACTACAGCACTCACCGCATTTTCTGCAGGAAATGCATTTTCTAGTTATTGTTATTATTATTATTTTAACCCCTTTTGGATTTTTTTCCACAATCCACATCATCATCATAATATTTCAATTAGGAAAATCGTTTGCATGTTTGTGCTGTGTATAGCCTACTGGTGTTTAAGCTTATGTTGCTGTTCCAACCTGCCATGGTACGTCAAAATGGCAAATCCAACTGCGCTATCAGCTAGTTCACTTAGACCAGGTCTTTTTCGTTCAGTTGCGCAACTGCTTTATCGATCTGTAAGATAGCACCATGTATAATTTGCACCATGTATCATTATCACACACCTCTGCTCTTCGCCGACAAACCTCTCAAGGTGAAAGAATGGCAAATAAAAATAATATAAATAATTCTTTGCAAGCTCCTAAACATATGTTGTTACTCAAGGTAGCAAATATTCTAAAGTGCTGTCAAAACTTGTGATTTTTCCAAAAGCTCAAGGCGAATGCAGATGAATATGGAGGCTGTTGGATTTATATTTTTTGGTAAGCCTTGATTTTAAATAATTGTTAAACGAAGCATAAATTATAAAATGAAGGACACTAAAATATATAAATGCATTTTGTGTATTGAAATCTTTCTGTTATTGAGACCTGATACTATGGGCAAAAGTATTAAAAACAATAAAAAAAAGAAATAATTATTTTTATTCTGTAAAAACTCTTCCTCCACAAAACTAGTACTAACCATAATGACCAAAAATGGAGGACAAGTGACTGCAGCAACCTCAACGACAATTGCAAGCCAAACTATGACAACTGCTGCACCAACGACAATTGCAACACCAGCAACAACAGCTGCAGCACAGACTACAACTGCAGAAACAACAACAACTGCTTTAACAACATCGACAACTGCTGCACCAACGACAACAACTGCTGCACCAACGACAACTGCTGCACCAACGACAGCAACTGCAGCACCAGCAGCAACTGCTGCAACAACGACGACAATTGTAGCAGCAACAACAACTCCTGCTGCACCAACAACAACGGCTGCACAAACAACTACAACTGCTGTACCAATGACAACTGCTGCACCAATAACGTCAACTGCAGCACCAACAATTACAATTTCTGCACCAACAACGAAAACTGCAGCACCAACGACGACAACTGCTGCACCAACAACGACAACTGCTGCACCAACAACGACAACTGCAGCACCAACAACGACAACTGCTGCACCAACTACGACAACTGCTGAACCAACTACGACAACCGTTGCACCAATAACGACAACTGCTGCACCTATAACAACAAGTGCTGCACCAACAACAACTGCTGCACCAACGACTACAACAGCTTCACCAACAACAACAACTGCAGCACCAACAACAACAACTGCTGCACCAACAACGACAACTGTTGCACCAACAACGACAACTGCTGCACCAACAAAGACAACTGTTGCACCAACAACGACAACTGCTGCAACAACAACGACAACTGCTGCACCTACAACGACAACTGCTGCACCGACGACTACAACTGCTGCAAAAACAACTACATCTGCTTCACCAACAACGACGACTGCAGCACCAACAACTGTCACACCAACAACGACAATTGCTGCACCAACAACAACAACTGCAGCACCAACAATAACAACTGCAGCACCAACAACAACTGCTCCACCAACAACGACAACTGCTGTACCAACGACAACTGGTGCAACAACAACAACAACTGCTGCAACAACAACGACAACTGGTGCACCAACAACAACAACTGCTGCACCAACAACGACAACTGCTGCACCAACAACGACAACTGCTGCACCAACAACGACAACTGCTGCACCAATAACGACAACTGCTGCACCTATAACAACAACTGCTGCACCAACAACTGCTGCACCAACGACTACAACAGCTGCACCAACAACTACATCTGCTTCACCAACAAAGACAACTGCAGCACCAACAACGACAACTGCTGCAACAACAACGACAACTGCTGCACCTACAACGACAACTGTTGCACCGACGACTACAACTGCTGCAAAAACATCTACGTCTGCTTTACCAACAACGACGACTGCAGCGCCAACAACTGTCACACCAACAACGACAATTGCTGCACAAACAACAACAACTGCAGCACCAACAACGACAACTGCTGCACCAACAACAACAACTGCTGCACCAACAACAACAACTGCTGCACCAACAACAACTACAGCACCAACAACGACAACTGCTGCACCAACAACAACAACTGCTGCACCAACTACAACTGCTGCACCAACAACAACTGCTGCACCAACAACGACAACTGCAGCACCAACAACGACAACTGCAGTACAAACAACAACTGTCACACAAACAGCGACAACTGCTGCACCAACAACTGCTGCACCAACAACAACAACTGCTGCACCAACAACAACTGCAGCACCAACAACAACAACTGCTGCACCAACAACGACAACTGCTGCACCAACAACGACAACTGCAGTACAAACAACAACTGTCACACAAACAGCGACAACTGCTGCAACAACAACAACTGCTGCACCAACAACAACAACTGCTGCACCAACAACAACTGCTGCACCAACAACGACAACTGCTGCACCAACAACAACAACTGCTGCACCAACTACGACAACTGCTGCAACAACAACATCTGCTTCACCAACAACGACAACTGCAGCACCAACAACTGCCACACCAACAACAACAACTGCTGCACCAACTACGACAACTGCTGCACCAACAACAACTGCTGCACCAACAACAACAACTGCTGCACCAACAACGACAATTTTTGCACCAACAACGACAACTGCTGCACCAACAACAACAACTGCTGCACCAACTACGACAACTGCTGCACCAACAACTGCTGCAGCAACAACAACTGCTGCACCAACAACGACAACTGCTGCACCAACAACAACAACTGCTGCACCAACTACGACAACTGCTGCACCAACAACTGCAGCACCAACAACCGTCGTACCAACAACAACAACTGCTGCACCGACGACTACAACTGCTGCACCAACAACAACAACAGCTGCACCAAGTACGACAACGGCTGAACCAACTACGACAACTGCTGAACCAACAACGACAACTTATGAACCTACAACGACAACTGCTTTACCAACGACAACTGCTGCACCTACAACGACAACTGCTGCAATAACAACAACAGCTGCTCCGACGACTACAACTGCTGCAACAACAACAACAGCTGCTCAGACGACTACAACTGCTGCAACAACAACTACATCTGTGTCACCAACAACGACAACTGCTGCACCAACAACAACTGCTGCACCAACTACGACAACTGCTGCACCAACAACAACTGCTGCACCAACAACGACAACTGCTGCACCAACAACAACAGCTGCTGCACCAACAACTGCTGCACCAACAACGACAACTGCAGCACCAACAACGACAACTGCTGCACCAACAACAACAACTGCTGCACCAACAACAACAACTGCTGCACCAACTACGACAACTGCTGCAACAACAACATCTGCTTCACCAACTACGACAACTGCTGCACCAACAACTGCTGCACCAACAACAACTGCAGCACCAACAACTGCTGCACCAACAACGACAACTTTTGCACCAACAACGACAACTGCTGCACCAACAACAACAACTGCTGCACCAACAACAACTGCTGCACCAACAACGACAACTGCTGCACCAACAACAACTGCTGCACCAACAACAACAACTGCTGCACCAACAACAACTGCAGCACCAACAACGACAACTGCTGCACCAACAACAACAACTGCTGCACCAACAACAACTGCAGCACCAACAACGACAACTGCTGCACCAACAACAACAACTGCTGCACCAACTACGACAACTGCTGCACCAACAACAACTGCTGCACCAACAACGACAACTGCAGCACCAACAACTGTCACACCAACAACAACAACTGCTGCACCGACGACTACAACTGCCACACCAACTACGACAACTTTTGCACCAACAACGACAACTGCTGCACCAACAACAACAACTGCTGCACCAACTACGACAACTGCTGCACCAACAACTGCTGCAGCAACAACAACTGCTGCACCAACAACAACAACTGCTGCACCAACAACGACAACTGCTGCACCAACAACGACAACTGCAGTACAAACAACAACTGTCACACAAACAGCGACAACTGCTGCAACAACAACAACTGCTGCACCAACAACAACAACTGCTGCACCAACAACAACTGCTGCACCAACAACGACAACTGCTGCACCAACAACAACAACTGCTGCACCAACTACGACAACTGCTGCAACAACAACATCTGCTTCACCAACAACGACAACTGCAGCACCAACAACTGCCACACCAACAACAACAACTGCTGCACCAACTACGACAACTGCTGCACCAACAACAACTGCTGCACCAACAACAACAACTGCTGCACCAACAACGACAATTTTTGCACCAACAACGACAACTGCTGCACCAACAACAACAACTGCTGCACCAACTACGACAACTGCTGCACCAACAACTGCTGCAGCAACAACAACTGCTGCACCAACAACGACAACTGCTGCACCAACAACAACAACTGCTGCACCAACTACGACAACTGCTGCACCAACAACTGCAGCACCAACAACCGTCGTACCAACAACAACAACTGCTGCACCGACGACTACAACTGCTGCACCAACAACAACAACAGCTGCACCAAGTACGACAACGGCTGAACCAACTACGACAACTGCTGAACCAACAACGACAACTTATGAACCTACAACGACAACTGCTTTACCAACGACAACTGCTGCACCTACAACGACAACTGCTGCAATAACAACAACAGCTGCTCCGACGACTACAACTGCTGCAACAACAACAACAGCTGCTCAGACGACTACAACTGCTGCAACAACAACTACATCTGTGTCACCAACAACGACAACTGCTGCACCAACAACAACTGCTGCACCAACTACGACAACTGCTGCACCAACAACAACTGCTGCACCAACAACGACAACTGCTGCACCAACAACAACAGCTGCTGCACCAACAACTGCTGCACCAACAACGACAACTGCAGCACCAACAACGACAACTGCTGCACCAACAACAACAACTGCTGCACCAACAACAACAACTGCTGCACCAACTACGACAACTGCTGCAACAACAACATCTGCTTCACCAACTACGACAACTGCTGCACCAACAACTGCTGCACCAACAACAACTGCAGCACCAACAACTGCTGCACCAACAACGACAACTTTTGCACCAACAACGACAACTGCTGCACCAACAACAACAACTGCTGCACCAACAACAACTGCTGCACCAACAACGACAACTGCTGCACCAACAACAACTGCTGCACCAACAACAACAACTGCTGCACCAACAACAACTGCAGCACCAACAACGACAACTGCTGCACCAACAACAACAACTGCTGCACCAACAACAACTGCAGCACCAACAACGACAACTGCTGCACCAACAACAACAACTGCTGCACCAACTACGACAACTGCTGCACCAACAACAACTGCTGCACCAACAACGACAACTGCAGCACCAACAACTGTCACACCAACAACAACAACTGCTGCACCGACGACTACAACTGCCACACCAACTACGACAACTTTTGCACCAACAACGACAACTGCTGCACCAACAACAACAACTGCTGCACCAACTACGACAACTGCTGCACCAACAACTGCTGCAGCAACAACAACTGCTGCACCAACTACGACAACTGCTGCACCAACAACTGCAGCACCAACAACCGTCGTACCAACAACAACAACTGCTGCACCGACGACTACAACTGCTGCACCAACAACAACAACAGCTGCACCAAGTACGACAACGGCTGAACCAACTACGACAACTGCTGAACCAACAACGACAACTGATGAACCTACAACGACAACTGCTTTACCAACGACAACTGCTGCACCTACAACGACAACTGCTGCAATAACAACAACAGCTGCTCCGACGACTACAACTGCTGCAACAACAACAACAGCTGCTCAGACGACTACAACTGCTGCAACAACAACTACATCTGTGTCACCAACAACGACAACTGCTGCACCAACAACAACTGCTGCACCAACTACGACAACTGCTGCACCAACAACTGCTGCACCAACAACAACTGCTGCACCAACAACGACAACTAATGCACCAACAACAACAGCTGCTGCACCAACAACTGCTGCACCAACAACGACAACTGCTGCACCAACAACAACAACTGCTGCACCAACTACGACAACTGCTGCACCAACAACGACAACTGCTGCACCAACAACAACAACTGCTGCACCAACTACGACAACTGCTGCACCAACAACTGCTGCACCAACAACGACAACTGCAGCACCAACAACGACAACTGCTGCACCAACAACAACTGCTGCACCAACAACGACAACTGCAGCACCAACAACGACAACTGCAGTACAAACAACAACTGTCACACAAACAGCGACAACTGCTGCACCAACAACAACTGCTGCACCAACAACAACAACTGTTGCACCAACAACAACTGCAGCACCAACAACAACAACTGCTGCACCAACAACAACTGCTGCACCAACAACGACAACTGCTGCACCAACAACAACAACTGCTGCACCAACAACAACTGCAGCACCAACAACGACAACTGCTGCACCAACAACAACAACTGCTGCACCAACAACAACAACTGCTGCACCAACAACAACTGCAGCACCAACAACGACAACTGCTGCACCAACAACAACAACTGCTGCACCAACAACTGTCACACCAACAACAACAACTGCTGCACCGATGACTACAACTGCCACACCAACAACGACAACTGCTGCAATAACAACAACAGCTGCTCCGACGACTACAACTGCTGCAACAACAACAACTGCTGCAACAACAATAACAACTGCAGCACCAACAACAACAACTGCTGCACCTACAACGACAACTGCTGCACCAACAACAACTGCAGCACCAACAACAACAACTGCTGCACCAACAATGACAACTTTTGCACCAACAACGACAACTGCTGCACCAACAACAACAACTGCTGCACCAACTACGACAACTGCTGCACCAACAACAACTGCTGCACCAACAACGACAACTGCAGCACCAACAACGACAACTGCAGTACAAACAACAACTGTCACACAAACAGCGACAACTGCTGCACCAACAACAACAACTGCTGCACCAACTACAACAACTGCTGCACCAACAACTGCTGCACCAACAACGACAACTGCAGCACCAACTACGACAACTGCTGCACCAACAACAACTGCTGCACCAACAACGACAACTGCAGCACCAACAACGACAACTGCAGTACAAACAACAACTGTCACACAAACAGCGACAACTGCTGCACCAACAACAACTGCTGCACCAACAACAACAACTGTTGCACCAACAACAACTGCAGCACCAACAACAACAACTGCTGCACCAACAACAACTGCTGCACCAACAACGACAACTGCTGCACCAACAACAACAGCTGCTGCACCAACAACGACAACTGCAGTACAAACAACAACTGTCACACAAACAACAACAACTGCTGCACCGACGACTACAACTGCCACACCAACAACAACAACTGCTGCACCAACTACGACAACTGCTGCACCAACAACAACTGCTGCACCAACAACAACAACTGCTGCACCAACAACGACAACTTTTGCACCAACAACGACAACTGCTGCACCAACAACAACAACTGCTGCACCAACTACGACAACTGCTGCACCAACAACTGCTGCACCAACAACAACTGCTGCACCAACAACGACAACTGCTGCACCAACAACTACAACTGCTGCACCAACTACGACAACTGCTGCACCAAAAACTGCAGCACCAACAACCGTCGTACCAACAACAACAACTGCTGCACCGACGACTACAACTGCTGCACCAACAACAACAACAGCTGCACCAAGTACGACAACGGCTGAACCAACTACGACAACTGCTGAATCAACAACGACAACTGATGCACCTACAACGACAACTGCTTTACCAACAACGACAACTGCTGCACCTACAACGACTACTGCTGCAATAACAACAACATCTGCTCCGACGACTACAACTGCTGCAACAACCACAACAGCTGCTCAGACGACTACAACTGCTGCAACAACAACTACATCTGTGTCACCAACAACGACAACTGCTGCACCAACAACAACTTCTGCACCAACTACGACAACTGCTGCACCAACAACTGCTGCACCAACAACAACTGCTGCACCAACAACGACAACTGCTGCACCAACAACAACAACTGCTGCACCAACAACTGCTGCACCAACTACGACAACTGCTGCACCAACAACGACAACTGCTGCACCAACAACAACAACTGCTGCACCAACTACGACAACTGCTGCACCAACAACGACAACTGCTGCACCAACAACAAAAACTGCTGCACCAACTACGACAACTGCTGCACCAACAACTGCTGCACCAACAACGACAACTGCAGCACCAACAACGACAACTGCTGCACCAACAACTACTGCTGCACCAACAACGACAACTGCAGCACCAACAACAACAACTGCAGTACAAACAACAACTGTCACACAAACAGCGACAACTGCTGCACCGACAACAACTGCTGCACCAACAACAACAACTGCTGCACCAACAACAACTGCAGCACCAACAACTGCTGCACCAACAACGACAACTTTTGCACCAACAACGACAACTGCTGCACCAACAACAACAACTGCTGCACCAACTACGACAACTGCTGCACCAACAACAACTGCAGCACCAACAACAACTGCAGCACCAACAACGACAACTGCTGCACCAACAACAACTGCTGCACCAACAACAACAACTGCTGCACCAACAACAACTGCAGCACCAACAACAACAACTGCTGCACCAACAACTGCTGCACCAACAACAACAACTGCTGCACCAACAACAACTGCAGCACCAACAACGACAACTGCTGCACCAACAACAACAACTGCTGCACCAACTACGACAACTGCTGCACCAACAACAACTGCTGCACCAACAACTGTCACACCAACAACAACAACTGCTGCACCGATGACTACAACTGCCACACCAACAACGACAACTGCTGCAATAACAACAACAGCTGCTCCGACGACTACAACTGCTGCAACAACAACATCTGCTTCACCAACAATGACAACTGCAGCACCGACGACTACAACTGCTGCACCAACAACGGCAACTGCTGCACCAACAACAACAACTGCTGCACCGACGACTACAACTGCTGCACCAACTACGACAACTGCTGCACCAACAACTGCTGCACCAACAACAACTGCTGCACCAACAACGACAACTGCTGCACCAACAACAACAACTGCTGCACCAACAACAACTGCTGCACCAACAACGACAACTGCTGCACCAACAACAACAACTGCTGCACCAACTACGACAACTGCTGCACCAACAACTGCTGCACCAACAACAACTGCAGCACCAACAACGACAACTGATGCACCAACAACAACAACTGCTGCACCAACAAGTGCAGCACCAACAACCGTCGTACCAACAACAACTGCTGCACCGACGACTACATCTGCTGCACCAAGTACGACAACGGCTGAACCAACTACTACAACTGCTGAACCAACAACGACAACTGATGCACCTACAACGACAACTGCTTTACCAACAACGACAACTGCTGCACCTACAACGACAACTGCTGCAATAACAACAACAGCTGCTCCGACGACTACAACTGCTGCAACAACAACAACAGCTGCTCAGACGACTACAACTGCTGCAACAACAACTACATCTGTGTCACCAACAACGACAACTGCTGCACCAACAACAACTGCTGCACCAACTACGACAACTGCTGCACCAACAACTGCTGCACCAACAACAACTGCTGCACCAACAACGACAACTGCTGCACCAACTACGACAACTGCTGCACCAACAACTGCTGCACCAACAACGACAACTGCAGCACCAACAACGACAACTGCTGCACCAACAACAACTGCTGCACCAACAACGACAACTGCAGCACCAACAACAACAACTGCAGTACAAACAACAACTGTCACACAAACAGCGACAACTGCTGCACCAACAACAACTGCTGCACCAACAACAACAACTGCTGCACCAACAACAACTGCAGCACCAACAACTGCTGCACCAACAACGACAACTTTTGCACCAACAACGACAATTGCTGCACCAACAACAACAACTGCTGCACCAACTACGACAACTGCTGCACCAACAACAACTGCAGCACCAACAACAACTGCAGCACCTACAACGACAACTGCTGCACCAACAACAACTGCTGCACCAACAACAACAACTGCTGCACCAACAACGACAACTGCTGCACCAACAACAACAACTGCTGCACCAACAACAACAACTGCTGCACCAACAACAACTGCAGCACCAACAACGACAACTGCTGCACCAACAACAACAACTGCTGCACCAACTACGACAACTGCTGCACCAACAACAACTGCTGCACCAACAACTGTCACACCAACAACAACAACTGCTGCACCGATGACTACAACTGCCACACCAACAACGACAACTGCTGCAATAACAACAACAGCTGCTCCGACGACTACAACTGCTGCAACAACAACATCTGCTTCACCAACAACGACAACTGCAGCACCGACGACTACAACTGCTGCACCAACAACGGCAACTGCTGCACCAACAACAACAACTGCTGCACCGACGACTACAACTGCTGCACCAACAACGGCAACTGCTGCACCAACAACAACAACTGCTGCACCAACTACGACAACTGCTGCACCAACAACTGCTGCACCAACAACGACAACTGCAGCACCAACAACGACAACTTTTGCACCAACAACGACAACTGCTGCACGAACTACGACAACTTCTGCTCCAACAACGACAACTGCTGCACCAACAACAACAACTGCTGCACCAACAACAACTGCAGCACCAACAACGACAACTGCTGCACCAACAACAACTGCTGCACCAACAACAACAACTGCTTCACCAACAACGACAACTGCAGCACCAACAACTGTCACACCAACAACAACAACTGCTGCACCAACAACGACAACTTTTGCACCAACAACGACAACTGCTGCACCAACTACGACAACTGCTGCACCAACAACGACAACTGCTGCACCAACAACAACAACTGCTGCACCAACTACGACAACTGCTGCACCAACAACAACAACTGCTGCACCAACTACGACAACTGCTGCACCAACAACAACTGCTGCACCAACAACGACAACTGCAGCACCGACAACGACAACTGCAGTACAAACAACAACTGTCACACAAACAGCGACAACTGCTGCACCAACAACAACTGCTGCACCAACAACAACAACTGCTGCACCAACAACAACTGCAGCACCAACAACAACAACTGCTGCACCAACAACAACTGCTGCACCAACAACGACAACTGCTGCACCAACAACAACAACTGCTGCACCAACTACGACAACTGCTGCACCAACAACGACAACTGCAGTAGAAACAACAACTGTCACACAAACAACAACAACTGCTGCACCGACGACTACAACTGCCACACCAACAACAACAACTGCTGCACCAACTACGACAACTGCTGCACCAACAACAACTGCTGCACCAACAACAACAACTGCTGCACCAACAACGAAAACTTTTGCACCAACAACGACAACTGCTGCACCAACAACAACTGCTGCTGCACCAACTACGACAACTGCTGCACCAACAACTGCTGCACCAACAACAACTGCTGCACCAACAACGACAACTGCTGCACCAACAACAACAACTGCTGCACCAACTACGACAACTGCTGCACCAACAACTGCAGCACCAACAACCGTCGTACAAACAACAACAACTGCTGCACCGACGACTACATCTGCTGCACCAAGTACGACAACGGCTGAACCAACTACGACAACTGCTGAACCAACAACGACAACTGATGCACCTACAACGACAACTGCTTTACCAACAACGACAACTGCTGCACCTACAACGACAACTGCTGCAATAACAACAACAGCTGCTCCGACGACTACAACTGCTGCAACAACAACAACAGCTGCTCAGACGACTACAACTGCTGCAACAACAACTACATCTGTGTCACCAACAACGACAACTGCTGCACCAACAACAACTGCTGCACCAACTACGACAACTGCTGCACCAACAATTGCTGCACCAACAACAACTGCTGCACCAACAACGACAACTGCTGCACCAACAACAACAACTGCTGCACCAACAACTGCTGCACCAACAACGACAACTGCAGCACCAACAACGACAACTGCAGCACCAACAACGACAACTGCTGCACCAACTACGACAAGTGCTGCACCAACAACGACAACTGCTGCACCAACAACGACAACTGCTGCACCAACAACAACAACTGCTGCACCAACTACGACAACTGCTGCACCAACAACTGCTGCACCAACAACGACAACTGCTGCACCAACAACAACTGCTGCACCAACAACGACAACTGCAGCACCAACAACGACAACTGCAGTACAAACAACAACTGTCACACAAACAGCGACAGCTGCTGCACCAACAACAACTACTGCACCAACAACAACAACTGCTGCACCAACAACAACTGCAGCACCAACAACTGCTGCACCAACAACGACAACTGTCACACAAACAGCGACAACTGCTGCACCAACAACAACAGCTGCTGCACCAACAACAACGACTGCTGCACCAACAACAACAACTGCTGCACCAACAACAACTGCAGCACCAACAACGACAACTGCTGCACCAACAACAACAACTGCTGCACCAACTACGACAACTGCTGCACCAACAACAACTGCTGCACCAACAACTGTCACACCAACAACAACAACAACTGCTGCACCGATGACTACAACTGCTGCAATAACAACAACAGCTGCTCCGACGACTACAACTGCTGCAACAACAACATCTGCTTCACCAACAATGACAACTGCAGCACCAACAACTGTCACACCAACAACAACAACTGTTGCACCAACAACTGCAGCACCAACAACGATAACTGCTGCACCAACAACAACAACTGCTGCACCAACTACGACAACTGCTGCACCAACAACTGCTGCACCAACAACGACAACTGCTGCACCAACAACGACAACTGCTGCACCAACTACGACAACTGCTGCACCAACAACAACAACTGCTGCACCAACAACTGCTGCACCAACAACAACTGCTGAACCAACAACGACAACTGCTGCACCAACAACAACAACTGCTGCACCAACTACGACAACTGCTGCACCAAAAACTGCTGCACCAACAACAACTGCAGCACCAACAACAACAACTGCTGCACCAACTACGACAACTGCTCCAACAACAACATCTGCTTCACCAACAACGACAACTGCAGCACCAACAACTGTCACACCAATAACAACAACTGCTGCACCGACGACTACAACTGCCACACCAACAACAACAACTGCTGCACCAACTACGAAAACTGCTGCACCAACAACAACTGCTGCACCAACAACAACAACTGCTGCACCAACAACAACTGCAGCACCAACAACAACAACTGCTGCACCAACAACGACAACTGCTGCACCAACAACAACAACTGCTGCACCAACTACGACAACTGCTGCACCAACAACAACTGCTGCACCAACAACGACAACTGCTGCACAAACAACAACAACTGCTGCACCAACAACAACTGCTGCACAAACAACAACAACTGCTGCACCAACTACGACAACTGCTGCACCAACAACAACTGCTGCACCAACAACAACTGCTGCACCAACAACGACAACTGCTGCACCAACAACAACAACTGCTGCACCAACTACGACAACTGCTGCACCAACAACAACAACTGCTAAACCAACTACGACAACTGCTGCACCAACAACTGCTGCACCAACAACAACTGCAGCACCAACAACAACAACTGCTGCACCAACAACAACAACTGCTGCACCAACAACGACAACTGCTGCATCAACAACTGCTGCACCACCAACAACTGCAGCACCAACAACAACAACTGCAGCACCAACAACTGTCACACCAACAACAACAACTGCTGCATCGACGACTACAACTGCTGCACCAACAACGACAACTGCTGCACCAACAACGACAACTGCAGCACCAACAACTGTCACACCAACAACAACTGCTGCACCGACGACTACAACTTCCACACCAACAACGACAACTGCTGCAATAACAACAACAGTTGCTCCGACGACTACAACTGCTGCTACAACAACATCTGCTTCACCAACAACGACAACTGCAGCACCAACAACTGTCACACCAACAACAACAACTGCTGCACCGACGACTACAACTGCTGCACCAACTACGACAACTGCTGCAGCAACAACTACAACTGCTACACCAACTACGACAACTGCTGCACCAACAACTGCTGCACCAACAACGACAACTGCAGCACCAACAACGACAACTGCAGTACAAACAACAACTGTCACACAAACAGCGACAACTGCTGCACCAACAACAACTGCTGCACCAACAACAACTGCAGCACCAACAACAACAACTGCAGCACCAACAACTGTCACACCAACAACAACTGCTGCACCGACGACTACAACTGCCACACCAACAACGACAACTGCTGCAATAACAACAACAGTTGCTCCGACGACTACAACTGCTGCAACAACAACATCTGCTTCACCAACAACGACAACTGCAGCACCAACAACTGTCACACCAACAACAACAACTGCTGCACCGACGACTACAACTGCTGCACCAACAACGACAACTGCTGCACCAACAACGACAACTGCTGCACCAACTACGACAAATGCTGCACCAACAACAACAACTGCTGCACCAACAACGACAACTGCTGCACCAACAACTGCAGCACCAACAACAACAACTGCAGCACGAACAACTGTCACACCAACAACAACTGCTGCACCGACGACTACAACTGCCACACCAACAACGACAACTGCTGCAATAACAACAACAGTTGCGCCGACGACTACAACTGCTGCAACAACAACATCTGCTTCACCAACAACGACAACTGCAGCACCAACAACTGTCACACCAACAACAACAACTGCTGCACCGACGACTACAACTGCTGCACCAACAACGACAACTGCTGCACCAACACCGACAACTGCTGCACCAACTACGACAACTGCTGCACCAACAACTGCTGCACCAACAACGACAACTGCAGCACCAACAACGACAACTGCAGTACAAACAGCAACTGTCACACAAACAGCGACAACTGCTGCACCAACAACAACTGCTGCACCAACAACAACAACTGCTGCACCAACAACAACTGCAGCACCAACAACGACAACTGCTGCACCAACAACAACAACTGCTGCACCAACAACAACAACTGCTGCACCAACAACAACTGCAGCACCAACAACGACAACTGCTGCACCAACAACGACAACTGCTGCACCAACAACAACTGCTGCACCAACAACGACAACTGCAGCACCAACAACGACAACTGCAGTACAAACAACAACTGTCACACAAACAGCGACAACTGCTGCACCAACAACAACTGCTGCACCAACAACAACAACTGCTGCACCAACAACAACTGCAGCACCAACAACGACAACTGCTGCACATACAACAACAACTGCTGCACCAACTACGACAACTGCTGCACCAACAACTGCTGCACCAACAACGACAACGTTTGCACCAACAACGACAACTGCTGCATCAACAACAACAACTGCTGCACCAACTACGACAACTGCTGCACCAACAACTGCTGCACCAACAACAACTGCAGCACCAACAACAACAACTGCTTCACCAACAACGACAACTGCAGCACCAACAACTGTCACACCAATAACAACAACTGCTGCACCGACGACTACAACTGCCACACCAACAACAACAACTGCTGCACCAACTACGACAACTGCTGCACCAACAACAACTGCTGCACCAACAACGACAACTGCTGCACCAACAACAACAACTTCTGCACCAACTTCGACAACTGCTGCACCAATAACAACAACTGCTGCACCAACTACGACAACTGCTGCACCAATAACAACAACTGCTGCACCGACGACTACAACTGCCACACCAACAACAACAACTGCTGCACCAATTACGACAACTGCTGCACCAACAACTGCTGCACAAACAACAACTGCTGCACCAACAACAACTGCTGCACCAACAACGACAACTGCTGCAACAACAACAACTGCTGCACCAACTACGACAACTGCTGCATCAACAACTGCTGCACCAACAACAACTGCAGCACCAACAACAACAACTGCTGCAATAACAACAACAGCTGCTCTGACGACTACAACTGCTGCAACAACAACGTCTGCTTCACCAACAACGACAACTGCAGCACCAACAACTGTCACACCAACAACAACAACTGCTGCACCAACAACAACAACTGCATCACCAACAACAACAACTGCTGCACCAACAACAACAACTGCAGCACCAACAACAACAACTGCTGCACCTACAACGACAACTGCTGCACCAACAACTGGTGCACCAACAACAACTGCTGCACCAACAACGACAACTGCTGCACCAACAACAACAACTGCTGCACCAACTACGACAACTGCTGCACCAACAACTGCTGCACCAACAACAACTGCTGCACCAACAACGACAACTGCTGCACCAACAACAACAACTGCTGCACCTACAACGACAACTGCTGCACCAACAACGACAACTGCTGCAATAACAACAGCTGCTCTGACGACTACAACTGCTGCAAGAACAACATCTGCTTCACCAACAACGACAACTGCAGCACCAACAACTGTCACACCAACAACAACAACTGCTGCACCAACACCAACAACTGCATCACCAACAACAACAACTGCTGCACCAACAACAACAACTGCAGCACCAACAACAACAACTGCTGCACCTACAACGACAACTGCTGCACCAACAACTGCTGCACCAACAACAACTGCTGCACCAACAACGACAACTGCTGCACCAACAACAACAACTGCTGCACCAACTACGACAACTGCTGCACCAACAACTGCTGCACCAACAACAACTGCTGCACCAACAACGACAACTGCTGCACCAACAACAACAACTGCTGCACCAACTACGACAACTGCTGCACCAACAACTGCTGTACCAACAACAACTGCAGCACCAACAACAACAACTGCTGCACCGACAACAACTGCAGCACCAACAACGACAACTGCTGCACCAACAACAACAACTGCTGCACCAACTACGACAACTGCTGCACCAACTACAACAACTGCTGCACCAACAACTGCTGCACCAACAACAACTGCAGCACCAACAACAACAACTGCTGCACCAACAACGACAACTTTTGCACCAACAACGACAACTGCTGCACCAACAACGACAACTTTTGCACCAACAACGACAACTGCTGCACCAACAACTGCTGCACCAACAACAACTGCAGCACCAACAACAACAACTGCTGCACCAACAACGACAACTGCTGCAGCAACAACTGCTGCACCAACAACAACAACTGCTGCACCAACTACGACAATTGCTGAACCAACTTTGACAACTGCTGCACCTGCAACGACAACTGCTGCACCAACTTTGACAACTGCTGCACCAACAACGACAACTGCTGAACCAACGACAACTGCTGCACCAACAACAACTTCTGCACCTACAACGACAACTGCTGCAATAACAACAACAGCTACTCCGACGACTACAACTGCTGCAACAACAACTACATCTGCTTCACCAACAACGACATCTGCAGCACCAACAACTGTCACACCAAGAACAACAACTGCTGCACCGACGACTACAACTGCCACACCAACAACAACAACTGCTGCCCCAACTTTGACAACTGCTGCACCAACAACAACTGATGCACCAACAACAACAACTGCTGCACCAACAACGACAACTTTTGCACCAACAACGACAACTGCTGCACCAACAACAACAACTGCAGCACCAACAACAACAACTGCTGCACCAACAACGACAACTGCTGCACCAACAACAACAACTGCAGCACCAACAACAACAACTGCTGCACCTACAACGACAACTGCTGCACCAACAAGAACAACTGCAGCACCAACAACAACAACTGCTGCACCTACAACGACAACTGCTGCACCAACTACGACAACTGCTGCACCAACAACTGCTGCACCAACAACAACTGCAGCACCAACAACAACAACTGCTGCACCAACAACAACTGCAGCACCAACAACAACAACTGCTGCACCAACAACAACTGCTGCACCAACAACGACAACTGCTGCACCAACAACAACAACTGCTGCACCAACTACGACAACTGCTGCATCAACCATGACCACTGATGGACCAACAGAGCCACTTCCAACAGATGTTGTTGTAGCCTCTTCTACTAATGTCTCAAGTACGTCTAACAATAGTGTTGCAATTTTAATCAGTAATACTTGCTATTGTGATTAATACTTTAACATCTTCTACAATGAGTAGAACATGGCACTTTCCTATTTAATCTTAGCAACCCCTAATGTTCTCTCTTCATCCTCATTAAATCAAATATGCTAATATTAAGTGAAGCATTAAGTTGATTTATAATCAGAAATGATTATATGAATACTAAATTGTCATAAAGGCTGCAGAGCTTAGTCAAACAACATTAATGAATAGTATAGATAAGTTGGAAGTATAGAGTGAAGCAAACCTAGTCATAGCATGAAAATTAAGTCAATGTTATCGTTCAAGCAAAAAATCATTATTCAAATACTAATTAATATGCAATGTAGACATTTTGGCTCTAACACAATTTGTTTGGTTCATTTAAAGCAACACCAACCACGGCTGGACCCATTACAAATAAAACTACACCTGGACCCAGTACACCTACACTTGGACCCACTACCAGTGCAGCTACACCTGATCCAACTACCACTTCAACTACACCTGGAACCACTACCACTTCAACTACACCTGGAACCACTACCACGACAAGTCAATCTGTACCAACTACAACAACACCTGTACCCATTGCAGCTACTACACCTGACTCTACAGAGTCTCCTGCAGCAGGCGAAGGCACTTTGGATTTAAATTTCAGTTTGAGACGCACATTTGAAAGCTCTTTGTCGGATTCTACTTCCCCAGCATATCGGGTGCTGGCTAATGAAGTCACAAGAGAGGTGAGATAATCATGTTTTGATTAAGTTTGCATTAGCCTTATATTTACAATACATCTTATATTCCATAATATACATGTTTTTAATTATTTACTTTAGGTCAACAGAGGCTTCAGATCCGTGTTTCCACGTACGTATTCCCGATGTCTAATACGGTCTTTCAGGTAAGCATTTCATTCTCTTCCTCAATTTAAATATTAATAATTAATTTGAAATTCCTGTTTTTATTCAACATTATTATTAGAAATAATACAATTTTGAAAATGTAATATATGATAAACTTGTAACCTCTTTTTTGTTGTCTTTCTATGTTTTTCTAGTAATGGCTCAATTCGTGTGAATATGACTCTGGTCTACCATAACCAATCAGTGGTTCCGAATGGATTGACGGCAGAACAGGTATTCATGAGTGTCGTAACCATGGGCATCACCAACCTCAACGTGGATGTTTCTACAATTAACGCAAGTAAGTTGAACACTAGAATTTAAAGCATTGCAGCATTAACCAATAGTGCTGGCTATTGTGATTAAAACATATCTGCTAACAGCATTAAAGAAATATGTTGTTTTAATCTTGGTAAATGTTCTCTCTTGATATTGTAGAAAAAATACAATATCTTTAAGTCAAGAATTGACTTAATTTATAATCAGAAGATTAGTCAGGATTTTTGCTTAAGCATTTTGAAATAACTGTTTAAATACTTATTCACATGTAATGCAGACATATGGGGTCTAACACAATGTGTTTGGTTACTTTAACAGCAACAATCACCTCAGGAGGACCCACTCTGAAAATGACCACCACAACTGCATTTTGTTTGCCTTTCTTCTTGACGGTCATCAAAGGACTGTTGTTCAGTTCATAGAACCCCCATGTCTTGTATTATGTGGAATGTGGAGTTACTTATTTATTATAATCTTTTGTTTTTATTATTCCAATAACCAATGAAATCAAGAACCAGAACCCTCCCCACATACCAGCTTGAGTTGGAGACTGAGTAAAACAACACTTTGAAGTTAATTTAAGCTTAATCGTTTTTCTGTAGCAGGGGCTACTGAAAGGGGCTCAGGGTCACAAATAGCCTAGCGCTTCCCATAAGACGTCTTAAGAGGGCTATACAGACCTAATAGAGAGCTGAACACATTTACACTGACTATCTCGGACCTGTGGGACTAGAGTTACTTTTATAGATGCACTTTTGTTCAATATCTCGGCTGCTATCAAATGGTTATATCTTCAAATTTAATAGGTTACAGTTCAATATGTATTGTTGAAAGGTTACTGCAAATAACTATATTTTATTTATATATTTAGCATTATAGTTTATGTTATGTTATGTCACTGATTCTGATGATGTTCCTTCAATAAAAACGTTACTAGAGAACCCCGGTCTACGTTTCTTCTTCTACCCACAAAAACACAACAGACTAGGCCATCCTGTTTTTGTGAGGCAGTTTATGTTCACCATTGCTTTTCCAAAAAGTGTGTTAGAAAGGTTTATTTTATGCATACATTATGTTTGATAAGATTATAAAGATAAAGATCAATAACGCCTCAAAGGTTTTTGAAGCGTAAAGAAAATCAATGAATTATAAGGTAGAAGAAAAAGATTTTCAAAAGACTACAATTATCAACATTGAGGGTTGAAGCCCTGAAGCATCAAGTGTATATATATATATATACATATATATAGGGTTAGGCAGAAATGGGAAACTGATCAGGAGTCAGGTCAGGCTGTGATGGTAGTGGACCCCCAACATCCTCGAGCATCTTGGCCAATTGGAAGGATAACCGAAACCTACCCTGGAAAGGATGGAAGGGTCCGCAGTGCTAAAGTCATCGTTAAGGACCGAGCATACATACGCCCTGTTTCCAGATTAATCCTCCTCCCGGAAATCACAAATTAAGTAACTAAAAAATGAAACGTATTTGCTGCACAAATCCGGGGGCGGCTGTTAGAAACTGCAGGTGCATTGCAAACAAATTAAAAGTATTTGCTGCACAAATCTGGGGGCGGCTGTTGGAAACTGCAGGTGAATTTCACTCCACCTCGCCTCTACAAGAGACACCAATTGGTTATTTAGTATACTGGCTGGCTCCTCCCACTATAAATAGAGTCCTAGTGAGGCCTTCTGCCCTTTGTTTCACCATGATTGAGCGTGTGAAGGTGTTTGCTGTGTGTCTTTTGAATTAACTTCAATGTACGTTTATTTTTACTTATTGGATTAGTGTTTGTTTTAGAAATTATATGATGGTTTAATGGCTTGTCTTTAATTTGTTACATTATGTTATAAAGCACTGCAATGTCAAGTATTTAATTTGATTTTAAGGCCATACTTATGTTTTTAAGAGAGATATTATAATTATCATATAAATAAAGTCAAGTAAATGAATCATTGCTTCCTAGTGGTTTGTGGCTCCAGCACAAACCTACTCTTTACACAGACAACCAGACACACTGCAGTATAATATACATATTATTGTATAATATACATATTATAATATAATATAATATAATATAATATAATATAATACAATACACAGACTGTCCAGCTCTAGCCCAATAACAGAGGCGGCCTTCCTCACCAGTTTGTAGAGTCTGTTGGTCTCGGGCCATGCTGAGGGTTCCAAAGAGATCCAGAAGCTGTTCCCGAAATTTGTGTTTGGTAGATTATTTCTCTGTGGTACTAATGCTTTTTGGCAATAAATCTTATACCGTTGGAAAGCCTGTTTAGTTCCCTTTCAAATGGTGCCCCATTTGTAAGGAACATGCATTTGTGGGATGAGCAGCAGTGCTGAGTATGTGGGTTGCGCCCATGAAAAATTTGCCAAATATTTTCTGCCATTGCCAAACAGGTTATTTTGCTGCTGCTATTGACACTTGTTTTGAGCTTATGGTACCCCCAGGTACTGCCAATCAGGTGCCTGATTGGCACCTGATTGGAAGCACCTGTGAGCATTGGCCCTACTACTGTAAGTACAGCTACAGTCAGAAAGTGTCTGCTCCAAGAATCGGCCCTTGCGATAGGGCAACTTCAAGCTGGTGTTCCGCAAAACCAAGTTGCGGCATTATTTGGAGGGAGCCCTAGTACCCTCTCCAAACTGAAGGCCAAGTTCCATATAATGGGTAATGTCAAAGACAGGCCGCAAAGTAGGAGTCCCAAGAAGACGACCCCCCAAGAAGACCATTTCATCACCCTGTCAGCACTTAGGTGCCGAAGACTGTCTTCTACAGATTTGCAGTCAAGGTTTGCAGGACGATTTGGCCGACGGCTCTCTGCCCAGACACTCCGGAACAGACTACACACAGCCAATCTCCGGTCTCATAGGGCTGCCAAGAGTCCTCCCATGAATGCCCTTCACCATCAGGCCTGTTCCAGTGCAACACGTGCACTGGAACCTGAAATTGTGGAGGAACGTTATGTTCAGTGATGAGTCCAGATTCTGCCTATGGCAGTTGGATCACAGGGTCAAAGTGTGGAGAAGACGCGGAGAACGCTATGCTGATTCCTGCACTGATAGAATAACATCTTTTGTTGGAGGCAGTGTGATGGTGTGGGGCGGCAACTCCCTCACTGGAAAAACAAGGCTTGTCATCATTGGAGGCAATCTCAATGCACAGAGATATAGAGATGAGATTCTGCAACTAGTGGCAATCCCATATCTCCACAGTCTGAGACCGAACTCTTTCCTCCAAGATGACAACGCTAGCCCCCACAGGGCGGGGTTTATCAGAGACTACCTCCAGAATGTGGGAGTGGAGAGGATGGAATGGCCTGCTAGCAGTCCTGACCTCAACCCCATTGAACACTTGTAGGATCAGCTTGGGCGTGCTGTTCGTGCCAGAGTGACCAACACAACCACGTTGGCTGACTTGCGACAAATGCTGGTTGAAGAATGGGATGCCATCCCACAGCAGTGTGTGACCAGGCTGGTGACCAGCATGAGGAGGAGGTGCCAGGCTGTTGTGGCTGTGTATGGTTCTTCCACACGCTACTGAGGCTCCTGTTTGTGAAATGAATAAATTGTTAAATTGCCAATATGTCTTGTTTCTTCAAACTTCAATCATCCATTCCACCAAACACCAAACAAGTCAATGGCAGAATAAGCTTTTTTGGCATTGGCAGAGAAGATTTGGCAGATCGCAACCCACATACTCAGCTCTGCTGCTCATCCCACAAGTGCATGTTCCTTACGAATGGGGAACCATTTGAAAGGGAACTATACAGGCTTTCTGGCAATTTTTTCATGGGCGCAACCCACATACTCAGCTCTGCTGCTCATCCCACAAGTGCATGTTCCTTACGAATGGGGAACCATTTGAAAGGGAACTATACAGGCTTTCCAACGGTATACGATTTATTGCCAAAAAGCATTGTTACCACAGAGAAACAATCAACCAAACACTAATTTTCTTACTTTTTGTGCTAAGTTTAGTATCTCTCTTGGGGAGGAAGATAAATAATCAGCAATGGTGTGGACAGCATCCCCAACATCCAGAACCAAAGCATCAGAATACATGTTGTGTAGTTGTTTTACATCATCAAATATGTATTCAAGATACATTTAAGAAGGTTGAAAACTAAAACTTCCAAAGGATCCCAGCAGAACCCTAAAGTTAACATGCAACATGTTGGGTTTGTCGTAGGGTTACTGTGTCATATATTCAATTGAAGTTCAAGCAATGCATTGAGGTTGCATTGAGAGTTTATAATCAAAAACTGAAGCACTGACAAACAAGAATGCAGACAGAAACTGACATTAACAAATAGACTGAGGCCCTTCGTCAACTGCACCTCCCGATTACACAATGGAGCTTTTCATCAAAACCTCTATGCGGAATATGAATGTAATTTGCACTTCCGGAACCACACTGTTGCACTCTATGAAGTCATCCAGGGCTAAATCGAGAAAAACATTTGGTTAGCTCTACCTCTGAGCTATACAAAGTTTTGATTAATCGATTAATTCAAATACAAAGCTTAACCAGCCAAAACACAAAACTAAGTTGTATTGTCATCCCATAATATAATAACAACAAAGTACATCTTCATTCATATATTTCACACACAATTTCAATTGGTATTTTGTGAACACCTTTAAATACCCCTCTTCCTTTTAATCCGGTGGTCTACCCCAGCACAATCCCGTCACATAATACAGACAGTGTGTACGGGATGCAAATTAGTTTATCGTAGGCAGAATCCGGGAAAATCTTGAATATTAATGAGGTGACAGCTGGAGATTATCTAATCACATTGGTTTAAATCCCTGATCCAATTCAAAAAGGCTAAAATCCGTCACGTGACCGCAGGGAAGTTAATTAAAATTTTAATTTACATTAAACTAACGTTAGTCAAACACAATTCTCTGATAAGGTTAGGGATAGGGTTAGGGTTAGTCAGCTCGCGCGTTTGACGGACAGGCTACTTGTCCAATCCTAGCGCTTGAGACATGACTTTTTCCGGATTCCTCCTACGAAAAACACAGTCCAAATAGGTTTACATTTCTCGCCTCTGATTGGTTAGAATGGCTCCTCTCCGATTGGTTATGGTAAACTCCCGGAAACAGCTAGGACTAATTGAAACATGATCTAAAGGAGAGCCCTTCAAACCAATTAGAGGCGAGAATAGGTAAACCTGTTTGGGAAAAAATATTTCGCCGCCGGGGGCGCAGTGCGTGTTTGCCAGATAACACTGGAGAGCTCCGGCAGTTCTAACAAATGACACTGTTTGCACAGACTACTGAATATTGTTATGAGTGATTGAAATGGTTTGATATGTATAGTGAGTATACAGCAATGTACAGATAAGATGGCGGATGTAATGGAAGTCCTATCCGATGCAAATTAAACTGAAACTGTAAATGGAACGGCAAACAATAAACACTGCGCAGAGCGATTAAGTGTCTAGTGTGATTCTTAACTGGTTGTGAGTGACAATACAGGGTTGATGAATGTACTTAACAGGAAAACGGAAAACAACCTATGATTTGTGCAAATGTAGATGCGATGTTAAAACAGTCTAACAGCCTTTCATGCCATGGCGCTTTGTCCTTAGCACTGTACCGTAGGTACAACAGAATATAGCTTTGTCACAGGGTAATTTTTCTATCTGTCATAGTCAGTATCCTATATCGTCCAATAGGTGGCAGTTATTAATATAATATGACATGCTTACAAGATGGGATTAGCAATAGTGATGGATTCAATGATTCTTTTCCTTGATTCACTTCGCGTCGGTCAGTTTGCCAAGAAGAGTCCATCAGAATGGTTCCTTCGTTCATTCAGTCGAGTTTCCGGTAGCGGTGAATCTAAACATGGAATGCATGGTTCTTAGCTGAGTCAGCCAAACTCAGCTCCTCCCTCGTTCTCATTCGTTCTCAAGCGATCGTGGAAGTCTGTCATCAATCAACATTACAACTTTAACCAAACGCAGCGGGACGGGGGGGGGGGGGGGGGGTCTATTATCAGCAAGATAATAGACTTGATTTAGCAATGATGGTGGTTGTCCCGGGTGGAGAACGAACCATGAAATAATGAGCCAGATTGACGAGACATTCAAATATTTGATTCATCTGGCATGACGCAGAAAGTACAAAGACAGCATGCAATTACCATTTCACTGATATTGAATGGTATCGTTCTTGTTAAAGATTTGTTCATTCAAACTGATTCGGTCCCCAACGATCCATCACTAATTAATAATGTGTTCATTTGCAACACCTGTCTTTGAGAAAAACAGCCTGAAATTTTTGTCTTGTCTTATTTTGTTCTTTGTTTAGCTTCTTTGTCTTTTCTTTTCTGGATGCTGACTTTATTTTAGGGGGATGCATTGTGAAAATTACATTTCTAACACCTTCCATCCAGCCCTTTTGACTTCAATGCAGCGATGAATATCATTTAAATCACAAAATTAAATGATGACTGGGAGTGTGCATGGATGATGGTTTAAGCAGCCTCCTCCGGCAGTCTGATTGCTGTGGGGCTGCACTGCTACACTACACAGAGAGGCCCCACTCCTCCAAACTGCTTGGGACACAGAAGGGCTATCCAAGGATGCAATGGGTCACCAGCAGCGGCGATAGACAGTCGCCCTGAGAGAAGATGGACCTACCACGGGCTGTAACTTGTCCTGAGGAGCTACCAACGCAGTCCAGCTGAACCTCGGCTGGGCCCGTTCTGACTGCCCTGCCACCTCCGCGACCGCCAACAGCCAGCGGGGTGGCATCCCGGCGTCTGGGGGGCGATGGCGATGGGGGCTGTTTAATTTTTAGGTATGGTAACCCTGCGGTAGAGTCCAGTTTATGTATAAACTGCGTTGGAGAGCGCATCTCAGCTCTCAGCTGACTGGAATACAAGTTCCAGATGGTGTCGCCAAAATGTAAACATTTGTTTCTTGTCCTAATACCCGCGCTGTCTGAAAATTTCATCAAAATCCGCACAGAACCTCTTGAGTTAGTTTGCACTCAGACAGACAGACAGACAGACAGACAGACAGACAGACAGACAGACAGACAGACAGACAGACCTCTCTTCCTCCACATCCAGATGGGTGCGTCCTAGGGAATTATAACCCTGATGATTCCGGCGTCTATAATGAAAGCCCATAGCCCTTAATCAACAGAAAAGAAAACTTTTTGAATATGAATATTTTGCTTTGAGTGGGGCACATCTGATTGACCAAAGCACTTTCCCACTGTGATATTTGATTTATCCATTCAATACCATTTAATTTAATACTAAATATGACATATCTCCAAAACCTAATGTCCATGTGGTGGGGATAATTCTTTTCCACAATGCTGGTGCTGGAGCAGCACCCGTCAGGACTGTTATTTTCAGCCAAAATATACATTTGTAATCAGCATTATGGTTGTCCTGAGGTTCTACTGGACTAAATTATATTTTCCTCAACATGAGTTTCTCTTTGAATTCCTGATTCAACGAACAAAAACATTTATTTTGTACCACATTGTTACTTAAAGGGGCTGTCTTTGGTCTGTAAAGGGGCCCCTGCATAGTCTATTTCTAGTCATTTTTTTCAGAGGGAGCTGCAGCAAGTGGCATAGCTTTGGAACTGCCACAGAATTCGCCCAAGCAGGAAGCCGTTTCTCCAAGTGGACGACCAATCATATTGTACAGCTTTCAACAACTGTTTGGCAATACAGATCACTTGAAAACTGTACAACCTCAACAAGTACAACAATGCCGAGAGAAATGCCTACTAAGAGGACCATTTCCATGTGAAGAGACTGTTTTTGACATTTGCTGTCTCGTAATGAATGGCTCATAATCATCTGCACACACAGAAGAAGCCATTGAACTGTACCTTTTTTTGCGAGCATACATCCATACTCTGCTGTAAGGGGAGACATACAGACCAAAACACCTTTGGGTTGTCTTTTGCCCGTTTTTCCCCTATGTTCTCTTTCAGACAGGAAAAATAATGTTCAAACTAAGTCTTTATTTCCACTTAACTGTGACAAAAGGCATTCTAGCTGTGATTTTTTCCCCTGGTATTATGAGATTTTACCCCATCTTTTCAAGAGCATCTCCCCTGCAAGATAGATTAACTCTGTCATACTGTATATGTCTTATATTCTTACCTCCTCAAGAGCCTTGATACTGTACAAATCTCCCCTTTTATCACCTCCCAAGTATCGCAAAATTGAAAAAACTATGCTTGATTGATAGCATTAAGGAAAGTTCTCACATCTTTTCCTTCGTTCTGCATCTCAACTCCATTTCCCTAGGCTAAACAAATGGCTCCACTTGAGCATTATACACTACCAAACTTTTTGTTCGTTTTTTTACCTTCTGAAGGATTTAACAAAGGGATTTGGCAGTATGTTATGATGTTAAATAAGATTGCATCCCAACATGCCACAAACATTTTCTGGACCGCTTAGACTTCTCTTTTTCTCCATATATTCTCTTGTTTGTTTGTTATTAACTGAATCTACAGCAAATTAAATTCACAAATTGCAATAAAATGTTGCCATTTATTAAGGCACTTCAAGTAACATTTCAGTCATTTAAAACTCTTCTGTTGACAATGGACATTCATAAACATAAGGCACCTCAATTGGTCAATGCATTACATGCAAGTTCTCATTTGGACATCCACAAACAAGGTGAGCACCACCATATCAATTTAAATTCATAACATGAAATGCAATACAGATGGTTGTTTTCTAGGTCATGGGAATTGTCCCTGTGTACTTACTCTGAAAGTATCAAAAAACATTTCAACAAGTGATGAGCAGCATACACTAACAAACTTATGTTTAACCTTTTCATTAACCTTCTGAAGGATTTAACAAAGGGATTTGGCAGTATGTTATGATGTTAAATAAAATTTCAATATTTCAACAAGTGATTACAAACAAAAAAAGATTCTGGAAGTTGCAGCATGGCTTGTTACAACTCAGATTGCAATTACTACATAATGTCCATTAGAAGATAATTGCTGGAAAGTACATTTTCCATCTCCATCAGCAGCTCAGGGTAGGAGTTGTACGTGAAAGGTAATTCTGAGACTGCTCCGCATGTATGTGCAATTGGTCGACGGGATAGTCCCTCCAGATTAGTGAAGACAATTGTGATTCTTGGCACAGTTATTATGTCCGCGCCAGTTTTAACCTCAGCAGTTTTCTTAACCCCATCTTATCCAACCCAATACCGATATACATTTTGCAGTAGGCCTATAACATTACAATATGTCATGGATGCAAGACAATTAGTATTTTGCCTACATGACAACACACACACGCACACACTTAACATTTTTTGATAATCCGATATGCTATATATTTTAAAGTAACACAGGAGGCTGCATTGGCTAAAGTTGTTTGGATGCACGTTGATTTATAACAAGGAGAGGCAAAGTTGTGCATTACAATGCAAACACGACAATAACTGGCACCAATTAGGTAGCAGAGCGCTAGGAATAGGCGAACTAGGCGGTCGCCTAGGGCGGCAAATGGGTTGGGGGCGACAAAAGCGTTGGGGCGCCCCCTGAAAGAAAAAAGCTAAATAAAAAAAAAAAGCTAAAGAAACAAGCTAAATAAAACATGCTGTCCAAACACGTTTCGAAATGGAACGGAGAATGCGGGGAACGGGGGGACAACAGCTATCGAATTGTTATTGAAACCATCACTGAAGCTCGCTCCCCTCTCTCGGAAATCTCGCCTAGGGCGTCATATTATATAGCGCCAGGCCTGGGTGGTAGGCTACTTCAAATGCCTCTTTTTCTTCTCCCTCTCATCCTTGAATTGTAACCGCAGCCGGCCCTGCACCCACCCTGGTTCACCTCTGATATTCTTTAGTAAACACGAGTTCATGGAGGGCGACCCCACCCGCACATTCTCCCATCGCCTCGTCTGATTAACTAACGCGTTTTGGCGTTTAACTTTTCGCACGTTATGAGTCACAAGCCTGGTTCAGCAGTTACAACTCTCGCGCCCCTTACATCGCACGACTACGAGAGTTGCTTGCATGATGCACCAAAACACTCAATATAACTAATTAAAATAAACCTCTCTGTGACGGTGTCCGGAGTAATAACTCAGAAACAACACAGTTGTCCACACGGAGCCGATTTCTGGGTGAAACCGCATAAGTCTTGTGCGTTTCGGCCGACCG
This sequence comes from Pollachius pollachius, assembly GCF_949987615.1. Classification (NCBI taxonomy): domain Eukaryota; kingdom Metazoa; phylum Chordata; class Actinopteri; order Gadiformes; family Gadidae; genus Pollachius; species Pollachius pollachius. The sequence continues at coordinate 34,234,885 of NC_136935.1, read as the reverse complement.
TCCAGACGGAGCCGGCGAATCCGGTGCCCGAAACCGCACATTTCTGAAACCACCCTCGGAGGTGGTTTCAAATCTATCCGGACCTATGCGGTTTCGTGTTAGGATTCGTGTGGACGCCTGAAACGCAAACGATGACGTCATTAGCCCCCCACCAGCTGGGGAACGTCAGAGTTGCGTTTACTTTTTTATTCATTCATTTATTTGTATTCTTTTTGTAGCTTTACATAAAGCCCCTTGATGAATTTAATTACTAACTGTACAAAATCTGAATAGTGCCTAAAGGTTACAGTTAAATTATGAAGACTATTAAACTCCCAATATGGCAGAATGCCCTCCCTTGATAATATTATACTACATGATAAGATAAAGATATTAAAGCACATTTCTGTTTCTGATTTTGTAGAAACCAAGACATTCCTGGCCGTGAAGATCCTTCCAGCCGTGGCGCCCAATAGTCTGTACAGCCTGGGTTTGAAGACGAACCCTTCGTCATAGTGTCGAGGAGGCCAGAGGAGCCTTCCTCGATGTTCAACCAGTAAGTCCTTTCTCCCCTTTTTGAACATTGCTACTGTTTTGGTTATTGCTTTATAACTATACTATGTTCTACTATTTTTTTTAATATGAGGCCTTTCCCCCTTTCTTTTCTGTACTGTAGATTAGAACGAACATGGCAGACTATTGGACGCTGGGGCAGCGAGGGCATACCCCTACATACTGGTCCTGGGGGACAACTGTTCCCAGGCCTTTGTGTTTTTTGCCGGCAAGGCACTGGAGCAGCGGACATTGATAGGGGCTGTCGACATTTGTTTCAAGATATTTTATGTCTTTGATATCAAATACCCCAGGCAGTGTGTCCATGTGTGGGAGCTGTTCCAAACCCTATACAACATGGAAGGACCAATAGCTCCTGCTGTGTCATTTGTGGCCTCCCAACCGGCTATCTGACCGGGTTGGCCAAGAGTGGCTGGGGGCAAAATGCGCCTGTTGGACAAATTTTGAAAATGTTATAGATTTTGAGATTTTTGTGAGTTATTGTTCAGTTATTGTTGCTATTACTATTGTTACTATTGTGATTTGTATATACAAAATATATAAGAATTGTTGTATTCTTATAGATTTTGTGATTTTTATGAGTTATTTTTGAGTTATTGCTGAGTAAGGGTTGCTATTGATGTTGCTTTTGCTATTGCTATTGTTATTGTTACTATTGTGATTTGCACATGATCATTGCACTTTAAAATAAGTGTATTCAGGATTATAACTGAATTGTGATAACATTAAATAAGAAGAAATAGCCCATTTGTTTTAACTCATAAATGAAATTAATTTAACCCAACCTTGTTGACTAGTTAATCCAATTCTGTAGTCAAAACAACCAAAATACTGGGTAAGCAAAGTAACTCAACTGTGGTAAAAATGTAACCAAAAGCTTTGTTAAAATAACCCAGCAGTCAGGGTAAATGGCTAACCCAACATGTTGGGTTAAATCGTCAACCCATTTGGTTGGGTTATCCTAACTCAACGCTTGGTCGGTCCTATATTAAACCAGCAGTTGGGTTAAGATTGGGTCGTTTTTAACCCAGCATTTCTTAGAGTGTATCCCTCAGTACAGTTTCCATCTCATATAAAAATAATCGAATTTAAATAAACAATAGGCCTATACAAGACAATATGAGTTAGTGTAAGGATGTAAGGACGCAGCAGAGAGAAATGGAATTTTTCATCGTGGGCCACTTGCAAAGGTCTTGGGGCCCTCTTGTGCGGCGATAAGCAGACTAGTAGGCTATGTCAAATGTCTGACTAATTTCAGTGCATTCAGCGTCATTTCAACATTTATGGGTTCCGTTTCGGCCTTTAGCTAGACAGACAGCTGCGAAGGAACCTGAATTCGTTAAAGTGAATAAATGCGTGTGGTAATACGCTTGTGTGAAAAATAGCAAATTACACCAAATTAGTTCCAAATTAAAAGCAAAGCAATATAGTCGAAAGGGTTTCCCAATATCGATTAGTACAGTGCATTGTGTTATGCTTAGATTAGGCAAGGCAAGGTAAATTTATTTATATAGCACTTTTCATACACGAGGCAGACTCAAAGTGCATCACATAGCCTACAATACAATGAAAGAATAAAAAAAAAGGTAAGTTAAAGAAAACAAAGTCAAAGTAAAAGAAAACTGCATACAATAAAATTAAATAATATCATTAAAAAGCAAAGTTAAGAAAGGCATTGTAGAAAGTGCAATGTATTTAAGCTTTAGCAGAAAGCTAAAGCAAACAGAAAAGTATTGATTAATCGTCAATATGCCTACATGTTTTGAATTAAAGATGGGCCTAATATTTAATACAGTTACATATGTTGCAATTCATCAATGACCTAAAACATAGAAAAGCAGTAGTTAAATATTACATTATATCATTTTTCAGCTCGGTCTCCGCTGATTGGACGAATACCAGACATTGGAATGCAGTCTTACTGCAATGCATTGAGTTGTGCGTGATGCTCTAAGATCAGGTATTTTGAGAGCATAACGTTAACAGCTCTGTCGGAGGGAAGGCCGTGAATTTTGCATACGGATATGCCTTGGCAAGTTTATTCATATTTGAAAAAGGGCATTTCGAAATATATATTGCGATAGGACACATTTGTGTGGCATCCTATACACAATTACTGGACTGATAAGGTAAGCCTAATGATTTCCATTAAATACAATTTTATGTTATACACTGTAGGCCTATGCGTTTGTATTCCATGGGGTATCAATGTTAAACGGTGAATGTAGGCTATGTCTCCTCATAAGCAAATTCAAAGGAAAGAATGTTTAAACGGCATACAATATCGAAATAAAGCCCGAATTACACGTCAGTAGCCTATACACAGTGCCTGTATCTGGGCCTTTATAGTAGGCCTATTCACTCCAAACGACTTAAAATAAATCTCAAAGTTGCATTTGTTGACTAATTATCAAATGTGGAAGAGATGAATGCCCTCGCTCAGGTTAATTCAGTGAGCAATTGCAGATGTAAAGATAAGAGCTGCAGAGCGCTTACGTGTCAGTAGCCTTCATCTTCTCTTTTGTCTGACCTCTATCCATATTCTAGGCATTTCGTTTTGAGTGTCTTTATGAAACCATGTTTAAAATATGCGTAATTTAACATTTCAATGTATAGAAAGTAGGCTGCTGTATGTGTTTTGTTCATTTATTTAATATTAACTTCAATGACATTCAGCGTGGAGGAAAGGGAGATTGGAACGCACCTGACACTGTCCTCGTCTCTTATCCAAAACTATCATGGACCGGCCGACGGTTGAAGGCTGAGCGCGCTACAAATCATGGCGCTAAATACAGACCATTAAGCCTATAGGTTATGTCAAATGTCTGACTAATCTCAGTGAATTCAGCGTCATTTCAAAATGTTTGGGTTCAGTGTAGTACTTTAGCTAGACAGACAGCTGCGATCGAACCTAAATTCGTTAAAGTGAATAAATGCGTGTGGTAACACGCCTGTGTTTAATGTACACAATTAGAACAAATTATATCCAAATTAAAACAAAAAGCAATATAATCGAAAATTCACCACTCTTAAGTGTTTCCCAATATCGATTAGTACAGTGCATTGTGTTCTGCTTAGATTAGGCAAGGCAAGGCAAAGCAACTTATTTTATATAGCACTTTTCATACATGAGGCAAACTCAAAGTGGTTCCTCGTTTCATGATATATTATTTTATCATGTTAAGAAATGAAATGATAAAATAAAATATATAAGTAAAAGAAAACAAAGGCAAAGTACAAAAAATGCATACAAACAAATTAAATAATATAATAAAATAGCAAAGTTAAGAAATGCATTGTATAAAGTACAATGTATTTGAGATTTAGAAGAAAGCTAAAGCAAACAGAAACGTCTTTTGTCTTGTTTTGAAAGGGGTCGGAGTTCGGGCAAGTCTTGATTAATCTTCAATATGCGTACATGTTTTGAATTAAAGATGGGCCAAATATTTAATACAGTTATATATGTTGTATTGCATCAATGACCTAAAACATAGAAAAGCAGTAGTTAAATTATACATTATATCATTTTCCAGCTCGGTCTCCGCTGATTGGACGAATACCAGACATTGGAATGTAGTCTTACTGCACTGCATTGAGTTATGCGTGATGCTATAAGATCAGGTATTTTGAGAGCATAACGTTAACAACTCTGTCGGAGGGAAGCGCGTGAATTTTGCATACGGATTTGCCTTGGCAAGTTTATTCATATTTGAAAAAGGGCATTACGAAATATATATTGATATAGGACACATTTGTGTGGCATCCTAAACACAATTACTGGACTGATAAGGTAAGCCTAATGATTTCCATTAAATACAATTTTATGTTATACACTGTAGGCCTATGCGTTTGTATTCCATGGGGTATCAATGTTAAACGGTGAATGTATGTCTCCTCATAAGCAAATTCAAAGGAAAGAATGTTTAAACGGCATACAATATCGAAATAAAGCCCGAATTACACGTCAGTAGCCTATACACAGTGCCTGTATCTGGGCCTTTATAATAGGCCTATTCACTCCATACGGCTTAAAATAAATCTCAAAGTTGCATTTGTTGACTAATTATCAAATGTGGAAGAGATAAATGCCGTCACTCAGGGTAATTCAGTGAGCAATTGCAGATGTAAAGATAAGAGCTGGCTACACCAAGCAGAGCGGTTACGTGTCAGTAGCCTTCATCTTCTCTTTTGTCTGACCTCTATCCATATTCTAGGCATTTCGTTTTGAGTGTCTTTATGAAACCATGTTTAAAATATGCGTAATCTAACATTTCCATATATAGTAAGTAGGCTGCTGTATGTGTTTTGTTTATTAATTTAATATTGTCTTCAATGGTATTCAGCGTGGAGGAGAGGGAGATTGGAACGCACCTGACACTGTCCTCGTCTCTTATCCAAAACTATCATGGACCGGTTGAAGGCTGGGAGCGCTACAAATCATGGCGCTTAATACAGACTACTAAACCTATAGGTTATGTCAAATGTCTGACTAATTTCAGAGAATTCAGCGTCATTTCAAAATGTTTGGGTTCCGTGTAGTACTTTAGCTAGACAGACAGCTGCGATCGAACCTGAATTCGTTAAAGTGAATAAATGCGTGTGGTAACACGCCTGTGTTTAATGTACGAAATTAGAACACATTAGTTAAAACCAAATTAAAACTAAAAGCAATATAATCTAAAATTCCCCACTCTTAAGAGTTTCCCAATATCGATTAGTGGGCATACAGTGCATTGTGTTCTGCTTAGATTAGGCAAGGCAAAGCAACTTCATTTATATAGCACTTTTCATACACGAGGCAGACTAAAAGTGCTGCCTCGTTTTATGATATATTATTTTATCATATCATGAAATGAAATGATAAAATAAAATATATAAGTAAAAGAAAACAAAGGCAAAGTAAAAAAAATGCATACAATCAAATCAAATAATATAATAAAATAGCAAAGTTAAGAAATGCATTGTAGAAAGTGCAATGTATTTAAGATTTAGTAGAATTCTAAAGCAAACAGAAATGTCTTGTGTCAGAGTTCGGCAAGTCCTGATTAAGCTTCAATATGCCTAAATGTTTTGAATTTAGGCCTAATATTGAATACAGTTATGTATGTTGTATAATGCATTAATGACCTACAACATAGAATAGCAATAGTTATATATTACATTATATCATCTTTGAGCTCGGTCTCCGCTGATTGGACGAATACCAGACATTGGAATGCAGTCTTACTGCACTGCATTGAGTTATGCGTGATGCTCTAATATCAGGTATTTTAAGAGCATAACGTTAACAACTCTGTCGGAGGGAAGAGCGTGAATTTTGCAGACGGATATGCCTTGGCAAGTGTATTCAGATTTGAAAAAGGCCATTTCGAAATATATATTGCGGTAGGAAACATTTGTGTAGCAGCCTATACACAATTACAGGTCTGATAAGGCAAGCCTAATGATTTACATTAAATAGCATTTTATGTTACACACTAAATACGTTTGTAATCCATGGGGTATCAATGTTAAACAGTGAATTTTTTCATCGAAAATACATTAACGTAAAGTAATATCAAGTAACTTGACCACATTATAAGTCAAGAATGGCCACATAATTGGCCCAAATAGGATACGTTTTTCTATTTTGCATTCAAACACCACCACCACCAACCTTGTGAGTAGTAGGCCTACGTCTCTAGAATGCATAAGGGTTGGGCATGTTTGTGCTTCTACAGCAACTCTTTTCTGTTGAAGTTTCTTGTTCTTTCGTGTGTGTGTGTCTGTGTATGTCTGCGTGTGTGTATGTGTGTGTGTGTGTGTGTGTGTGTGTGTGTGTGTGTGTGTGTGTGTGTTTGTGTTAGTGCGTTTGAGAGAGAGGGAGATGGACCAATGAATGTTCGCTGTCCCCTTATGAGCAATTACAAGTAGGTTTTTCAAAGGCTGAAACACACAGAAGTTATATATTCAATTACACAACACATATTTCAATGTGGAACCATTTGTTACAATTCTGTTCGGAATCCCCAAACCACAGCCGTTTTTCACGACCTATGGCCATTATCTATTCTATTCTGTAGCACGCACGCACATATTCATATTATTTAGTACAGTTTATTCTAAGGTGCGCCAGACGAGTAGTGCCTATGCAAGTAGTGCAATTGCCCCCTAATGTGTGAGAGGTTATTCCTCATGCACTAATATTAATAGGAACTAGAAAATGCATTTGCTGCAGAAAATGCAGTGAGTGCTGTGGTGCAAAGTGTGGTTGAAAACTGTGTTTTAATAAAGCCACATAGTTTAAGACATAAAGAAATGTTGATGGCTGAAATCAAGTGAAAAGATTTGAACAGAGCTCAAAAGTCTAAATGGAGCAAAGAATGTTAACATGCACACCAATTAAAAAATGTAAAATGGTTGGAAACAAATAAAGTAAAGAGTTAAACAAATATCTAAAGTGATAAAGTACATTGAATACAATTTAAATAAAATATAGAATAGCTGAGCTGTTCCAAATGGTTGACTAAAGTTAGTGTTACAGTCAAGTGTGTGTGTGTGTATTTGAGAGTGTGTGTGCAGGGTGCGATTTGCCGGTGGGGATGGTGGGGATTATCCCCCCCTCTGGTTTACACGTCCTACCCTCTGCTGAATTATTTTTATCCTCGGTGGGGATAAAAATTATCCCCCCCACCCAAAGTATTTTCACCATTACATCGTAATTATTAACAACCAAAATACACAGGGTCCGTCTTCATTTTGAAACATTTTAAAATGTTTCTCAAAATCATCCCCCCCTCTGGTTTTTTCACAAATCGCACCCTGTGTGTGTATTATTGACCTTATTCTCTCACATCTAGTTAATCGAGATAAGCTCACAAAATGATGAGGCTGGACTTATGTCCAATGATAACTTTGGACTCCTTTGAGTCTCAGCTTTCATAAGAAATGAATGGCGTGAAAAATATTGTATTTTTGCACATGAGCATTTAGCTTCTACCGAAAGTACCCCAGATATTTAGGAAGCAACTTGCCTCTGGCCATATTAGTGGGGCTCCCCACATACAAACGACTGATATATAACAATCATACTTCCAATCGATTAATAATTTTAGCACCAGTGAAACAAGAAATATCATAACCGTTTAAGCTTAACATTTTGTTTCTAGGTTAAATATTGACGTTGTTAGACTCTGCAACGTCCGAAATGGTTAGCTTTGGTGAAAGCTGCCTTGGGCTAGAGCGGATGGAATTCTCATGCTCTAGCCTCAACGTAAATCAATGAGACCAACTGAAAATATATGAAGTGGGTATAAAATTAAACAGTTGATTCTGAAAAAAGTATAAATTATGTAAAAAAGAAAAGTTACAAAAAATCAAAAAAAAATGTAAAGATATATTTGAAGACCAAAGTGTGTAGATTTGTTAAATATTTGAAAGAAGGTTAACAGTTACAAATTGGTCAAGTTGCGAAGCCTGAAAGAGTTGAGGCGTCAAAGAATGGGCGGACGGCTTCATCGTCCTATCATTGACTCCCATTATAAAAATATTTTTTAAAGTAGGATATCTTAAAAAGTTTAAAACATTCAAAAAAATAATAATGGTAGTGTATGACTCAAATCTAACGTGAATATCTTAAAAGTGGAATGGACTCTCTGTGGTAAAATTCGTAGTAGGTTCCCAAAATGTGTAGAGAATACAAAAGAAAGAAAGAATAAAGCCTAAGAATAACAAGAGTCGACCGCTCTTTCCAGCACTCACTTAATAAGGAATAGAGAAACAGATTAAAGGCCCACTATGCAGGATTGGCCATTTCTTAGCTGTTTTCTCGGTTTGCGCTCACACTTTTCTCTACACAGGTCCCCCTACAGCTTCGTACTAGATATTTTACAACACTGTTGTAACAACTCGTTGACGACCCTTCCCCATCCACTTCTACGCTAGCCATATGCATTTGTTTTTAAAGAAAACATGTCCGAGGTAGGTGTTCATAAAGAGTAGGCAAGTTTATACATTTTGAAATGGTGTATTTGTGTGACAATAAACATAAACCCATCCTTTTTTAAAGTTGACGGGGAGATGTTATATCCTGGATTAGAATTGTTTTATGTTTGGTTGTTGAACAGAACGATCAGTGTAAGAGTAACATAATACATAACGATAGCATGAACAATTTGCGCAGCAATCGTACATTTATGTATCTGCTCAAGTACGTCACTTGTGTACGGAATTGCAGGGAGATGGATTCAGACATCGAGAGGGTATGCTGTCGCCAGTCCCCGCAAGAGAGTTGTCATAGCCATATGCTGTGTCTGGAAAATTAGGGACACATTTATGTTTACGTGTAAATGTTTGCAAATAAACATTTTAAATAAATATTATTGTATAGGGTTTTAAAATGTTTCCCTTTCATAATATAACAGATGTTTGCACCACCTTTCTTTCATTTGTTCAATAATACACACTGTTTGGTTAGATAAATATTTATTTGAGATATTGAAAAAATTGCAAGTGACAGTTCTTCATGGTTTGTTTTTGGCCTTAGGGCTATTGTGTAGCATCTTCTTGAGGGTTCTCTGGATTTCTTCGTGACACTTGTACCCGCACAAGTTTGGATGTGGGTGGTGGCTGTACCGGGGCAGGCAGGCCAAGCCGTCTTGGGTCATCAAGCCTCGTAACGTGTCTCATAACAATGCTGTTTGCCAACGCTTATAACTATGAAACAATGCAAAGCAATATTTTTACATACATGTTTACAGGCGGGGAACTACACCAAAAGTATAACATGGGCAAAGCTATAATGGAGGTTCACGTCTCGTAAAATTTAAAAGTTCTGTTACGACGAATATGTGCTAACTAGCAGCTCTCGTGCAGGGTACTGCATTATATGGCCAGCCGGACATATCACATGATATAGGCTATACACTCAGGAAAATCTGAGGCATTCGAATAGCGGTCTAGTGATCTAAATAAACAAGAACCTGGATTCAGGGTTTTAGCCTCTATCTGGGGGATGAGACAGACGAACAGCAAAACAACCATGGAAACAGACTTGTTTGATAGCTAGAAACATACATGGCCCACAAAAAAACGGTTGAGCAAACACATTTGTACAGAGACCACCAACATCAAGAAAGCCACAATAGAAGGAGGACAAGGTTCACCCAAGGGTACTTACAATTTCAAGAGCAACACGGCCAAGTTGGCACCTGATTTGCAGTCTTCTTTTTCCTTCAGTTCACGCTATTCCTGAGAAGCTCGCCCATTGTTTACTCGTGTCTGGCCTCTCTGTCGGTCAGTCTCCCTTTTTTCTTCTTCTGTACCTCCGACATTGAGTTTCTCTATCTCTTTTTAGTTGGCTGAGCCATGATGAATGTAACAATCCTTTCGCTGCTTGTGTTTATATCGAGCCGGTTCCGTGTTTGTGGGTCTGTAGTACCGTAAAGCAATTCGTTACTTCGCGAGACCCGAGACCCCCGCGAGAGTGGGCGGCGGGTCGCCGGCAGAAACTTCCATCTTACCTTTCTCCGTCAAGATGCGCTATGGGGAGTCGAAACAGGGACCAATCGACCCATAAGGTGTTATAGAACCATCACAATGACACTTAACCTGTTGTATTAAGGTAAATTAAGCCAAAAATGTTCCCCTAGTTCCCCTTTAGTAGTTGTTGAAATGCTAATGATGGAATGTGGAATCTACCTAAACTATCTAAATGATCAACCACATTATTGAGTTTGTGAGAAGATTGTAGGTGGAGACTGTCTAGCATGCTCTTAAAATGTTTGTGTGTGTGTGTGTGTGTGTGTCTGTGTGTGTGTGTGTGTGTGTGTGTGTGTGTGTGTGTGTGTGTGTGTGTGTGTGTGTGTGTCTCCAAGGCCAAGTTACCACGGCCCACGGGTGACAGCCAGGGCCCCCGTTATGGTTGCAAATGTATAAAGAAACACACCATTTATGTGAGCCTAGAATGACTTGTGAATAAGATAGAGACATGTGCTCTTTTATATGAATCAGGGCATAAAGGTCTGCTAAAATTATAAATTTGGATGCTGCAGCCCTACAGGAAAGGCTAAAAAAAGCATCATGAAATGCTCCTTTGAAACGCATTGGAAACACAAGCTAGGTATGAATCTAAATTCATAGACAAGAGATCATAATTTGGCCATAAGACCATTCAACCAGGGGGCATCTTGGGAATGCTCTGTGTAAATGTGCATGTTGCAGAAAATGAAATAATAGCCATTGGTCGCCAACAAGCGCATATCGATAGATACGAGAACATGCAACGTGCAGGATAATTCTGAACAAAAAAGTAGCTCATGGTTCCACATGTTTGAAAACGTTTTGTGTAATAAAATATATAAAAATGTTACCAAAACGCATTTTAATGCCAAAACAAGCATTCTAAAATCTTTCTGGCGAGACCCGAAATAATATTTCTAGTGCTGTCAGTTTAACGTTATTAACGGCGTTAACGCAAAGCATTTTTAACGACGTTCATTTTTTTATCGCACGATTAACGCTCTTTTGGCTTGGCAAACGATGTAGTTTTTTCACCTGCTGTCTAGCAGCAACTAGTCATGTTAGAAAAACTACAACACCATACCGGATCTAGCTACAACGGAAACAAAACAACAAGCACGCAGCACAAACTTGTTGGGGCAAGCAAGGATACGGAGCACACACACTCCTTAAAAGTGTGTGTGTTTGTGTGTCACTCTGTTCGAGCCTGCACGAGAGTTCAATGTTGTCATTAGCTGTTACGTCTTTCTGACCAATCGCAGTTCAAGGCCCATCTGGGCTGTACCACTTCAGGAGGGGCCGCTCAGTTACTCCCCTCTAAACAAAGTTGACTTGGTTGCGACGTTGACAGTTTGTGAGTGTCACGGCTGTTGAGTGAGTGAGAGGTTGCGGGCGCACAGCTCAGGCTGCCAGACGGAGCTGCAAGGAACTTTTATAAACGCAATATTGTTATCCCGCAGTAATCAGCCCGACAGCCCCGAAACGTTAACGGCCCACCGGGAATTCTCCCGACTCTCCCGAGTGTGTGTGTGTGTGTGTGTGTGTGTGTGTGTGTGTGTGTGTGTGTGTGTAGGCATTATTCGATAGCCTGGTAATGTGTATAGGCCTACGTACAGTAGGAATATTCGTACTGGTTTAAATAATAAATGTTATAATATTTCCCATCTTTGCTGAGCACGAATTTTGTTCGAAAGTTCAGTGATTGAAACAAATAAAAGCCTGGGCTATTGAAGTTTTACGGTAGGCCTACCACTGTCATGCACCTAACCGATGTCAAGTGGACCGGGTTGAATTCACTGCGAGTCTCTCTTCTTATATCCATCTTACCAAATATATTTTATTACTGTCCTTCTCAACACTCTGATCTCACTAAAAGGCTAGCAGCACGAAATCAAGTGGCATTTAGAATAGAAAAAAATGTGCGATTAATCGCGAGTTAACTATGACATTAATGCGATTAAATATTTTAATCGCTTGACAGCACTAAATATTTCTAATAACTTTCAAACTGAATATTTTCTTTGGACCATTGTATGAGGATACATGGCTGCAAAAGGGCCAAAGGTTTAGAGCGAGGAGTGTAGCAATTTTAATAATTGTGTTATTGTGCTTCAATCGCTTGAAGTTTGAAATGCCGTCGCTGTACTGCTATTCTTTGGTTGATTTTGTAAAAATGGTGCGATGCGTTATCACTTTGACAAACTTATAAATGTTGGTTTATAGATGTTTTTTTATTATTTTTTTTTTTAATTACATAAAGAAATTAAGTGACAATGGCTATTTAATTAAATGTATTCCATTAAATAATTTAGAAAGTCGGAGCCAAATAATGAAGACACAGCTAAATAACTTACCAACTAAGGGAAATTGTAGTCGTCACTGAACATAGGCTGTAAAATGGATACATATTAACAGTATGAAAAAAATGGTTCAAAATCCACGGGGAATGTAATACATTACTTTAACTAATTTAATTGTTAATCGGCTCTACTCGCGGTGACTGAGTCCCTCCGTGCGGCCAGAGCCTCGTCCCTCTCATCGGTTCTCATTCTCCTTGACCTGTCTGCAGCATTTGACACTGTGAACCACCAGATCCTCCTCGCCACTCTCGCCGAACTTGGCATAGCTGAATCTGTCCATTCCTGGTTCACATCCTACCTGATGAATCGCACTTATAGGGTAACATGGAATGGCTCCTTGTCCAAACCTTGCACGCTTGATACTGGTGTCCCTCAAGGCTCTGTACTGGGGCCACTTCTGTTCTCCCTCTATACTAGATCTCTGGGCTCTGTAATTACATCCCACGGCTTTTCCTATCACTGCTATGCTGACGACACTCAGCTATTTCTCTCTTTTCCCTCATCTGACAAAGCCCTGATTGCAACACGCATATCTGAATGTCTGGCAGAAGTCAGCACCTGGACAACTGCCCATCACCTGAGGCTTAACCTCAACAAGACTGAGCTCCTCCTAATACCAGGGAAAGATTGCCCACACATGGACTTACTCGTCACTGTTGAGAACATCACTGTATCTCCTTCTCCAACTGCCAAAAACCTTGGTGTAGTGTTGGACAATCAGTTATGCTGCACCGCAAACATCACTGCGGTGGCCCGATCCTGCAGATTTGCACTTTACAACATCCGCAGGATCCGGCCCTTCCTCACAAGGGAAGCAGCTCAGCTTCTAGTCCAATCACTGGTCATCTCCCGCCTTGACTACTGCAACTCGCTCCTGGCTGGACTCCCTGCCTCTGCGATTAAACCCTTGCAGCGCATCCAGAATGCGGCAGCGCGCCTCGTGTTCAACCTACCAAAGTTCTCACATGTAAGCCCCCTCTTCCGAGACCTCCACTGGCTCCCTGTAATAGCTCGCATCAGATTCAAGATGATGGTACTGGCATACAAGGCAGTCGATGGAACTGCCCCTGCCTAACTCCAAGCATTAGTAAAGCCACACATTCCAGCTCGATCCCTCCGCTCAACTACCTCAGCTGGACGTCTGGTACCGCCATCGCTAAGAGCAAGCAAAGGTCAATCAGCGAAGTCACAACTTTTCTCTGTTTTGGGACCTCAGTGGTGGAACGAGCTCTCTACCGATGTCAGGGTCGCAGAGTCGCTCACCAGCTTCCGCAAAAGACTCAAAACTCACCTGTTCAGAGTTCACCTCGACTCTGCATAGAAACCAATGCACAGCCACCATTGAATGTTGTACGTCCTGGCGCTTGTACATTGCACTTATTCAAGGTACTTAATTGTGTAGAATCTACAGTAGCTGCTATCATTGCTTTACATGGGGAATGGGTTAGCCTAGCGATTGTAATACTTGCACTTGGTTCTATGAACATCTTTACTGTACCGACAGCGATATATTGTTTCACTTCTTATGACAAATGTACTTATTGTAACAAATGCACTTATTGTAAGTCGCTTTGGATAAAAGCATCTGCTAAATGCCCTGAATGTAAATGTAAATGTTAACACATGCTTTATGATTATTATGTTATTGATACATTTTTCTACAAACATTGAATAAAATTGGTTTGTGTCCTTAGGTTCAAAAGTAATACGCTTAAATATGAAGGCATTCGGAATCATATTTATAGGTAAGTCTTGAAACAAAGAATATATTTTCACATTTATAGTTTGCTTTAAAAAGGAAAAATCTAAAACAAACATGCATTTACCAACCCATACAGTTTTAGGAATCACAAATGCTACAGCAGAGGGTCCCACGACAACTAATGTAGGGCCGACCTCTGGAACTGAAAGACCAACAACGAATACTGAGGAAACCAAGACTATTACAATGGGAACCCCCATAATCACCCCAATACCATCAAAAATAACCCAACCCGAAACTACAAGACCAACAACAACTAACGGACTCAAAACAACAGTTGCTGCACCAAAAATGTGTACAACATGTACGCGTAAATGTGTACAACTGTGTAAAACTGTAGGACCAAAAAAGACAACTGCAGGACCCACCACTAATACTGCAGGACCAACAAGGACATCTGCCGGACAAACAAGGAAAACTGTAGGAAATAAAAATCCAACTGCAATGCCAACAACAACTGCGGAAACAAGGACAACAACTGCAGGACCAGCAACAACAGCTGAAATGATAACAACTGCAAGATTAATAACGACAACGGACAAACCCTTAACTACTATTGAAGGAGACAAAAGTACTACGGCAGGACCCATAAGAAACACTGCTAGACCCATAACTACAAAAGTAGGACCAACAACGACAACAACAGGACAAAAAACTACTACTAAAGAACTTAAAACCACAACCACAGGACCGACAACAGCAGCTGCATTGTATACAGTTCCTACCGCAAAAACAACCACAACAACTACAGAATCAAAAACAACTGCAGGATCAGTTAAAACAACTGAAAGAAGCACATCTAATACAGCAGGACGAATAATAAGTACTGTAGTTCCCACAACAACTAATGCAAGACCCACAACTTCAACTGCAGGAGCCATCTCAACAATTAAAAGATCCAAACCTACAATTGATAAACCAACAACAACAACAATTTCTGCACCAACAACGATAAATGCAGGACCAACAACGACAACAGCAGGAACATCTCTGACAACTGCAAGACCAACAACAACTGCTGGACAAAGAACGGCAATTGCAAGACCGACAATAACGGCTGGACTAACAACTAATACGGATGGACCCACATGGACAATTGGAAGACAAACAATCACAACAACTGCTAAACCAAGAACAGCAACTGAAGGTCCAACAACAACAGCAGGACCAACAATTGCAACCGCTAAACAAACAACTGCTGGACCAAGAGGATCAACTGAAGGACAAACAACAAAAACTGTAGGACCAACACTCACAACTGCAAGACCAACAACAACAACAAATGCTGAAACAAGAACAGCAACTGCAGGACCAACAGCAACTGCTGGACTGACATCAACAACTGCAGGATTAATAGAAATAGCAGAAAAACCCACAATTACTACTGCAGGATCAACAAGAACATTGGCTGGACGCAAAATTATTACAACAGGACTAACAACTGCAACTGCAAGACCAAGAACCACAACTGCAGGTCAGACAACATCAACTGCAGGGCAAATTACAACAACTGCTAAACCAATGACAACAAGTGCAGGATTCACCTCCACTACTGCAGGACCAACCACAACAAATGTAGGATTTCCACCGACTAATTCAGGACCAGCCATAGCAGGATCTACAACAACTGAAAGACCCACAACTACCATTGCAGGACCGACAACAACAACTGCAGGACCCACAACTATAACATCAGGTCCAACAACAACTGCAGGACAAACAACAACATATACAAGACCAACAACAAGAGCTGAACCAACAACTTCTGGACCAAAAACGACGACTGTGGAACCAACATCATCAACTGCAGAAGCAACCACCAGAACTGCAGGAGAAACCAAAACTGTAGGAACAAGAACCAGTAAAGAAGGACCTACAACCAAAACTGTAGGACCAGTAATAACTAAAAGTACCAAAATAATAACTTCAGGACCGACAAAACACGCTGCAGGACCAACAATAACAACTCCAAGACCAACAACAACAAATGCTCAATCAAGAAAAGAAACTGCAGGACTGACCACAACAACTGCAAAACTTATAAGAACAACTGAAAGACCCACAACTTTTACTGCAGGATCCAAAAGTACTACAGCAGGACCCACAAGAACATCTCCTGGACTCACAAATACTACAGCAGGACCCATAACCACAACTGCACGACCAACACCAACAACTGCAGGTCCGAAAACAACAACTGCAGGACAAACAACAACAACAACCACAGGACCCATACCAACAACTCAAATATCTACAAATACTACTGCAGGACCCACAACTAAAAAATCAGGACCAACAATGGGTCCTGCAGGCTTAACAATGACAACTGCAATACCAAAAATTATTACCGTTAGACCCACAACAACAAATAAAGGATCAACAACTACTAAAGCAGGACGTTCAACTAAAACTATGGGAGCAATGACGGCAACTGAAAGACCCACAATAACATCTGCAAGACCAACAACAACAACAACAACAACTGAGGGACCCAATATATTTACAGAAGGACCTACCACAACAACTGTAGGACAAGAAACAACAACTGCAGGAGCCACATCAACAATTAAAAGAACCGCAACTACAACTGCTGTACCAACAACAACAACAACAACAACAAGTGTTGCACCAATGATGACAACTGCAGGACCAACAATGATAACTGCAGGACCAACAATGATAATAGCAGGACCAACAACGACAATTGCGGGACCAACAACAGCAAGACCAACAACGCCAACTGTTGGACCCAAAAGGATAACTGCAGGACCGACAAAGACAAAAGCACGACCAACTTCAACAACTGCAGGACCAAACACAACCACTGCAGGACCAAAAACACCAACTTTAGGTCCCAAAACAACAGCTGCAGGAGCCACATCAATGATTGGAAGACCCACAACTACAATTGCTGCACCAACAATGACTACTGCAGGAACAACAACAACTGCTGCACCAACAACAACAACTGCAGGACCAACAACAACAGCAGGATGGACTACGACAACTGCTGGACCAAGAATAACAACTGTAAGACCAACCACTGACCCAAAATCAGCAACCGCAGGACAATCCACAACTGCTGGACTGACCATGACAACCGCAGGACTAATAACAACAACTGAAGGACCCACAACTTTTACTGCAGGACCCACAACTACGACAGCAGGGCCCATTATTAGTCCTACAGGCCTAACAATGACAACTGCAAGACCAACAACATCAACTCGAGGGCATAAAACAACAACTGCTAAACCAACGTCAACAACTGCAGGACCAACAACACTAAATGCAGGATACTCACCTACTTATTCAGGACCAGCAACTGCAAGATCTAAAACAACTGCAGGACTGACAATGACAAATGCAGGACCCACAAAAACAACTGTGGAACCAATAACAACAACTGAAAGAACCACATATACTACTGCAGAACCGACAACAGGAACTGCAGGGCCAACAACTATTACATTAGCTCCCACAACAGCTACAAAACAAACAACACCAACTACAAGACCACCAACAACTGCTGGACAAAGATCATCAAACAAAGGAACAGCAACTGCAGGAGTAACAATTGCTACACACATTACAAATGCAGGACTAACAAATACGAATGCAGGACCAACAATGACAATCAAAGGACCAACAACAACAACTGTAGGACCAACAATGACCACTGTAGGACCAACATCTACAACTGAAGGACCAACAACAAAAACTACAGGACCAACAAAAACTGCAGGATCAACAACAACATATGCAGGACCATCATCTACAACAACACCCACAACAACAAATGCCGGAAATAAAACAACTACTGCAGGACCAACAACTACCACAGCAGGACCAACAACACCAACTGCTGAACAAACAACAGCTGGACCAAGAGCATCAAGTGCAGGACAAACCACAAACATTTTAGAAACAACAACCACTACAGCAGGACCTACAATTAAAACAGCAGGAACAATAACAACAACTAAAACAACTTCAGGATCAAGAACAAAAACTGAAGGTCCATCAACTACTACAACAACACCAACAACAACTGAAAGACCAAAGGCCACAACTGCAAGACCAACAACTACTAAAGAAGGACCCAAAACTACTATAGCAGTACCAAAAACTGCAGGACCAACTATGATAAATGATGGACCAACTACGACAACTGATGAACCAACAACATCAACCGCAGTCACAACAACTACGACAGCAAAACCTGAAACAACTGCAGGACCAACAATATTAACTGCAGGAACAACAACTGCAGAACCAGCATCAACGACTGCAGGAACAACAATGAAAACTGCTGAAGCACCAACAACAACACTTAAAGGACCACCGACTATGACAGTAGAACACACAACTGCAGAACCAACATTGCCCACTGGTCTTCCAACAACAAATGCAGGACTAACAAATACGAATGCAGGACGAACAATGAGAACTGCAGAACCAGCAACAAGAACTGCAGGATACAAAACTGAAGCACCTACCACGACAACTGCTGAACAAACATCATCAACTGCAGAACCAACCACTAGAACTATAGGACCTACAACCAAAACTTTAGGACAAATAACAACAACTAAAATTACCAAAATATTAACTTCAGGACCAACAAAACACACTGCTGGACCAGCAACGACAATTGCTGAATCAACATCATCAACTGCATTCTCAGCAACTACGACAGCAAAACCTGAAACAACTACAGGACAAATTTCAACAACAGCAGGACGAACAACTACTAAAGAAGGACCCACAACTACTAAAGCAGGAGCCCCAACAACAACCACAGGACCACCCAGAACGACCACTGCAGGACCATTAACTTCTACCGCGGAACCCAGAACAACTTTGACAAAAATTGATGTACCAAAAACAACAATTGCTGAACCTGCAAAAACAAATCTAGGACCAACGACAATAACTGCAGGACCGACAATGACTACTTCTGAACAAATAACACCAACTGAAGGAACCACAACATCAACGGCAGGACCACCAGCTACTGCAGGACCAAAAACAACAACTAAAGGACCAACAATAATGACTGAAGTTCCAATAACTACTACAGCCAGGCAAAAATCATCAGGATCAACAACCGCAGGAACATCAACCACGGCAGCAACACCTGCAACACCGTCTGCAGGAGAATCAACAACTGCAGGACCAATAACAACAACTGCAAGACCAACAACAACTGCCGGACCAACAACAACAATTTCAGGAACGACAAAGTCAACTGTAGGACCCACAGCGATAACTGCAGGACCAACAAGGACAACAGCAGGACCAAAGGCAACCACTGCTGAACCAAAAACAACTATTGGTCCCAAAACAACTTATGCAAGACCCATAACAACACCTGCAGGACCAACAATAATGACTGTAGTACCAATAACTACTACAACCGGCCCAAAATCAGCAGGATCACCAACCGCAGGAACATCAGCTAGGACAGCAACACCTGCCACAACGTCTGCAGGAGAATCAACAACTGCAGGACCAACAATAATGACTGAAGGACCAACAACATCTGCAGGATCTACAGCTGCAGGACCAGAAACAATTACTGTACTACCAATAACTACTACAGCCGGGCCAAAATCAGCAGGATCAACAACTGCAGGAACATCAACTGGGACAGCAACACCTGCAACAACGTCTGCAGGTCCAATAACAACATCTGCAGGACCCACAACTACTACCGAAGACCCCACAAATACCATGGCAGTATCAGAAGCTGCAGGACCAAGAACAACAAATTCTGGCCAAAGCTCACCAAATACAGGAACGACAACAACAACTGCAGGACCAAGAACAACAACTTCAGGAAGAACCAAAACATCTGCAGGATCAACACTTGCAGGACCAACAACAATTACAGGGTTATCACCTACTATAACAGCAAAAATGACAATTTCTGGACAAAGAAAATCAACTGCAGGAACAGCAACAATAACTGCAGGACCAACAATGACAATCAAAGGACCAACAACAACAGCTTTAGGACCAACAATGACCACTGTAGGACCAACATCTACAACTGAAGGACCAACAACAAAAACTACAGGACCAACAAAAACTGCAGGATCAACAACAACATATGCAGGACCATCATCTACAACAACACCCACAACAACAAATGCCGGAAATAAAACGACAGCTGCTGAAACAACAAATAATACAGCAGGACCAACAATGACAACTTTGGAACAAAGTTCACCAAATGCAGGACCAACAACAGCAACTTCAGGACAAAAACCTGAATTAGCAGGACCAACAACGACAACTACTGAGCAAACAGCATCCGCTAAAGGAACAACCACAACACCTACAGGAATCACAAAAACGAATGCAGGACCAAACAAATCTGCTGGATCAACTGTTGCAGGAACAGCAACATTGACTGCAGTAACTAAAGTAACTACAGCAGGACAAACCACTGCAAGAACTACAACTACGACAGTTAAACATGCAACAACAACTGAAGTGCCAACAACAACTGCAGGATCATCAACAACTAGTACAGCACCAAAAACGACAACTGCTGAACCAACAACAACCACTGGAGGACCAACAACTACTACAGCACGACTCACAACTAATATAGTCGTACCAAAAACTACAATAACAAAAACTTCAACATCAACAACAACTGCAAGACCAACAACGACAACTGTTCAACTAAGAAGAACTGCCAGATTTACTACTGCAGGACCAACCACGACAACTGCAGGACAAACAATGATAACTGCTCAACCAACAATAATAACTTCAGGATTAATATCTACTACTGCAGGACCAACCACAACAATTGCAGGATACATCGCAACTGCAGAATCGACAACAACAATTGCAGGAGCAGCAACATCAAATGCAGTACCAACAATTACTAAAGCCGGACCCAAAACAAGACCAGCAGGATCAACAACAGCAGGACAAACAACAAAAACTGCAAGACCAACAACAACTGCAGAAACATCATCAACTGCAGGAAAATCTACTATTACTGCAAGACCCTCAACAATAACTTCAGGAAAAACATCAACGGCAGGGCATACCAGGGCAACTGCAGGACGAGCAACAACATCTGCAGGATCAACAATTGCAACACTGACTGCGGGATCAACAACTGCCACTACTGAACCAAAATCAGCAGCTAATGGACCAACAACGACAACTTCTGAACTTACATCTGCAGGATCAAAATCTACCACTGCTGAACCAACAAAAACGACTGCAGGAACAACAATATCAAATGCAGTACCAACAATTACTAAAGCCGGACTCAGAACAAGAACAGCAGGATCAACAACTGCAGGACAAAGAACAAAAACTGCTGGACCAATAACAAATGCAAGATCAACAATTAAGACAGCAAAACCTGCAAGAACTACTGTGGACCCAACATCGGCAACTGCTGAGCCAACATCAACAACTGCTGGGCCAACACCTACAGCAGCAAATCCTGCAACATCGTCTTCAGGACCATCCACAACGGGAAGACCAAACACACAAACTGCAAGACCTACTACTTCTACGGCAGTACCCAAAACAACAACTGAAGGACCAACAACAACACCCTCAGAACCAGCAACTATTACAGCAGGACCAACAACTACAGGACCAACAACAACTGGAGCAAAAACAACAACTGCCGCACTTCCAACAACTTTTGGTCCAAGAGAAAAAACTGCAGGATGGACAACTGCTCCAGCAGGACCCATAACAACAACAGCAGAACCAAAAAAAACAACTGCAGGACCAACTACAACAACTGCAGGACCTACAGCCACAACTGGAGGACAAACAACTGCAGCAATAATAAAAACGACTGCAGGACCAACCATATCAAATGCAGTACCAACAATTACTAAAGCCGGACCCAAAACAAGAACAGTAGGATCAACAACTGCAGGACAAACAACAAAAACTGTGGGACCAACAACAACTGCAGAAACATCATCAACTGCAGGAAAATCTACTATTACTGCAAGACCCTCAACAATATCTTCAGTAATAACATCAACAACAGGGCATACCAGGGCAACTGCAGGACTAGCAACAACATCTGCAGGATCAACAATTGCAACACTGACTGCGGGATCAACAACTGCAACTACTGAACCAAAGTCAGCATCTAATGGACCAACAACGACAACTTCTGAACTTACAACTGCAGGATCAAAGTCTACCACTGCTGAACCAACAAAAACGACTGCAGGAAAAACAATATCAAATGCAGTACCAACAATTACTAAAGCCGGACCCAAAACAAGAACAGCAGGATCAACAACTGCAGGACAAAAAACAAAAACTGCGGGACCAATAACAAATGCAAGATCAACAATTACGACAGCAAAACCTGCAAGAACTACTGTGGAACTAACATCGGCAACTGCTGAGCCAAAATCAACAACTGCTGGGCCAAAACCTACATCAGCAAATCCTGCAACATCGTCTTCAGGACCAACCACAACAGGAAGATCAAACACACAAACTTCAAGACCAATTACTACTACGGCAGTACCCAAAACAACAACTGAAGGACCAACAACAGCCTCAGAACCAGCAACTATTACAGCAGGACCATCAAACACAGGACCAACAACAACAACAACAACGGGTGGACTAACAAAAACCACTGCAGGACCATCAACAACTGGAGCAAAAACAACAACTGCCATACTTCCAACAACTGCTGGTCCAAGAGAAAAAACTACAGGATGGACAACTGCTCCAGCAGGACCCATAACAACAACAGCAGAACCAACAAAAACAACTGCAGGACCAACTACAACAACTGCAGGACCTACATCCACAACTGGAGGACAAACAACTACAGGACGAACAACGACAACTTCAGGACGGACAACGCCAACTGCAGGACCATTAACAATGAATGCAAGACCCACAACCACTACAGCACGATCCGCAACTTCTACAGCAGGACTCACTGCAACTGCAGTACAAACAACGTTAACTGCAGGACCAACAAGGACAACTTCTGAAACAACATCACCAAGTGCTGGACCAACAGATGAGACAGCAAAACATGAATCATCCACTGCAGGACATTTCACTTTTACCGTGGGACCCAGAACAACTGGAGGACTCACCACAACAAATGCAGGAACATTAACCTGTACCGTAAGACCCACAACGATGAGGAAGACACAACGAGGAAGATCAACTACGGCACGAAAAACGACGATAACCGCAGGACCAGCGACAAAGTCGGCAGGATCAGCAATTGCAGCAACAGCAGCACTGACTGCGGGATCAACAACTGCTACTACTGAACCAAAATCAGCAGCTAATGGACCAACAACGACAACTTCTGAACTTACATCTGCAGGACTCAAATCTACCACTGCTGTAGCAACAAAAACAACAACTGCAGGCATAACAATAACGAATCCAGTACCAACAACATCAACTGCAGTACTGACAACTACTAAAGCGGCACCCACAACAACAGCAGGACTAATAACTACGACAGCAAAACCTGCAAGTACTACTGTGGGACAAACATCGGCAACTGCTGAGCCAACATCATCAACTGCTGGACCAACAACTACAACTGCTGAACCAACATCAACAACTGTAGGACCAACAACTAGGACTGCAGAAGCTGGAAGAACAACTGCGGGAACAACAACTACTGCAGCACTATTAACTTCTGCTGCGGGACCCAAAACAAAAATTGCAGGAACGACAGCAGAACACACATCTGCAGAACCAACATTAACCACTGCTGAAGGACCAACAACTTCAGCATTAACAAAAAAATCTGCAGGACCAACAACATCAGGACGCAGAACTGCAGAACCAACAACGACAACTTCTGGTGACAGAGCCATAACTGCAGGACCACCAACCACTGCAAAACAAGCAACAACAACTGCAGCGCTATCAACTACTGCAGAAGAACCAACAACGACAACTACTGAACCAATATCTACAACTGTAGGACCAACAACTACTGCAGCAAAACCTGCAACAACAATTGCAGGACCATCAACAACAACTGCAGGACCTACATCCACAACTAGAGGACAAATAATTGCAGGACGAACAACGACAACTTCAGGACGAACAACTCCAACTGCAGGTCCAATCACAATAAATGCAAGACCCCCAACAACTACAGCACAATCCACAATTACTACAGCAGGACTCACTGCAACTGCAGTACAAACAACGTTAACTGAAGGACCAACAAGGACAACTTCTAAAACAACATCACCAAGTGTTGGACCAACAAATGAGACAGCACAACCTGAAACAACCACTGCAGGACAATTCACTTCTAACGTGGGACCCAGAACAACTGGAGGACTCACCACAACAAATGCAGGAACATTACCGTTTACCGTAAGACCCACAATGACAACTTCTGAACTTACATCTGCAGGACCAAAATCTACCACTGCTGAACCAACAAAAACAAGAACTGCAGGAATAACAAAAACGAATACAGAACCAACAATATCAACTGCAGTACTAACAACTACTAAAGGGGCACCCACAACAACAGCGGGACCAATAACGACAACTGTTGAACTGACATCAACAACTGCAGGACCAACAACTAGGACTGCAGAACCTGAAAGAACAGCTGCGGGAACAACATCTACTGTAGCGCGATTAACTTCTGCTGCGGGACCCAAAACAACAATTGCAGGAACGACAGCAGAACACACAACTGCAGAACCAACATTGACCACTGTTGAAGGAACATCAACCTCAGTATTAACAAAAAAATCAGCAGGACCAACAACATCAGGACGCAGAACAACAACTGCAGAACCAACAATGACAATTACTGGTCACAGAGCAGTAACTGCAGGACCATCAACCACTGAAAAACAAGCAAAAACAACTGCAGAGCTATCACCTACTGCAGACGTACCAGCAACGACAACTACTGAACCAATATCCACAACTGTTGGACCAACAACTACTGCAGCAAAGCCTGCAACAACAACTGCAGGACCAACAACAACTGCAGAAACATCATCAACTGCAGGAAAATCTACTATTACTGCAAGACCCTCCACAACAATTTCAGGAAAAACATCAACGGCAGGACGTACCAGGGCAACTGCAGGACTAGCAGCAACATCTGCAGGATCAACAATTGCAGCAACAGCAGCACTGACTGGGGGACCAACAACGACAACCGCTGAATCAAAATCAGCAACTAATGGACAAACAACGACAACTGCTGAACCAAAATCAACCACTGATGAACCAACAAAAGCAACAACTGAAGGAATGATAACAACGACTGCAGGACCTACAACAAAGACTGCAGGACCAAAATCAAATGCAAGATCAACAACTACGACAGCAAAACCTGCAATAATTACTGTGGGACCAACATTGGCAACTGCTGGACCATCACCTACGCCAGCAAAACCTGCAACATCGTCTTCAGGACCAACCACAACAGGAAGACAAAGCACACAAACTGCAAGACCTATCACTTCAACTGCAGTACCCAAAACAACAACTGAAGGTTTAACAACAACAGCCTCAGAAGCAACTACTACTACAGCAGGACCAACAACTACAGGACCAACAACAACAACAACTGGTGGACTAACAAAAACCACTGCAGGACCATCAACAACTGGACCAAAAACAACAACTGCCGCACTTTCAACAACTGCTGGTCCCAGAGCAACAACTGCAGGGCGGACAACTGCTCCAGCAGGAACCATAACAACAACAGCAGAACCAACAAAGACAACTGCAGGACGAATAACAATAAATTCAAGACCCACAACTACTACAGCACGATCCACAACTACTACAGCAGGAGTTACTGCAACTGCAGTTCCAACAACGTTAACTGCAGGACCAAGATGGACAACTTCTGAAACAACATCACCAAGTGCTGGCTCGAAAAATGAGACAGCAAAACCAGAAACAACCACTGCAGGACAATTAACTTCTACCGTGGGACCCAGAACAACTGGAGGACTCACCACAACAAATGGAGGAACATTAACCTTGACCTTAAGACCCACAGCGACAACTTTAGGAACATCAACTACGGCAAGAAAAAAGACGACAACTGCAGAACCAGCAACAAAGTCTGCAGGATCAACAATTGCAGCAACAGCAGAACTTACTGCAGGATTAACAAAAACAAATACGGTACCAACAATATCAACCGCAGTACTAACAACTACTAAAGGGGCACCCACAACAACAGCAGGACCAATAACGACAACTGCTGAACTGATATCAACAACTGCAGGACCATCAACTTCGACAGGAAAACCTGCAAGAACAACTGTTGGACCAACAACTACAACTGCTGAACCAACATCAACAACTGCAGGACCAACAACTAGGACTGCAGAACCTGGAAGAACAACTGCGGGGACAACATCTACTGCAGCGCTTTTAACTTCTGCTGCGGGACCGAAAACAAAAATTGCAGGAACGACAGCAGAACACACAACTGCAGAGCCAACATTGACCACTGCTGAAGGAACAACGACCTCAGCGTTAACAAAAAAATCTGCAGGACCAACAACATCAGGACGCAGAACAACAACTGCAGAACCAACAATGACAACTTCTGTTCACAGAGCAATAACTGCAGGACCACCAACCACTGCAAAACAAGCAACAACAGCTGCAGAGCTATCAACTACTGCAGAAGTACCAACAACGACAACCAGTGAACCAATATCCACAAATGTAGGAACAACAACTACTGCAGCAAAACCTGCAACAACAACTGCAGGACCAACAACAACTGCAGAACCATCATCAACTGCAGGAAAAGCTACTATTACTGAAAGACCCTCCACAAAAACTTCAGGAAAAACATCAAAGGCAGGACGTACCAGGGCAACTGAAGGACCAGCAACAACATCTGCAGGACCAACAATTGCATCAACAGCAGCACTGACTCGTGGACCAACAACGACAACCGCTGAATCAAAATCAGCAACTAATGGACAAACAACGACAACTGCTGAACCAAAATCAACCACTGATGAACCAACAAAAGCAACAACTGAAGGAATGATAACAACGACTGCAGGACCTACAACAAAGACTGCAGGACCAAAATCAAATGCAAGATCAACAACTACGACAGCAAAACCTGCAACAATTACTGTGGGACCAACATTGGCAACTGCTGGACCATCACCTACGCCAGCAAAACCTGCAACATCGTCTTCAGGACCAACCACAACAGGAAGACAAAGCACACAAACTGCAAGACCTATCACTTCAACTGCAGTACCCAAAACAACAACTGAAGGTTTAACAACAACAGCCTCAGAAGCAACTACTACTACAGCAGGACCAACAACTACAGGACCAACAACAACAACAACTGGTGGACTAACAAAAACCACTGCAGGACCATCAACAACTGGACCAAAAAAAACAACTGCCGCACTTTCAACAACTGCTGGTCCCAGAGCAACAACTGCAGGGCGGACAACTGCTCCAGCAGGAACCATAACAACAACAGCAGAACCAACAAAGACAACTGCAGGACCAACAACTGCAGGACCTACATCCACAACTGGAGGACAAACAACTGCAGGACGAACAACGACAACTTCAGGACGAACAACGACAACTGCAGGACGAATAACAATAAATTCAAGACCCACAACTACTACAGCACGATCCAAAACTACTACAGCAGGAGTTACTGCAACTGCAGTTCCAACAACGTTAACTGCAGGACCAAGATGGACAACTTCTGAAACAACATCACCAAGTGCTGGCTCGAAAAATGAGACAGCAAAACCAGAAACAACCACTGCAGGACAATTAACTTCTACCGTGGGACCCAGAACAACTGGAGGACTCACCACAACAAATGGAGGAACATTAACCTTTACCTTAAGACCCACAGCGACAACTTTAGGAACATCAACTACGGCAGGAAAAAAGACGACAACTGCAGAACCAGCAACAAAGTCTGCAGGATCAACAATTGCAGCAACAGCAGAACTTACTGCAGGATTAACAAAAACAAATACGGTACCAACAATATCAACCGCAGTACTAACAACTACTAAAGGGGCACCCACAACAACAGCAGGACCAATAACGACAACTGCTGAACTGATATCAACAACTGCAGGACCATCAACTTCGACAGGAAAACCTGCAAGAACAACTGTTGGACCAACAACTACAACTGCTGAACCAACATCAACAACTGCAGGACCAACAACTAGGACTGCAGAACCTGGAAGAACAACTGCGGGGACAACATCTACTGCAGCGCTTTTAACTTCTGCTGCGGGACCGAAAACAAAAATTGCAGGAACGACAGCACAACACACAACTGCAGAGCCAACATTGACCACTGCTGAAGGAACAACGACCTCAGCGTTAACAAAAAAATCTGCAGGACCAACAACATCAGGACGCAGAACAACAACTGCAGAACCAGCAATGACAACTTCTGTTCACAGAGCAATAACTGCGGGACCACCAACCACTGCAAAACAAGCAACAACAGCTGCAGAGCTATCAACTACTGCAGAAGTACCAACAACGACAACCAGTGAACCAATATCCACAAATGTAGGAACAACAACTACTGCAGCAAAACCTGCAACAACAACTGCAGGACCAACAACAACTGCAGAACCATCATCAACTGCAGGAAAAGCTGCTATTACTGAAAGACCCTCCACAAAAACTTCAGGAAAAACATCAAAGGCAGGACGTACCAGGGCAACTGAAGGACCAGCAACAACATCTGCAGGACCAACAATTGCAGCAACAGCAGCACTGACTCGTGGACCAACAAGGACAACCGCTGAATCAAAATCAGCAACTAGTGGACAAACAACGACAACTGCTGAACCAAAATCAACCACTGATGAACCAACAAAAGCAACAACTGAAGGAATGATAACAACGACTGCAGGACCTACAACAAAGACTGCAGGACCAAAATCAAATGCAAGATCAACAACTACGACAGCAAAACCTGCAATAATTACTGTGGGACCAACATTGGCAACTGCTGGACCATCACCTACGCCAGCAAAACCTGCAACATCATCTTCAGGACCAACCACAACAGGAAGACAAAGCACACAAACTGCAAGACCTATCACTTCAACTGCAGTACCCAAAACAACAACTGAAGGTTTAACAACAACAGCATCAGAAGCAACAACTACTACAGCAGGACCAACAACTACAGGACCAACAACAACAACAACTGGTGGACTAACAAAAACCACTGCAGGACCATCAACAACTGGACCAAAAACAACAACTGCCGCACTTTCAACAACTGCTGGTCCCAGAGCAACAACTGCAGGATGGACAACTGCTCAAGCAGGACCCATAACAACAACAGCAGAACCAACAAAGAAAACTGCAGGACCAACAACAACAACTGCAGGACCAACAACAATAAATGCAAGACCCACAACTACTACAGCACAATCCACAACTACTACAGCAGGACTCACTGCATCTGCAGTACAAACAACGTTAACTGCTGGACCAACAAGGACAACTTCTGAAACAACAACACCAAGTGCTGGACCGACAAATGAGACAGCAAAACCTGAAACAACCACTGCAGGACAATTAACTTCTACTGTGGGACCCAGAATAACTGGAGGACTCACCACAACAAATGCAGGAACATTAACCTTTACCGTAAGACCCACAGCGACAACTTCAGGAACATCAACTATAGCAGGAAAAACGACCGCAACCGCAGGACCAGCAACAACGTCTGCAGGATCAACAATTGCAGCAACAGCAGAACGTACTGCAGGATTAACAAAAACGAATACGGTAGCAACAACATCAACTGCGGTACCAACAACTACCAAAGCAGCACCCACAACAACAGCAGGACCAATAACGACAACTGCTGAACTGACATCAACAACTGCAGGACCAACAACTACGACAGCAAAACCTGCAAGAACGACTGCAGGACCAACAACTAGGACAGAAGATCCTGGAAGAACAACTGCGGGAACAAAATCTACTGCATTACTATTAACTTCTGCTGCGGGACCCAAAACAACAATTGCAGGAATGACAGCAGAACACACAACTGCAGAACCAACATTGACCACTGCTGAACGAACAACTTCAGCATCAACAAAAAAATCTGCAGGACCAACAACATCTGGACGCAGAACAACAACTGCAGAACCAACAACGACAACTTCTGGTGACAGAGCAATAACTGCAGGACCACCAACCACTGCAAAACAAGCAACAACAACTGCAGAGCTATCAACTACTGCAGAAGGACCAACAACGACAACTACTGAACCAACATCCACAAATGTAGGACCAACAACTACTGCAGCAAAACCTGCAACAACAACTGCCAGACCAACAACAACTGCAGAAACATCAACTGCAGGAAAATCTACTATTACTGAAAGACCCTCCACAATAACTTCAGGAAAAACATCAAAGGCAGGACGTACCAGGGCAACTGAAGGACCAGCAACAACATCTGCAGGACCAACAATTACAGCAACAGCAGAACTGACTGGGGGACCAACAATGACAACCACTGAACCTAAATCAGCAGCTAATGGACAAGCAACGACAACTGCTGAACCAAAATCAGAAGCTAATCGACATAAAATGACAACTTCTGAACTTACTGCCGGACCAAAATCCACCGCTGCTGAACCAACAAAAACAAAGACTGAAGGATTAACAAAAACAACTTCAGGACCAACTACATCAAATGTAGTACCAACAACTAGTAAAGCCGGACCCAAAACAGCAACAGTAGGATCATCAGCTGCAGGACGAACACCAAAAACTGCAGGACCAATAACAAATGCAAGATCGACAACTACAACAGCAAAACCTGCAAGAACTATTGTGGGACCAAAATCGGCAACTGCTGAACCAACATCAACAACTGCAGGACCGACAATTGCAACAGCAAAACCTGCAACAACTGCAGTACTATTAACTTCTAACGTGGGATCCACAATGACTGCAAGACCCACAACATCAACTGCAGCACCAAAAACAACAACTGCAGTACCCACAACTACTCCTGCAGAATCAATAACTACTAAAACAGGACACACAACAACAAATTCAGGACCAACGACTGCTACTGCAGGACCAACTGAAACTGCAGGACCTACAACAACAGCTGCAGGACCTAGAACTACCAAAGGAAAACCTTCAACAACTGCAGGACCAACAACCACAGCAAAACAAGTAACGAAAACTGCAAAGCTATCCACTACTGCAGAAGGACCAACAACAAAAACTGAAGGACAAACAAAAACAGGTAAAGGACCACAAATAACAAGAGCTGAATACACGGGACCAACAACAACTGCAGGACCAACAACGGCAGCTGCTGAAGCAACATCAACAACTGCAGGACCAACAATTACAACAGCAAAACCTGCAGCAACAACTGCAGGAACAACAACTGCAGCACTATTAACTTCTAACACTGGTTCCAAAACCACTGTAGGACCCACAACAATAACTGCAGTACCAAAAACCACAACTGTAGTAACCACAACTACTTCTGCAGGATCCAAAACTGCAGGACCGGTAACGACAATTACTGAATCAACATCAACATCTGCTGGACCAACAACAACTGCAGAAACATCACCAGGACCATTTACTTTTACTGAAAGACCACCAACAACAACTTCAAGAACATCAACAAAAATCTCTAAACAAACAACCCTGATGGCAGCAACACCAAATGCAGGACCAAAAACTACATCTACAGGATCGACAACTGCAGGACCAGTATCGAAAGCAGCTGAACCAACAACAGCAGCTAAAGGACCAACAACTACGACAACAGAACACACAGCTGCAGGACCAACATCGAAGACATCTGCAGGACTAAAAACAACATCTGCCGAGCAAAAAAAAGCAACTACGACAGTAGGACATACTACTGCCGGACCCACATTGAACACTTCTGAACCAATAACAAAAACTTCTGGACCAACAAAAAAATCTGCGGGACCAACAACGACAACTAATGAACCAAAAACAGCAACTACAGGACCCACAACGAAAACTACAGGTTCCACAGCAAAATCTGCAGTACCAGCAACTAACACATCAGGATTCACAACATCAGCAGGATCATCATCTGCCGGACCAACAATGAAAACTGCACGATCACCAACTGCAGAACTCAAACCAACAACTTCAGGACCAATAACTAAAACTGCTGGACCCACAACTACTAAAGCAGGACCCACATCAACAACTGCAAGACCAGCAAGGACAACTGCTGAACCAACAACAACTCCTGCACCAAGAGCAACAAATTCAGGACCTACAGCAACTTATGAAATAATAACAACTGCTGAACTAGCAACAAATCCTGGACCCAGAGCAACGACTACAGAACCAAAACCAACAACTGAAGGACCATTACCGACTAACACAAAACCAATGAAAACAACTGCAAGTCCAACAACCACTGCAGGACCAATAACAACAAATAAAGGATCCACAAATCCTACATTAGGACCCTCAACTACCACAACTGGCCCCACAACGAATACATTAGGACCCACAGCAGTGACTGCAGAATCCACTACTATAACTGCAGGACCCACTATAACTTCAGAAGAAAGGAATTTGGAGATAACTTTTAGTTTAAGGGAAATATTTATTGAACAATACTTGGACATTACTTCCACAAGCTTTCAGGTCCTCTCTAATAATGTTACAACAGAGGTGAGATACTCATAGTCCTTTGATGTTGTACTTAAATCCATAATTTGCAATTTCCAGTCGTTATTGCCTGAATTATAGTATTAATCAAAATATTATATTTTTCACATTAGGTAGACAAAGCCTTCAAAGCCCATGTTCAAGATAGCTTTTCCAGGAGTGAGGTAACATCCTTCAGGTACTTCTTTAATATTTATTACTGTATTTTTATTATTGTAAATATCACCATTACAACAACCTCATCGTTAACCCTTTTACAAATACACGTTATGCAAATAACATACATTTTGACAGATAAACATGAGATGATCATTTAAATAATTATTTTGCCTCTCTTTGTTTCTAGTAATGGATCAGTCGTTGTGGACTTGAAACTGATCTTCAAAAACATATCAGTTGTTCCCAGTGAAAGCACTGCATTGCAGGTATTGATGGACGCAATATCCAGAGGCATCACCAAGCTTAATGTGGATGGATCTACTATTGGGACGAATAATAAAGAAACTACTACCACAACTGCAACAAAAGGACCCACACCTTTTACTGCAGGACTCACCACTACTTCAGCAGGACCATCAATAATAACTGCAACAACTACAGCAGGACCCAAGACTACTACTGTAGGACCCACATCAACAACGGCAGGACGGACAGCAACCGAAAGACCATCATCTATGACAACAAAACCTGCAGCAACAACTGCAAGACCATCAACTACTTCAGCAGGACTAACAACAACAACTGCAGGACCATCAACTACAACTACAGGAACAACATCGACAACTGTGGGGCCAACCACCACTGAACAACAAATAACCACAACTAAAAAACGATCAACTACTGCAGCAGGACCAACAACAAAAACTGAAGGAACAACAACTACAAACACAGGACTATCAACAATCGAAGGACCCAAACCAACAACCGCAGGATCAACAACTTCAGGAACAACAACAGCAACTGCTGACCAAACATCAACATCTGTAGGACCAACAATTACTGCAGAAAAACCTACAACTACAGCAGAACCAATAGAAACTGCAGGACCCACAACAACAACTTCAGGAACATCTACAACAAATACTGAAACCAAATCAACAACTGCGAGACCAACAACTGCCAAAGCAAAACCCGCCACTACTGAAGGACCAACACCCACTGCAGCAAAACCTTCAACAACAGCTGCAGGACCATTAACAACCACTGCAGGACCAGCAAAAACCGCGACTGATGAACCAACAACAGCCAACAGACCAACCACTAGGCGACCAGGACACATGACTGCAGGACCGACATCGAACAATGCTGGTTCAACAAAAACTTCAGGACCGCCAAAATCAACCGCAGTACCAACCAAAACAGGACCTAGAACAACAACTGCAGAACAAACAACAACAACTGCTGGATCAACAACGGTTCGAGCAGTACCCACAACAACAACTGCAGGACCAACAACGACAACTACTGCAGGACCATTAGCTTTTACCGCAAGACCCACAATAACAACTTTAGTAACAAAAACGGCAGGACAAACCAGGACGACTGCAGGACCAGCAACACCAACCGCAGAATCAACAATTTCAGCAACAACGACAACTGTTGACCCAACATCAACAACTGTAGGACCAAAACTTACAAAAGCAAAACCAGCAACATTGTCTTCAGGACCAGCCACAAAACGACGACCAACCACAAAAACTGCAAAACCTTTCACTTCTTCTGCAGAACCCAAAACAACAACTTCAGAAGCAACAACTACTGCGGCAGGACCAACAACTACAGGACCAAAAAACACAACTGCCGAACTTCAAAAAACTGATGGTCCCAGAACAAAAACTGCAGGACGGACAACTGCTTCAATAGTACCCATAACAACAACAACAGCAGAACCAACAACAACTGCAGGACCAATAACAATAAATGCAAGACCAACAACTACAACTGCTGAACCAACATCAACAACTGCAGAACCAACAACTACGACAGCAAAACCTGCAACAACAACTGCAGGAACAACATCTACTGCAGGCCTATTAACTCCTTCTGCGGGACCTACAACAACAATTGCAGAAATGACAGCAGAACACATAACTGCAGAACCAACATTGAACACTGCTGAACAAATTACAACAAATTCAGTGCAAACAAAAACATTTGAAAGACCAACAGCCACAGGACCCAGAACAACATCTGCAAAACCAACAACGACAACTGCAGGACCAAAAAGAACAACTTCAGGACCAATAATAACATATTCAAGACCCACAACTACTACAGCAAGATCCACAACTACGTCCATAACAGGACTCACAACTACTGTAGTACAAAAAACAACAACTGCAAAACAAACCAGGACGACTGCAGGACCAGCAACAACAGCCACAGAATCAGCAATTTCAGCAACAACAACGACAACTGTTGACCCAACATCAACAACTGTAGGACCAAAAACTACAAAAGCCAAACCAGCAACATTGTCTTCAGGGCCAGCCACAAAACGACGACCAACCACAAAAACTGCAAAACCTTTCACTTCTTCTGCAGTACCCAAAACAACAACTTCAGAAGCAACAACTACTGCGGCAGGACCAACAACTACAGGACCAAAAAACACAACTGCCGAACTTCAAAAAACTGCTGGTCCCAGAACAAAAACTGCAGGACGGACAACTGCTTCAATAGTACCCATAACAACAACTGCAGAACCAACAACAACAACTGCAGGACCAATAACAATAAATGCAAGACCAACAACTACTACAGCAGGACTCACTACAACTGCAATACAAAAAACAACAACTGCTAGACCAACAACGACAACTGCTGATCCAACATCAACAACTGCAGAACCAACAACTACGACAGCAAAACCTGCAACAACAACTGCAGCAACAACAACTACTGCAGGCCTATTAACTCCTACTGCGGGACCTACAACAATAATTGCAGAAATGACAGCAGAACACACAACTGCTGAACCAACAACAAGAACTGCTGGAACAAGAGCTAAAACTACGGGACTAACAACAAAATCTGCAGGACCAACAACTGCAGTGCCAAAAACAACAACTGCATGTCCAAAGACTGCAGGGCCATCAACTACTACAGCAAGATCCACAACAACAACTGCAGGACAAAAAATGACAAATGCTGAACCAACAACAGCAGCAGAAAAACCAACATCTATGAAAACAGAAGAGACAACTGTAGGAACAACAATAACAACTAAAAGATCCACAACTGCACGGCCAACAACAACATCTGCAAGACCAGAAACGACTACTGCTCAACAAAAAACAAAAGCTGCAGGATCCACAACAGCAACCTCTGAACTACCAACAACAACAACGCCAACTACTGAACCAAAAACTACAATTGCTGGAACAAGAGCTACAATTGCAGGGACATCAACCACTGCAGGACCAACAACGACAACTGATGAATCAACAACTACAACTGCAGAACCAACATTGACCACTGCTGAAGGACCAACAACTCCAGCATTAACAAAAACAACAGCAGGACCAACAACATCAGGACGCAGAACAACAACTGCAGAACTAACAACGACAACTTCTGGTGACAGAGCCATAACTGCAGGACCACCAACCACTGCAAAACAAGCAACAACAACTGCAGCGCTATCAACTACTGCAGAAGTACCAACAACAACAACTACTGAACCAATATCCACAACTGTAGGACCAACAACTACTGCAGCAAAACCTGCAACAACAACAGCAGAACCAACAACAACAACTGCAGGACCAATAACAATAAATGCAAGACCAACAACTACTACAGCAGGACTCACTACAACTGCAATACAAAAAACAACAACTGCTAGACCAACAACGACAACTGCTGATCCAACATCAACAACTGCAGAACCAACAACTACGACAGCAAAACCTGCAACAACAACTGCAGCAACAACAACTACTGCAGGCCTATTAACTCCTACTGCGGGACCTACAACAATAATTGCAGAAATGACAGCAAAACACACAACTGCTGAACGAACATTGAACACTGCTGAAGAAATTACAACAAATTCAGTGCAAACAAAAACATTTGAAAGACCAACAGCCACAGGACCCATAACAACATCTGCAAAACCAACAACAACAACTGCAGGACCAAAAAGAACATCTTCAGGACCAATAATAACATATTCAAGACCCACAACTACTACAGCAAGATCCACAACTACGTCCATAACAAGACTCACAACTACTGCAGTACAAAAAACGAGAACTGCAGGACAAACCAGGACGACTGCTGAAACAACATCAACAACTGCTGAACCAACAAGGAAAACTCCTGAACCAACATCAACAACTGCAGGAGCAACAACATCTATGACAACTGAAGAGACAACTGCAGGAACAGCAATAAAAACTAAAAGATCCACAACTGCACGGCCAACAACAACATCTGTAGGATCAAAAACGACAACTGCTCAACGAAAAACAAAAGCTGCAGGACCCAAAACAACAACCTCTGAACTACCAACAACGAGAAAGCCCACTGCTGAACCAACAACTACAATTGCTGGAACGAGAGCTACAACTGCAGGGACATCAACCAGTGCAGGACCAAAGACGACAACTGTTGAACAAACAACAACTGTGGAACCTACCACTGTTACTGTGAAACTACTAACTACTTCTGCTGGACCCACAGGAACAACTGCAGGACCAAAGACGCCAAATGCAGAACCAACAACAAGAACTGCTGGAACAAGAGCTAAAAATACAGCACTCACAACAAAAACTGCAGGACCAACAACGACAACTTATGAACCAATGACAATTGCAGGACCTACTACTGCTATTGAAAGACAATTATCCACTTCAGTAGGAACAACAACAACAACTGCAGGACTAACAAAGCCAACTGTTGAACAACCGAAAAAATCTGCAGGACCAACAACTGCAGTGCCAAAAACAACAACTGCACGTACAAAGACTGCAGGGACATCAGCTACTACAGCAAGATCCAAAACAACAATTGCAGGACGAAAAACGATAACTGCTGAACCAACAACAGCAGCAGAAGAAGCAACATCTATGAAAACAGAACAGACAAACGCAGGAACAACAATGACAACTAAAAGATCCACAACTGCACGGCCAACAACAACATCTGCAGGATCAAAAACAACTGCAGGAACAAAAGTGACTACTGCTCAACGAAAAACAAAAGCTGCAGGACCCACAACAACAACCTCTGAACAACCAACAATAACAACGCCAACTGCTGAACCAACAACTACAATTGCTGGAACGAGAGCTACAACTGCAGGGACATCAACCAGTGCAGGACCAAAAACGACAACTGTTGAACGAACAACAACTGTGGAACCTACCACTGTTACTGTGAGACTACTAACTACTACTGCTGGACCCACAACAACAACTGCAGGACCAACAATGTCAACTGCAGAACCAATAACAACAACTGCTGGAACAAGAGCTAAAACTACAGGACTCACAACAAAAACTGCAGGGCCAACAATGACAACTTCTGAACCAACAACAATTGCAGGACCTACCACTTCTATTGCAAGACTATTATCCACTACAGTAGGAACAACAACAACAACAACTGCAGGACTAACAAAGCCAATTGTTGAACAACCAAAAACATCTGCAGCACCAACAACTGCAGTGCCAAAAACAACAACTGCAGGTCCAAAGACTGCAGGGCCATTAACTACTATGGCAAGGTCCACAAAAACAACTGCAGGACCAACAACGCCAACTGCAGAACCAACAACAAGAACTGCTGGAACAAGAGCTAAAACTACGGGACTAACAACAAAATCTGCAGGACCAACAACTGCAGTGCCAAAAACAACAACTGCATGTCCAAAGACTGCAGGGCCATCAACTACTACAGCAAGATCCACAACAACAACTGCAGGACAAAAAATGACAAATGCTGAACCAACAACAGCAGCAGAAAAACCAACATCTATGAAAACAGAAGAGACAACTGTAGGAACAACAATAACAACTAAAAGATCCACAACTGCACGGCCAACAACAACATCTGCAAGACCAGAAACGACTACTGCTCAACAAAAAACAAAAGCTGCAGGATCCACAACAGCAACCTCTGAACTACCAACAACAACAACGCCAACTACTGAACCAAAAACTACAATTGCTGGAACAAGAGCTACAATTGCAGGGACATCAACCACTGCAGGACCAACAACGACAACTGATGAATCAACAACTACAACTGCAGAACCAACATTGACCACTGCTGAAGGACCAAAAACTCCAGCATTAACAAAAACAACAGCAGGACCAACAACATCAGGACGCAGAACAACAACTGCAGAACTAACAACGACAACTTCTGGTGACAGAGCCATAACTGCAGGACCACCAACCACTGCAAAACAAGCAACAACAACTGCAGCGCTATCAACTACTGCAGAAGTACCAACAACAACAACTACTGAACCAATATCCACAACTGTAGGACCAACAACTACTGCAGCAAAACCTGCAACAACAACTGCAGAAACATCATTTATTGCAGAAAAATCTACCATTACTGCAAGACCATTAACAATAACTTCAGGAAAAACATTAACGGCAGGACATACCAGGGCAACTGAAGGCCCAGCAACAACATCTGCAGGGTCATCAATTGCAGCACTGACTGTGGGATCAACAACTGCAACTACTGAAGCAAAATCAGCAGCTAATGGGCCAACAACGACATCTTCTGAAATTACATCTGAGGGACCAAAATCTACCACTAGTAAACCAAGAAAAACAACAACTGCAGGACCAACAACATCAAATGCATTACCAACAATTACTAAAGCGGGACCCAAAACAAGAACAGCAGGATCAACAACTGCAGGACAAACAACAAAAACTGCAGGACCAATAACAGATGCAAGATCAACAATTACGACAGCAAAACCTGCAAGAACTACTGTGGACCCAACATCGGCAACTGCTGAGTCAACATCAACAACTGTTGGACCAACAACTACGCCAGCAAATCCTGCAAGATCGTTTTCAGGACCAACCAAAACAGGAAGAACAAACACACAAACTGCAAGACCTATTACTTCTACTGCAGTACCCAAAACAACAACTGAAGGACCAACAACAACAGCCTCAGAACCAGCAACTATTAGAACAAGACCAATAACTACAGGACCAACAACAAAAACTGGTGGACTAACAAAAACCACTGCAGGACCATCAACAACTGGAGCAAAAACAGCAACTGCCGCACTTCCAACAACTGCTGGTCCAAGAGAAAAAACTGCAGGACGGACAACTGATCCAGCAGGACCCATAACAACAACAGCAGAACCAACAAAAACAACTGCAGGACCAACTACAGCAACTGCAGGACCTACATCCACAACTGGAGGACAAACAACTGCAGGACGAACAAGGACAACTGCAGGACCATTAACAATAAATGCAAGACCAACAACTACTACAGCGCGATCCACAACTACTACAGCAGGACTCACTGCAACTGCAGTACAAACAACGTTAACTGCAGGACCAACATGGACAACTTCTGAAACAACATCACCAAGTGCTGGACCAACAGATGAGACAGTAAAACGTGAATCATCCACTGCAGGACAATTCACTCCTACCGTGGGACCCAGAACAACTGGAGGACTCACCACAACAAATGCAGGAACATTAACCTTTACCGTAAGACCCACAACGACGAGGAAGACACAACGAGGAAGATCAACTACGGCACGAAAAACGACGATAACCACAGGAGGAGCAACAAAGTCTGCAGGATCAACAATTGCAGCAACAGCAGCACTGACTGCGGGATCAACAACTGCTACTACTGAACCAAAATCAGCAGCTAATGGACCAACATCGACAACTTCTGAACTTACATCTGCAGGACTCAAATCTAC
The DNA here is from genome assembly GCF_949987615.1 of Pollachius pollachius. Classification (NCBI taxonomy): domain Eukaryota; kingdom Metazoa; phylum Chordata; class Actinopteri; order Gadiformes; family Gadidae; genus Pollachius; species Pollachius pollachius. The sequence goes on along the minus strand of NC_136935.1, from coordinate 34,194,030 downwards.
GACTGCTGTACCAACAAAAACAAAAACTGCAGGCATAACAATAACGAATCCAGTACCAACAACATCAACTGCAGTACTGACAACTACTAAAGCGGCACCCACAACAACAACAGGACTAATAACGACAACTGCTGAATTGACATCAACAACTGCAGGACCAACAACTACGACAGCAAAACCTGCAAGAACTACTGTGGGACCAACATCGGCAACTGCTGAGCCAACATCATCAACTGCTGGACCAACAACTACAACTGCTGAACCAACATCAACAACTGTAGGACCAACAACTAGGACTGCAGAACCTGGAAGAACAACTGCGGGAACAACAACTACTGCAGTACTATTAACTTCTGCTGCGGGACCCAAAACAAAAATTGCAGGAACGACAGCACAACACACATCTGCAGAACCAACATTGACCACTGCTGAAGGACCAACAACTTCAGCATTAACAAAAAAATCTGCAGGACCAACAACATCAGGACGCAGAACAACAACTGCAGAACCAACAACGACAACTTCTGGTGACAGAGCCATAACTGCAGGACCAACAACCACTGCAAAACAAGAAACAACAACTGCAGCGCTATCAACTACTGCAAAAGTACCAACAACGACAACTACTGAACCAATATCCACAACTGTAGGACCAACAACTACTGCAGCAAAACCTGCAACAACAATTGCAGGACCATCAACAACAACTGCAGGACCTACATCCACAACTAGAGGACAAATAATTGCAGGACAAACAACGACAACTTCAAGACGAACAACGCCAACTGCAGGTCCAATAACAATAAATGCAAGACCCCCAACTACTACAGCACGATCCACAATTACTACAGCAGGACTTACTGCAACTGCAGTACAAACAACGTTAACTGAAGGACCAACAAGGACAACTTCTAAAACAACATCACCAAGTGCTGGACCAACAAATGAGACAGCACAACCTGAAACAACCACTGCAGGACAATTCACTTCTAACGTGGGACCCAGAACAACTGGAGGACTCACCACAACAAATGCAGGAACATTACCGTTTACCGTAAGACCCACAATGACAAATTCTGAACTTACATCTGCAGGACCAAAATCTACCACTGCTGAACCAACAAAAACAAGAACTGCAGGAATAACAAAAACGAATACAGAACCAACAATATCAACTGCAGTACTAACAACTACTAAAGGGGCACCCACAACAACAGCAGGACCAATAACGACAACTGTTGAACTGACATCAACAACTGCAGGACCAACAGCTAGGACTGCAGAACCTGAAAGAACAACTGCGGGAACAACATCTACTGTAGCACGATTAACTTCTGCTGCGGGACCCAAAACAACAATTGCAGGAACGACAGCAGAACACACAACTGCAGAACCAACATTGACCACTGTTGAAGGAACATCAACCTCAGTATTAACAAAAAAATCTGCAGGACCAACAACATCAGGACGCAGAACAACAACTGCAGAACCAACAATGACAATTACTGGTCACAGAGCAATAACTGCAGGACCATCAACCACTGCAAAACAAGCAACAACAACTGCAGAGCCATCAACTACTGCAGACGTACCAGCAACGACAACTACTGAACCAATATACACAACTGTTGGACCAACAACTACTGCAGCAAAACCTGCAACAACAACTGCAGGACCAACAACAACTGCAGAAACATCATCAACTGCAGGAAAATCTACTATTACTGCAAGACCCTCCACTATAATTTCAGGAAAAACATCAACGGCAGGACGTACCAGGGCAACTGCAGGACCAGCAGCAACATCTGCAGGATCAACAATTGCAGCAACAGCAGCACTGACTGGGGGACCAACAACGACAACCGCTGAATCAAAATCAGCAACTACTGAGCCAACATCAACAACTGCTGGACCATCACCTACACCAGCAAAACCTGCAACATCGTCTTCAGGACCAACCACAACAGGAAGACAAAACAAACAAACTGAAAGACATATCAATTCTACTGCAGTACCAAAAACAACAACTGAAGGACCAACAACAACATCCTCAGAACAAACAACTACTACAGCAGGACCAACAACTACAGGACCAACAACAACAACTGCCTCACTTCCAACAACTGATGGTCCCAGAGCAACAACTGCAGGGCGGATAACTGCTCCAGCAGGAACCATAACAACAACAGCAGAACCAACAAAGACAACTGCAGGACCAACAACAACAACTGCAGGACCTACATCCACAACTGGAGGACAAACAACTGCAGGACGAACAACGACAACTTCAGGACAAACAACGACAACTGCAGGACGAATAACAATAAATTCAAGACCCACAACTACTACAGCACGATCCACAACTACTACAGCAGGACTCATTGCAACTGCAGTTCCAACAACGTTAACTGCAGGACGAAGATGGACAACTTCTGAAACAACATCACCAAGTGCTGGCTCGAAAAATGAGACAGCAAAACCAGAAACAACCACTGCAGGACAATTAACTTCTACCGTGGGACCCAGAACAACTGGAGGACTCACCACAACAAATGCAGGAACATTAACCTTTACCTTAAGACCCACAGCGACAACTTTAGGAACATCAACTACGGCAGGAAAAAAGACGACAACTGCAGAACCAGCAACAAAGTCTGCAGGATCAACAATTGCAGCAACAGCAGAACTTACTGCAGGATTAACAAAAACAAATACGGTACCAACAATATCAACCGCAGTACTAACAACTACTAAAGGGGCACCCACAACAACAGCAGGACCAATAACGACAACTGCTGAACTGATATCAACAACTGCAGGACCATCAACTACGACAGGAAAACCTGCAAGAACAACTGTTGGACCAACAACTACAACTGCTGAACCAACATCAACAACTGCAGGACCAACAACTAGGACTGCAGAACCTGGAAGAACAACTGCGGGGACAACATCTACTGCAGCACTTTTAACTTCTGCTGCGGGACCCAAAACAAAAATTGCAGGAACGACAGCAGAACACACAACTGCAGAGCCAACATTGACCACTGCTGAAGGAACAACAACCTCAGCGTTAACAAAAAAATCTGCAGGACCAACAACATCAGGACGCAGAACAACAACTGCAGAACCAACAATGACAACTTCTGTTCACAGAGCAATATCTGGGGGACCACCAACCACTGCAAAACAAGCAACAACAGCTGCAGAGCAATCAACTACTGCAGAAGTACCAACAACGACAACTAGTGAACCAATATCCACAACTGTAGGACCAACAACTACTGCAGCAAAACCTGCAACAACAACTGCAGGACAAACAACAACTGCAGAACCATCATCAACTGTAGGAAAATCTACTATTACTGAAAGACCCTCCACAATAACTTCAGGAAAAACATCACAGGCAGGACGTACTAGGGCAACTGAAGGACCAGCAACAACATCTGCAGGACCAACAATTGCAGCAACAGCAGAACTGACTGGGGGACCAACAACGACAACCACTGAACCTAAATCAGCAGCTAATGGACAAGCAACGACAACTGCTGAACCAAAATCAGAAGCTAATCGACAAAAAATGACAACTTCTGAACTTACTGCCGGACCAAAATCCACCGCTGCTGAACCAACAAAAACAAAGACTGAAGGATTAACAAAAACAACTTCAGGACCAACTACATCAAATGTAGTACCAACAACTAGTAAAGCCGGACCCAAAACAGCAGCAGTAGAATCATCAGCTGCAGGACGAACACCAAAAACTGCAGGACCAATAACAAATGCAAGATCGACAACTACAACAGCAAAACCTGCAAGAACTATTGTGGGACCAAAATCGGCAACTGCTGAACCAACATCAACAACTGCAGGACCGACAATTGCAACAGCAAAACCTGCAACAACTGCAGTACTATTAACTTCTAACGTGGGATCCACAATGACTGAAAGACCCACAACATCAACTGCAACACCAAAAACAACAACTGCAGTACCCACAACTACTCCTGCAGGATCCATAACTACTAAAACAGGACACACAACAACAAATTCAGGACCAACGACTGCTACTGCAGGACCAACTGAAACTGCAGGACCTACAACAACAGCTGCAGGACCTAGAACTACCAAAGCAAAACCTTCAACAACTGCAGGACCAACAACCACAGCAAAACAAGTAACGAAAACTGCAAAGTTATCCACTATTGCAGAAGGACCAACAACAAAAACTGAAGGACAAACAAAAACAGGTAAAGGACCACAAATAACAAGAGCTGAATACATGGGACCAACAACAACTGCAGGACCAACAACAGCAGCTGCTGAAGCAACATCAACAACTGCAGGACCAACAATTACAACAGCAAAACCTGCAGCAACAACTGCAGGAACAACAACTGCAGCACTATTAACTTCTAACACTGGTTCCAAAACCACTGTAGGACCCACAACAATAACTGCAGTACCAAAAACCAAAACTGTAGTAACCACAACTACTTCTGCAGGATCCAAAACTGCAGGACCGGTAACGACAATTACTGAATCAACATCAACATCTGCTGGACCAACAACAACTGCAGAAACATCACCAGGACCATTTACTTTTACTGAAAGACCACCAACAACAACTTCAAGAACATCAACGAAAATCTCTAAACAAACAACCCTGATGGCAGCAACACCAAATGCAGGACCAAAAACTACATCTACAGGATCGACAACTGCAGGACCAGTATCGAAAGCAGCTGAACCAACAACAGCAGCTAAAGGACCAACAACTACGACAACAGAACACACAGCTGCAGGACCAACATCGAAGACATCTGCAGGACTAAAAACAACATCTGCCGAGCAAAAAAAAGCAACTACGACAATAGGACACACTAATGCCGGACCCACATTGAACACTTCTGAACCAATAACAAAAACTTCTGGACCAACAAAAAAATCTGCGGGACCAACAACGACAACTAATGAACCAAAAACAGCAACTACAGGACCCACAACGAAAACTACAGGTTCCACAGCAAAAACTTCAGTACCAGCAACTAACACATCAGGATTCACAACATCAGCAGGATCATCATCTGCCGGACCAACAATGAAAACTGCACGATCACCAACTGCAGAACTCAAACCAACAACTTCAGGACCAATAACTAAAACTGCTGGACCCACAACTACTAAAGCAGGACCCACATCAACAACTGCAAGACCAGCAAGGACAACTGCTGAACCAACAACAACTCCTGCACCAAGAGCAACAAATTCAGGACCTACAGCAACTTATGAAATAATAACAACTGCTGAACTAGCAACAAATCCTGGACCCAGAGCAACGACTACAGAACCAAAACCAACAACTGAAGGACCATTACCGACTAACACAAAACCAATGAAAACAACTGCAAGTCCAACAACCACTGCAGGACCAATAACAACAAATAAAGGATCCACAAATCCTACATTAGGACCCTCAACTACAACAACTGGCCCCACAACGAATACATTAGTTCCCACAGCAGTGACTGCAGAATCCACTACTATAACTGCAGGACCCACTATAACTTCAGAAGAAGGGAATTTGGAGATAACTTTTAGTTTAAGCGAAATATTTATTGAACAATACTCGGACATTACTTCCACAAGCTTTCAGGTCCTCTCTAATAATGTTACAACAGAGGTGAGATACTAATAGTCCTTTGATGTTGTACTTAAATCCATAATTTGCAATTTCCAGTCGTTATTGCCTGAATTATAGTATTAATCAAAATATTATATTTTTCACATTAGGTAGACAAAGCCTTCAAAGCCCATGTTCAAGATAGCTTTTCCAGGAGTGAGGTAACATCCTTCAGGTACTTCTTTAATATTTATTACTGTATTTTTATTATTGTAAATATCACCATTACAACAACCTCATCGTTAACCCTTTTACAAATACACGTTATGCAAATAACATACATTTTGACAGATAAACATGAGATGATCATTTAAATAATTATTTTGCCTCTCTTTGTTTCTAGTAATGGATCAGTCGTTGTGGACTTGAAACTGATCTTCAAAAACATATCAGTTGTTCCCAGTGAAAGCACTGCATTGCAGGTATTGATGAACGCAATATCCAGAGGCATCACCAAGCTTAATGTGGATGGATCTACTATTGGGACGAATAATAAAGAAACTACTACCACAACTGCAACAAAAGGACCCACACCTTTTACTGCAGGACTCACCACTACTTCAGCAGGACCATCAATAATAACTGCAACAACTACAGCAGGACCCAAGACTACTACTGTAGGACCCACATCAACAACGGCAGGACGGACAGCAACCGAAAGACCATCATCTATGACAACAAAACCTGCAGCAACAACTTCAAGACCATCAACTACTTCAGCAGGACTAACAACAACAACTGCAGGACCATCAACTACAACTACAGGAACAACATCGACAACTGTGGGGCCAACCACCACTGAACAACAAATAACCACAACTAAAAAACGATCAACTACTGCAGCAGGACCAACAACAAAAACTGAAGGAACAACAACTACAAACACAGGACTATCAACAATCGAAGGACCCAAACCAACAACCGCAGGATCAACAACTTCAGGAACAACAACAGCAACTGCTGACCAAACATCAACATCTGTAGGACCAACAATTACTGCAGAAAAACCTACTACTACAGCAGAACCAATAGAAACTGCAGGACCCACAACAACAACTTCAGGAACATCTACAACAAATACTGAAACCAAATCAACAACTGCGAGACCAACAACTGCCAAAGCAAAACCCGCCACTACTGAAGGACCAACACCCACTGCAGCAAAACCTTCAACAACAGCTGCAGGACCATTAACAACAACTGCAGGACCAGCAAAAACCACGACTGATGAACCAACAACAGCCAACAGACCAACCACTAGGCGACCAGGACACATGACTGCAGGACCGACATCGAACAATGCTGGATCAACAAAAACTTCAGGACCGCCAAAATCAACCGCAGTACCAACCAAAACAGGACCTAGAACAACAACTGCAGAACAAACAACAACAACTGCTGGATCAACAACGGTTCGAGCAGTACCCACAACAACAACTGCAGGACCAACAACGACAACTACTGCAGGACCATTAGCTTTAACAGCAAGACCCACAATAACAACTTTAGTAACAAAAACGGCAGGACAAACCAGGACGACTGCAGGACCAGCAACAACAACCGCAGAATCAACAATTTCAGCAACAACGACAACTGTTGACCCAACATCAACAACTGTAGGACCAAAACTTACAAAAGCAAAACCAGCAACATTGTCTTCAGGACCAGCCACAAAACGACGACCAACCACAAAAACTGCAAAACCTTTCACTTCTTCTGCAGAACCCAAAACAACAACTTCAGAAGCAACAACTACTGCGGCAGGACCAACAACTACAGGACCAAAAAACACAACTGCCGAACTTCAAAAAACTGCTGGTCCCAGAACAAAAACTGCAGGACGGACAACTGCTTCAATAGTACCCATAACAACAACAACAGCAGAACCAACAACAACAACTGCAGGACCAATAACAATAAATGCAAGACCAACAACTACAACTGCTGAACCAACATCAACAACTGCAGAACCAACAACTACGACAGCAAAACCTGCAACAACAACTGCAGGAACAACAACTACTGCAGGCCTATTAACTCCTACTGCGGGACCTACAACAACAATTGCAGAAATGACAGCAGAACACACAACTGCAGAACCAACATTGAACACTGCTGAACAAATTACAACAAATTCAGTGCAAACAAAAACATTTGAAAGACCAACAGCCACAGGACCCAGAGCAACATCTGCAAAACCAACAACGACAACTGCAGGACCAAAAAGAACAACTTCAGGACCAATAATAACATATTCAAGACCCACAACTACTACAGCAAGATCCACAACTACGTCCATAACAGGACTCACAACTACTGCAGTACAAAAAACAACAACTGCAAAACAAACCAGGACGACTGCAAGACCAGCAACAACAACCACAGAATCAACAATTTCAGCAACAACAACGACAACTGTTGACCCAACATCAACAACTGTAGGACCAAAAACTACAAAAGCAAAACCAGCAACATTGTCTTCAGGACCAGCCACAAAACGACGACCAACCACAAAAACTGCAAAACCTTTCGCTTCTTCTGCAGTACCCAAAACAACAACTTCAGAAGAAACAACTACTGCGGCAGGACCAACAACTACAGGACCAAAAAACACAACTGCCGAACTTCAAAAAACTGCTGGTCCCAGAACAAAAACTGCAGGACGGACAACTGCTTCAATAGTACCCATAACAACAACAGCAGAACCAACAACAACAACTGCAGGACCAATAACAATAAATGCAAGACCAACAACTACTACAGCAGGACTCACTACAACTGCAATACAAAAAACAACAACTGCTAGACCAACAACGACAACTGCTGAACCAACATCAACAACTGCAGAACCAACAACTACGACAGCAAAACCTGCAACAACAACTGCAGCAACAACAACTACTGCAGGCCTATTAACTCCTACTGCGGGACCTACAACAATAATTGCAGAAATGACAGCAGAACACACAACTGCTGAACGAACATTGAACACTGCTGAAGAAATTACAACAAATTCAGTGCAAACAAAAACATTTGAAAGACCAACAGCCACAGGACCCATAACAACATCTGCAAAACCAACAACAACTGCAGGACCAAAAAGAACATCTTCAGGACCAATAATAACATATTCAAGACCCACAACTACTACAGCAAGATCCACAACTACGTCCATAACAAGACTCACAACTACTGCAGTACAAAAAACGAGAACTGCAGGACAAACCAGGACGACTGCTGAAACAACATCAACAACTGCTGAACCAACAAGGAAAACTCCTGAACCAACATCAACAACTGCAGGAGCAACAACATCTATGACAACTGAAGAGACAACTGCAGGAACAACAATAAAAACTAAAAGATCCACAACTGCACGGCCAACAACAACATCTGTAGGATCAAAAACGACAACTGCTCAACGAAAAACAAAAGCTGCAGGACCCAAAACAACACCCTCTGAACTACCAACAACAAGAAAGCCAATTGCTGAATCAACAATTACAATTGCTGGAACAAGAGCTACAACTGCAGGAACATCAACCAATGCAGGACCAAAAACGGCAACTGTTGAACGAACAGCAACTGTGGAACCTACCACTGTTACTGTGAAACTACCAACTACTTCCGCTGAACCCACAGGAACAACTGCAGGACCAACAACAAGAACTGCTGGAACAAGAGCTAAAACTACAGGACTCACAGCAAAAACTGCAGGACCAACAACGACAACTGTTGAACGAACAGCAACTGTGGAACCGACCACAGTTACTGTGAGACTACTAACTACTTCTGCTGGACCCTCAACAAAAACTGCAGGACCATCAACGACAACTGCAGAACCAACAACAATTGCAGGAACTACCACTGCTATTGCAAGACAACTATCCACTACAGTAGGAACAACAACAACAACAACTGCTGAACCAACAACGGCAACTGCTGAAAAAACAACAAAAACTGTAGGACCAACAACTGCAGTGCCAAAAACAACAACTGCAGGTCCAAAGACTGCAGGGCCATTAACTACTACAGCAAGGTCCACAAAAACAACTGCAGGACGAAAAACGACAACTGCTGAACCAACAACAGCAGCAGAAGAACCAACATCTATGAAAACAGAACAGACAAACGCAGGAACAACAATGACAACCAAAAGATCCCCAACTGCACGGCCAACAACAACATCTGCAGGATCAAAAACAACTGCAGGAACAAAAGTGACTACTGCTCAACGAAAAACAAAAGCTGCAGGACCCACAACAACAACCTCTGAACTACCAACAATAACAACGCCAACTGCTGAACCAACAACTACAATTGCTGGAACGAGAGCTACAACTGCAGGGACATCAACCAGTGCAGGACCAAAAACGACAACTTTTGAACGAACAATAACTGTGGAACCTACCACTGTTACTGCGAGACTACTAACTACTACTGCTGGACCCACAACAACAACTGCAGAAACAACAATGTCAACTGCAGAACCAATAACAACAACTGCTGGAACAAGAGCTAAAACTAACGGACTCACAACAAAAACTGCAGGGCCAACAATGACAACTTCTGAACCAACAACAATTGCAGGACCTACCACTTCTATTGCAAGACTATTATCCACTACAGTAGGAACAACAACAACAACTGCAGGACTAACAAAGCCAATTGTTGAACAACCAAAAACATCTGCAGCACCAACAACTGCAGTGCCAAAAACAACAACTGCAGGTCCAAAGACTGCAGGGCCATTAACTACTATGGCAAGTTCCACAACAACAACTGCAGGACCAACAACGCCAACTGCAGAACCAACAACAAGTACTGCTGGAACAAGAGCTAAAACTACGGGACTAACAACAAAATCTGCAGGACCAACAACTGCAGTGCCAAAAACAACAACTGCACGTCCAAAGACTGCAGGGACATCAACTACTACAGCAAGATCCACAACAACAACTGCAGGACTAAAAACGACAACTGCTGAACCAACAACAGCAGCAGAAAAACCAACATCTATGAAAACAGAAGAAACAACTGCAGGAACAACAATAACAACTAAAAGATCCACAACTGCACGGCCAACAACAACATCTGCAGGACCAGAAACGACTACTGCTCAACAAAAAACAAAAGCTGCAGGATCCACAACAGCAACCTCTGAACTACCAACAACAACAACGCCAACTACTGAACCAAAAACTACAATTGCTGGAACAAGAGCTACAATTGCAGGGACATCAACCACTGCAGGACCAACAACGACAACTGATGAATCAACAACTACCACTGCAGGACAAATAACGACAACTGCTTTACCAAAACAATCTGCTGGACCATCAACAACAACATTAACAAATACCACGGGATCAACAACCACAACTGCAAGACCAACAACAACCACTGCAGGACCAAAAACGGCAACTGTTGAACGAACAACAACTGTGCAAACTACCACTGTTACTGCGAGACTTCTAACTACTTCTGCTGGACCCACAACAAAAAATGCAGGACAAACAACGACTACTTCTGAAGTAACAACAATTGCAGGACCTACCACTGCTATTGCAAGACTATTATCCACTACAGTAGGAACAAGAACAACAACAACTGCAGGACTAACAAAGCCAACTGTTGAACAACCAACAAAAGCTGCAGGATCAACAACTGCAGTGACAAAAACAACAACTGCAGGTCCAAAGACTGCAGGGCCATCAACTACTACAGCAAGATCCACAACAACAGCTGCAGGACAAAAAACGACAACTGCTGAACCAACAACAGCAGCAGAAAAACCAACATCTATGAAAACAGAAGAGACAACTGCAGGAACAACAATAACAACTAAAAGATCCACAACTGCACGGCAAACAACAACATCTGCAGGACCAGAAACGACTACTGCTCAACAAAAAACAAAAGCTGCAGGATTCGCAACAGCAACCTCTGAACTACCAACAACAACAACGCCAACTACTGAACCAAAAACTACAATTGCTGGAACAAGAGCTACAATTGCAGGGACATCAACCACTGCAGGACCAACAACAACAACTGATGAATCAACAACTACAACTGCAGGACCAATAACGACAACTGATTTACCAAAACAATCTGCTGCAACAAGAACATTAACAAATACCACGGGATCAACAACCACAACTGCAGGACCAACAACAACCACTGCAGGACAAGCAACCACTGCAGGACCACGAACCACAACTGCAGGACCATTAACTATTATCACGGGACCCACAACAACAACTGCAGGATCAACAACGCCAACTGCTGAACCAACAACAACTGCTGTTGAAAGAACTACAACTGCAGGACAGATAATTACTGCAGGACCAACAATGCCATCTGCTGAACCAACAACGCCAACAGCTGAAAAAACAACAACAACTGTAGGACCAACAACTGCAGTGCCAAAAACAACAACTGCAGGTCCAAAGACTGCAGGGCCATTAACTACTACAGCAAGGTCCACAACAACAACTGCAGGACGAAAAACGATAACTGCTGAACCAACAACAGCAGCAGAAGAACCAACATCTATGAAAACAGAACAGACAACCGCAGGAACAACAATGACAACTAAAAGATCCACAACTGCACGGCCAACAACAACATCTGCAGGATCAAAAACAACTGCAGGAACAAAAGTGACTACTGCTCAACGAAAAACAAAAGCTGCAGGACCCACAACAACAACCTCTGAACTACCAACAATAACAACGCCAACTGCTGAACCAACAACTACAATTGCTGGAACGAGAGCTACAACTGCAGGGACATCAACCAGTGCAGGACCAAAAACGACAACTGTTGAACGAACAACAACTGTGGAACCTACCACTGTTACTGCGAGACTACTAACTACTACTGCTGGACCCACAACAACAACTGCAGGACCAACAATGTCAACTGCAGAACCAATAACAACAACTGCTGGAACAAGAGCTAAAACTACAGGACTCACAACAAAAACTGCAGGGCCAACAACTGCAGTGCCAAAAACAACAACTGCACGTCCAAAGACTGCAGGGACATCAACTACTACAGCAAGATCCACAACAACAACTGCAGGACTAAAAACGACAACTGCTGAACCAACAACAGCAGCAGAAAAACCAACATCTATGAAAACAGAAGAAACAACTGCAGGAACAACAATAACAACTAAAAGATCCACAACTGCACGGCCAACAACAACATCTGCAGGACCAGAAACGACTACTGCTCAACAAAAAACAAAAGCTGCAGGATCCACAACAGCAACCTCTGAACTACCAACAACAACAACGCCAACTACTGAACCAAAAACTACAATTGCTGGAACAAGAGCTACAATTGCAGGGACATCAACCACTGCAGGACCAACAACGACAACTGATGAATCAACAACTACCACTGCAGGACAAATAACGACAACTGCTTTACCAAAACAATCTGCTGGACCATCAACAACAACATTAACAAATACCACGGGATCAACAACCACAACTGCAAGACCAACAACAACCACTGCAGGACCAAAAACGGCAACTGTTGAACGAACAACAACTGTGCAAACTACCACTGTTACTGCGAGACTTCTAACTACTTCTGCTGGACCCACAACAAAAAATGCAGGACAAACAACGACTACTTCTGAAGTAACAACAATTGCAGGACCTACCACTGCTATTGCAAGACTATTATCCACTACAGTAGGAACAAGAACAACAACAACTGCAGGACTAACAAAGCCAACTGTTGAACAACCAACAAAAGCTGCAGGATCAACAACTGCAGTGACAAAAACAACAACTGCAGGTCCAAAGACTGCAGGGCCATCAACTACTACAGCAAGATCCACAACAACAGCTGCAGGACAAAAAACGACAACTGCTGAACCAACAACAGCAGCAGAAAAACCAACATCTATGAAAACAGAAGAGACAACTGCAGGAACAACAATAACAACTAAAAGATCCACAACTGCACGGCAAACAACAACATCTGCAGGACCAGAAACGACTACTGCTCAACAAAAAACAAAAGCTGCAGGATTCGCAACAGCAACCTCTGAACTACCAACAACAACAACGCCAACTACTGAACCAAAAACTACAATTGCTGGAACAAGAGCTACAATTGCAGGGACATCAACCACTGCAGGACCAACAACAACAACTGATGAATCAACAACTACAACTGCAGGACCAATAACGACAACTGATTTACCAAAACAATCTGCTGCAACAAGAACATTAACAAATACCACGGGATCAACAACCACAACTGCAGGACCAACAACAACCACTGCAGGACAAGCAACCACTGCAGGACCACGAACCACAACTGCAGGACCATTAACTATTATCACGGGACCCACAACAACAACTGCAGGATCAACAACGCCAACTGCTGAACCAACAACAACTGCTGTTGAAAGAACTACAACTGCAGGACAGATAATTACTGCAGGACCAACAATGCCATCTGCTGAACCAACAACGCCAACAGCTGAAAAAACAACAACAACTGTAGGACCAACAACTGCAGTGCCAAAAACAACAACTGCAGGTCCAAAGACTGCAGGGCCATTAACTACTACAGCAAGGTCCACAACAACAACTGCAGGACGAAAAACGATAACTGCTGAACCAACAACAGCAGCAGAAGAACCAACATCTATGAAAACAGAACAGACAACCGCAGGAACAACAATGACAACTAAAAGATCCACAACTGCACGGCCAACAACAACATCTGCAGGATCAAAAACAACTGCAGGAACAAAAGTGACTACTGCTCAACGAAAAACAAAAGCTGCAGGACCCACAACAACAACCTCTGAACTACCAACAATAACAACGCCAACTGCTGAACCAACAACTACAATTGCTGGAACGAGAGCTACAACTGCAGGGACATCAACCAGTGCAGGACCAAAAACGACAACTGTTGAACGAACAACAACTGTGGAACCTACCACTGTTACTGCGAGACTACTAACTACTACTGCTGGACCCACAACAACAACTGCAGGACCAACAATGTCAACTGCAGAACCAATAACAACAACTGCTGGAACAAGAGCTAAAACTACAGGACTCACAACAAAAACTGCAGGGCCAACAACTGCAGTGCCAAAAACAACAACTGCACGTCCAAAGACTGCAGGGACATCAACTACTACAGCAAGATCCACAACAACAACTGCAGGACTAAAAACGAGAACTGCTGAACCAACAACAGCAGCAGAAAAACCAACATCTATGAAAACAGAAGAAACAACTGCAGGAACAACAATAACAACTAAAAGATCCACAACTGCACGGCCAACAACAACATCTGCAGGACCAGAAACGACTACTGCTCAACAAAAAACAAAAGCTGCAGGATCCACAACAGCAACCTCTGAACTACCAACAACAACAACGCCAACTACTGAACCAAAAACTACAATTGCTGGAACAAGAGCTACAATTGCAGGGACATCAACCACTGCAGGACCAACAACGACAACTGATGAATCAACAACTACAACTGCAGGACCAATAACGACAACTGCTTTACCAAAACAATCTGCTGGACCATCAACAACAACATTAACAAATACCACGGGATCAACAACCACAACTGCAAGACCAACAACAACCACTGCAGGACCAAAAACGGCAACTGTTGAACGAACAACAACTGTGCAACCTACCACTGTTACTGCGAGACTTCTAACTACTTCTGCTGGACCCACAACAAAAAATGCAGGACAAACAACGACTACTTCTGAAGTAACAACAATTGCAGGACCTACCACTGCTATTGCAAGACTATTATCCACTACAGTAGGAACAAGAACAACAACAACTGCAGGACTAACAAAGCCAACTGTTGAACAACCAACAAAAGCTGCAGGATCAACAACTGCAGTGACAAAAACAACAACTGCAGGTCCAAAGACTGCAGGGCCATCAACTACTACAGCAAGATCCACAACAACAGCTGCAGGACAAAAAACGACAACTGCTGAACCAACAACAGCAGCAGAAAAACCAACATCTATGAAAACAGAAGAGACAACTGCAGGAACAACAATAACAACTAAAATATCCACAACTGCACGGCAAACAACAACATCTGCAGGACCAGAAACGACTACTGCTCAACAAAAAACAAAAGCTGCAGGATTCGCAACAGCAAACTCTGAACTACCAACAACAACAACGCCAACTACTGAACCAAAAACTACAATTGCTGGAACAAGAGCTACAATTGCAGGGACATCAACCACTGCAGGACCAACAACAACAACTGATGAATCAACAACTACAACTGCAGGACCAATAACGACAACTGATTTACCAAAACAATCTGCTGCAACAAGAACATTAACAAATACCACGGGATCAACAACCACAACTGCAGGACCAACAACAACCACTGCAGGACAAGCAACCACTGCAGGACCACGAACCACAACTGCAGGACCATTAACTATTATCACGGGACCCACAACAACAACTGCAGGATCAACAACGCCAACTGCTGAACCAACAACAACTGCTGTTGAAAGAACTACAACTGCAGGACAGATAATTACTGCAGGACCAACAATGCCATCTGCTGAACCAACAACGCCAACAGCTGAAAAAACAACAACAACTGTAGGACCAACAACTGCAGTGCCAAAAACAACAACTGCAGGTCCAAAGACTGCAGGGCCATTAACTACTACAGCAAGGTCCACAACAACAACTGCAGGACGAAAAACGATAACTGCTGAACCAACAACAGCAGCAGAAGAACCAACATCTATGAAAACAGAACAGACAACCGCAGGAACAACAATGACAACTAAAAGATCCACAACTGCACGGCCAACAACAACATCTGCAGGATCAAAAACAACTGCAGGAACAAAAGTGACTACTGCTCAACGAAAAACAAAAGCTGCAGGACCCACAACAACAACCTCTGAACTACCAACAATAACAACGCCAACTGCTGAACCAACAACTACAATTGCTGGAACGAGAGCTACAACTGCAGGGACATCAACCAGTGCAGGACCAAAAACGACAACTGTTGAACGAACAACAACTGTGGAACCTACCACTGTTACTGCGAGACTACTAACTACTACTGCTGGACCCACAACAACAACTGCAGGACCAACAATGTCAACTGCAGAACCAATAACAACAACTGCTGGAACAAGAGCTAAAACTACAGGACTCACAACAAAAACTGCAGGGCCAACAATGACAACTTCTGAACCAACAACAATTGCAGGACCTACCACTTCTATTGCAAGACTATTATCCACTACAGTAGGAACAACAACAACAACAACTGCAGGACTAACAAAGCCAATTGTTGAACAACCAAAAACATCTGCAGAACCAACCACTGCAGTGCCAAAAACAACAACTGCAGGTCCAAAGACTGCAGGGCAATCATCTACTACAGCGAGATCCACTACAACAACTGCAGGACGAAAGACGACAACTGCTGAAACAACAACAGCGGCAGAAAAACCAACATCTATGAAAACAGAAGAGACAACTGCAGGAACAACAATAACAACTAAAAGATCCACAACTGCACGGCAAACAACAACATCTGCAGGACCAGAAACGACTACTGCTCAACAAAAAACAAAAGCTGCAGGATTCGCAACAGCAACCTCTGAACTACCAACAACAACAACGCCAACTACTGAACCAAAAACTACAATTGCTGGAACAAGAGCTACAATTGCAGGGACATCAACCACTGCAGGACCAACAACAACAACTGATGAATCAACAACTACAACTGCAGGACCAATAACGACAACTGCTTTACCAAAACAATCTGCTGCAACAAGAACTTTAACAAATACCACGGGATCAACAACCACAACTGCAGGACCAACAACAACCACTGCAGGACAAGCAACCACTGCAGGACCACGAACCACAACTGCAGGACCATTAACTATTATCACGGGACCCACAACAACAACTGCAGGATCAACAACGCCAACTGCTGAACCAACAACAACTGCTGTTGAAAGAACTACAACTGCAGGACAGATAATTACTGCAGGACCAACAATGCCATCTGCTGAACCAACAACGCCAACAGCTGAAAAAACAACAACAACTGTAGGACCAACAACTGCAGTGCCAAAAACAACAACTGCAGGTCCAAAGACTGCAGGGCCATTAACTACTACAGCAAGGTCCACAACAACAACTGCAGGACGAAAAACGATAACTGCTGAACCAACAACAGCAGCAGAAGAACCAACATCTATGAAAACAGAACAGACAACCGCAGGAACAACAATGACAACTAAAAGATCCACAACTGCACGGCCAACAACAACATCTGCAGGATCAAAAACAACTGCAGGAACAAAAGTGACTACTGCTCAACGAAAAACAAATGCTGCAGGACCCACAACAACAACCTCTGAACTACCAACAATAACAACCCCAACTGCTGAACCAACAACTACAATTGCTGGAACGAGAGCTACAACTGCAGGGACATCAACCAGTGCAGGACCAAAAACGACAACTGTTGAACGAACAACAACTGTGGAACCTACCACTGTTACTGCGAGACTACTAACTACTACTGCTGGACCCACAACAACAACTGCAGGACCAACAATGTCAACTGCAGAACCAATAACAACAACTGCTGGAACAAGAGCTAAAACTACAGGACTCACAACAAAAACTGAAGGGCCAACAATGACAACTTCTGAACCAACAACAATTGCAGGACCTACCACTACTATTGCAAGACTATTATCCACTACAGTAGGAACAACAACAACAACAACTGCAGGACTAACAAAGCCAACTGTTGAACAACCAACAAAAGCTGCAGGATCAACAACTGCAGTGACAAAAACAACAACTGCAGGTCCAAAGACTGCAGGGCCATCAACTACTACAGCAAGATCCACAACAACAGCTGCAGGACAAAAAACGACAACTGCTGAACCAACAACAGCAGCAGAAAAACCAACATCTATGAAAACAGAAGAGACAACTGCAGGAACAACAATAACAACTAAAAGATCCACAACTGCACGGCAAACAACAACATCTGCAGGACCAGAAACGACTACTGCTCAACAAAAAACAAAAGCTGCAGGATTCGCAACAGCAACCTCTGAACTACCAACAACAACAACGCCAACTACTGAACCAAAAACTACAATTGCTGGAACAAGAGCTACAATTGCAGGGACATCAACCACTGCAGGACCAACAACAACAACTGATGAATCAACAACTACAACTGCAGGACCAATAACGACAACTGATTTACCAAAACAATCTGCTGCAACAAGAACATTAACAAATACCACGGGATCAACAACCACAACTGCAGGACCAACAACAACCACTGCAGGACAAGCAACCACTGCAGGACCACGAACCACAACTGCAGGACCATTGACTATTATCACGGGACCCACAACAACAACTGCAGGATCAACAACGCCAACTGCTGAACCAACAACAACTGCTGTTGAAAGAACTACAACTGCAGGACAGATAATTACTGCAGGACCAACAATGCCATCTGCTGAACCAACAACGCCAACAGCTGAAAAAACAACAACAACTGTAGGACCAACAACTGCAGTGCCAAAAACAACAACTGCAGGTCCAAAGACTGCAGGGCCAT
Organism: Pollachius pollachius; assembly: GCF_949987615.1. Lineage (NCBI taxonomy): Eukaryota > Metazoa > Chordata > Actinopteri > Gadiformes > Gadidae > Pollachius > Pollachius pollachius. The sequence continues at coordinate 34,174,661 of NC_136935.1, read as the reverse complement.
TAACTACTACAGCAAGGTCCACAACAACAACTGCAGGACGAAAAACGATAACTGCTGAACCAACAACAGCAGCAGAAGAACCAACATCTATGAAAACAGAACAGACAACCGCAGGAACAACAATGACAACTAAAAGATCCACAACTGCACGGCCAACAACAACATCTGCAGGATCAAAAACAACTGCAGGAACAAAAGTGACTACTGCTCAACGAAAAACAAAAGCTGCAGGACCCACAACAACAACCTCTGAACAACCAACAATAACAACGCCAACTGCTGAACCAACAACTACAATTGCTGGAACGAGAGCTACAACTGCAGGGACATCAACCAGTGCAGGACCAAAAACGACAACTGTTGAACGAACAACAACTGTGGAACCTACCACTGTTACTGCGAGACTACTAACTACTACTGCTGGACCCACAACAACAACTGCAGGACCAACAATGTCAACTGCAGAACCAATAACAACAACTGCTGGAACAAGAGCTAAAACTACAGGACTCACAACAAAAACTGCAGGGCCAACAATGACAACTTCTGAACCAACAACAATTGCAGGACCTACCACTTCTATTGCAAGACTATTATCCACTACAGTAGGAACAACAACAACAACAACTGCAGGACTAACAAAGCCAATTGTTGAACAACCAAAAACATCTGCAGAACCAACCACTGCAGTGCCAAAAACAACAACTGCAGGTCCAAAGACTGCAGGGCAATCATCTACTACAGCGAGATCCACTACAACAACTGCAGGACGAAAGACGACAACTGCTGAAACAACAACAGCGGCAGAAAAACCAACATCTATGAAAACAGAAGAGACAACTGCAGGAACAACAATAACAACTAAAAGATCCACAACTGCACGGCAAACAACAACATCTGCAGGACCAGAAACGACTACTGCTCAACAAAAAACAAAAGCTGCAGGATTCGCAACAGCAACCTCTGAACTACCAACAACAACAACGCCAACTACTGAACCAAAAACTACAATTGCTGGAACAAGAGCTACAATTGCAGGGACATCAACCACTGCAGGACCAACAACAACAACTGATGAATCAACAACTACAACTGCAGGACCAATAACGACAACTGCTTTACCAAAACAATCTGCTGCAACAAGAACTTTAACAAATACCACGGGATCAACAACCACAACTGCAGGACCAACAACAACCACTGCAGGACAAGCAACCACTGCAGGACCACGAACCACAACTGCAGGACCATTAACTATTATCACGGGACCCACAACAACAACTGCAGGATCAACAACGCCAACTGCTGAACCAACAACAACTGCTGTTGAAAGAACTACAACTGCAGGACAGATAATTACTGCAGGACCAACAATGCCATCTGCTGAACCAACAACGCCAACAGCTGAAAAAACAACAACAACTATAGGACCAACAACTGCAGTGCCAAAAACAACAACTGCAGGTCCAAAGACTGCAGGGCCATTAACTACTACAGCAAGGTCCACAACAACAACTGCAGGACGAAAAACGATAACTGCTGAACCAACAACAGCAGCAGAAGAACCAACATCTATGAAAACAGAACAGACAACCGCAGGAACAACAATGACAACTAAAAGATCCACAACTGCACGGCCAACAACAACATCTGCAGGATCAAAAACAACTGCAGGAACAAAAGTGACTACTGCTCAACGAAAAACAAATGCTGCAGGACCCACAACAACAACCTCTGAACTACCAACAATAACAACCCCAACTGCTGAACCAACAACTACAATTGCTGGAACGAGAGCTACAACTGCAGGGACATCAACCAGTGCAGGACCAAAAACGACAACTGTTGAACGAACAACAACTGTGGAACCTACCACTGTTACTGCGAGACTACTAACTACTACTGCTGGACCCACAACAACAACTGCAGGACCAACAATGTCAACTGCAGAACCAATAACAACAACTGCTGGAACAAGAGCTAAAACTACAGGACTCACAACAAAAACTGCAGGGCCAACAATGACAACTTCTGAACCAACAACAATTGCAGGACCTACCACTTCTATTGCAAGACTATTATCCACTACAGTAGGAACAACAACAACAACAACTGCAGGACTAACAAAGCCAATTGTTGAACAACCAAAAACATCTGCAGAACCAACCACTGCAGGGCAATCATCTACTACAGCGAGATCCACTACAACAACTGCAGGACGAAAGACGACAACTGCTGAAACAACAACAGCGGCAGAAAAACCAACATCTATGACAACAGAAGAGACAACTGCAGGAACAACAATGACAACGAAAAGATCCAAAACTGCACGGCCAACAACAACATCTGCAGGATCAAAAACAAATGCAGGAACAAAAGTGACTACTGCTCAACGAAAAACAAAAGCTGCAGGACCCACAACAGCAATCTCTGAACTACCAACAATAACAAGGCCAACTGCTGAATCAACATTTACAATTGCTGGAACAAGAGCTACAACTGCAGAAACATCAACCACTGCAGGACCAAAAACGGCAACTGTTGAACGAACAACAACTGTGCAACCTACCACTGTTACTGCGAGACTACTAACTACTTCTGCTGGACCCACAACAAAAAATGCAGGACAAACAACGACTACTTCTGAAGTAACAACAATTGCAGGACCTACCACTACTATTGCAAGACTATTATCCACTACAGTAGGAACAACAACAACAACAACTGCAGGACTAACAAAGCCAACTGTTGAACAACCAACAAAAGCTGCAGGATCAACAACTGCAGTGACAAAAACAACAACTGCAGGTCCAAAGACTGCAGGGCCATCAACTACTACAGCAAGATCCACAACAACAACTGCAGGACAAAAAACGCCAACTGCTGAACCAACAACAGCAGCAGAAAAACCAACATCTATGAAAACAGAAGAGACAACTGCAGGAACAACAATAACAACTAAAAGATCCACAACTGCACGGCCAACAACAACATCTGCAGGACCAGAAACGACAACTGCTCAACAAAAAACAAAAGCTGCAGGATCCACAACAGCAACCTCTGAACTACAAACAACAACAATGCCAACTACTGAACCAAAAACTACAATTGCTGGAACAAGAGCTACAACTGCAGGAACATCAACCACTGCAGCACCAAAAAAGGCAACTGTTGAACAAACAGCAACTGTGGAACCTACCACTGTTACTGCGAGGCTACTAACTACTTCTGCTGGACCCACAACAACAACTGCAGAAACAACAATGTCAACTGCAGAACTAATAACAACAACTGCTGGAACAAGAGCTAAAACTACAGGACACACAACAAAAACTGCAGGGCCAACAATGACAACTTCTGAACCAACAACAATTGCAGGACCTACCACTTCTATTGCAAGACTATTATCCACTACAGTAGGAACAACAACAACAACTGCAGGACTAACAAAGCCAATTGTTGAACAACCAAAAACATCTGCAGCACCAACAACTGCAGTGCCAAAAACAACAACTGCAGGTCCAAAGACTGCAGGGCAATCATCTACTACAGCGAGATCCACTACAACAACTGCAGGACGAAAGACGACAACTGCTGAACCAACAACAAGAACTGCTGGAACTAGAGCTAAAACTACAGGACTAACAACAAAATCTGCAGGACCAACAACTGCAGTGCCAAAAACAACAACTGCACGTCCAAAGACTGCAGGGACATCAACTACTACAGCAAGATCCAAAACAACAACTGCAGGTCGAAAAACGACAACTGCTGAACCAACAACAGCAGCAGAAGAATCAACATCTATGACAACAGAAGAGACAACAGCAGGAACAACAATTACAACTAAAAGATCCACAACTGCACGGCCAACAATAACATCTGCAGGATCAAAAAAGACTGCGGGACCAAAAACGACAACTGCTCAACGAAAAACAAAAGCTACAGAACCCACAACAACAACCTCTGAACTACCAACAACAACGCCAACTGCTGAACCAACAACTACAATTGCTGGAACAAGAGCTAAAACTGGAGGAACATCAACCAGTGCAGGACCAAAAACGGCAACTGTTGAACGAACAACAACTGTGGAACCTACCACAGTTACTGTGAGACTACTAACTACTTCTGCTGGACCCTCAACAAAAACTGCAGGACCAACAACGACAACTGTAGAGCCAACAACAATTGCAGGAACTACCACTGCTATTGCAAGACTACTATCCACTACAGTAGGAACAACAACAACAACAACTGCAGGACTAACAAAGCCAACTGTTGAACAACCAACAAAATCTGCAGAATCAACAACTGCAGGTCCAAAGACTGCAGGGCCATCAACTACTACAGCAAGATCCACAACAACAACTGCAGGACAAAAAACGACAACTGCTGAACCAACAACAGCAGCAGAAAAACCAACATCTATGAAAACAGAAGAGACAACTGCAGGAACAACAACAACAACTAAAAGATCCACAACTGCACGGCCAACAACAACATCTGCAGGACCAGAAACGACTACTGCTCAACAAAAAACAAAAGCTGCAGGATCCACAACAGCAACCTCTGAACTACCAACAACAACAACGCCAACTACTGAACCAAAAACTACAATTGCTGGAACAAGAGCTACAATTGCAGGGACATCAACTACTGCAGGACCAACAACGACAACTGATGAATCAACAACTACAACTGCAGGACCAATAACGACAACTGCTTTACCAAAACAATCTGCTGGACCATCAACAACAACATTAACAAATACCACGGGATCAACAACCACAACTGCAAGACCAACAACAACCACTGCAGGACCAAAAACGGCAACTGTTGAACGAACAACAACTGTGCAACCTACCACTGTTACTGCGAGACTTCTAACTACTTCTGCTGGACCCACAACAAAAAATGCAGGACAAACAACGACTACTTCTGAAGTAACAACAATTGCAGGACCTACCACTGCTATTGCAAGACTATTATCCACTACAGTAGGAACAACAACAACAACAACTGCAGGACTAACAAAGCCAACTGTTGAACAACCAACAAAAGCTGCAGGATCAACAACTGCAGTGACAAAAACAACAACTGCAGGTCCAAAGACTGCAGGGCCATCAACTACTACAGCAAGATCCACAACAACAACTGCAGGACAAAAAACGACAACTGCTGAACCAACAACAGCAGCAGAAAAACCAACATCTATGAAAACAGAAGAGACAACTGCAGGAACAACAATAACAACTAAAAGATCCACAACTGCACGGCAAACAACAACAACTGCAGGACCAACAACGCCAACTGCTGAACCAACAACAACTGCTGGTGAAAGAGCTACAACTGCAGGACAGATAATAACTGCAGGACCAACAATGCCATTTGCTGAACCAACAACGCCAACTGATGAAAAAACGACACCAACTGTAGGACCAACGACTGCAGTGCCAAAAACAAAGAGTACAGGACTGACAACGAGAACTGCTGAACCAACAACAATTGCCGGACCAAGAGCTTCAACTGCAGGCCAAATATCGACAACTGCTTTACCAACAACAACTGCAGGAGCAACAACAACAACATTAACTACTACCACGGGATCCACAACAACAACTGCAGGACCAATAACGACAACTGCCTTACCAAAACCAACTGATGGACCATCAACAACAACATTAAATACTTCCGCGGGTTCAACAACAACAACTTTAGGACCAACAACAACCAATGCAGAACCCACAATGCCGAATCCTGCAACAACAACAATTCATGGATCAGGAGCTACAACTGCAGGAACCAAAACAGCAACTGCAGGATCATCGACCACTGAAGTGTCAACAACGACAACTGTTGATCCCCCTACAGAAAGTACAGGGACTATTGATTTGAGATTCAGCATGAGCCGTACGTTTATAGAAGACTACTTAGATTCAAGCTCAACAGCCTATCATGTGCTGGCAGCTAATGTAACAACAGAGGTGAGATAATGTTATGAAGATTTAATTCAGTTTGAATAATGAAAAACATTGTATTCCTAAATTTTAACATGAAAAACATGAAGCATGTTGAATATTACTTAATTTTATTTTTTATAATAGGTTAACAATGGCTTCAAACATAGTTTTCCTGGAACATATTCCGGGAGTACAATCAACTCTTTTGCGTAAGTACAAACAATTTTATTGCACTACTTTTTGCGTAAGTCCACCCAATTTTATTAAATTACCTTCATACTCTATGTTTATTTATGAATACCTTTATGTATATCACATAGATGATAGCCAATCAATATGATACTGATGAAAAAGCAAACAAGCTTTGAAACATGTATATCCTAATTCTCGTGCTTTCCTTTCATTTTTCATTTTTACATTTCTAGTAAGGGATCAGTCTTTGTGGACATGACGCTGATCTTCAACAAAGAATCTGCTGTTCCTACTGAAAGCCGTGCAGTGCAGGTATTGAAGGATGCAGTAGATGATCAAATGACCTTCCTCGATGTGGAAACTACAACTATTGCTGCAGGTAACTATAACAGTACAATTATAACTTTGCATCAATTGCTAGTTTAAGCACTTCATTAGCAAAGCAAGATGGTTGGGTTGTATAAGGTATTCTCAAAGGTTTCATTCATCTCAAAATAATATACTTAAATATAAAATCACTCCCTCTGCATGACCTACCTTGATAGGACCAACTACAACAACTTCAGGACAAGCAACCACTGCAGGACCACTAACCACAACTGCAGGACCATTAACTATTATCACAGGACCCACAACAACAACTGCAGGATCAACAACGCCAACTGCTGAACCAACAACAACTGCTGGTGAAAGAGCTACAACTGCAGTACAGATAATTACTGCAGGACCAACAATGCCATCTGCTGAACCAACAACGCCAACTGCTGAAAAAACAACAACAACTGTAGGACCAACAACTGCAGTGCCAAAAACAACAACTGCAGGTCCAAAGACTGCAGGGCCATTAACTACTACAGCAAGGTCCACAACAACAACTGCAGGACGAATAACGATAACTGCTGAACCAACAACAGCAGCAGAAGAACCAACATCTATGAAAACAGAACAGACAACCGCAGGAACAACAATGACAACTAAAAGATCCACAACTGCACGGCCAACAACAACATCTGCAGGATCAAAAACAACTGCAGGAACAAAAGTGACTACTGCTCAACGAAAAACAAAAGCTGCAGGACCCACAACAACAACCTCTGAACTACCAACAATAACAACGCCAACTGCTGAACCAACAACAACAATTGCTGGAACGAGAGCTACAACTGCAGGGACATCAACCAGTGCAGGACCAAAAACGACAACTGTTGAACGAACAACAACTGTGGAACCTACCACTGTTACTGCGAGACTACTAACTACTTCTGCTGGACCCATAACAACAACTGCAGGAACAACAATGTCAACTGCAGAACCAATAACAACAACTGCTGGAACAAGAGCTAAAACTACAGGACTCACAACAAAAACTGCAGGGCCAACAATGACAACTTCTGAACCAACAACAATTGCAGGACCTACCACTTCTATTGCAAGACTATTATCCACTACAGTAGGAACAACAACTGCAGGACTAACAAAGCCAATTGTTGAACAACCAAAAACATCTGCAGCACCAACAACTGCAGTGCCAAAAACAACAACTGCAGGTCCAAAGACTGCAGGGCCATTAACTACTACGGCAAGGTCCACAACAACAACTGCAGGACCAACAACGCCAACTGCAGAACCAACAACAAGAACTGCTGGAACAAGAGCTAAAACTACAGGACTAACAACAAAATCTGCAGGACCAACAACTGCAGTGCGAAAAACAACAACTGCACGTCCAAAGACTGCAGGGACATCAACTACTACAGCAAGATCCAAAACAACAACTGCAGGACGAAAAACGACAACTGCTGAACCAACAACAGCAGCAGAACCAACATCTATGACAACAGAAGAGACAACTGCAGGAACAACAATAACAACTAAAAGATCCACAACTGCACGGCCAACAACAACATCTGCAGGACCAGAAATGACTACTGCTCAACAAAAAACAAAAGCTGCAGGATCCACAACAGCAACCTCTGAACTACCAACAACAACAACGCCAACTACTGAACCAAAAACTACAATTGCTGGAACAAGAGCTACAATTGCAGGGACATCAACCACTGCAGGACCAACAACGACAACTGATGAATCAACAACTACAACTGCAGGACCAATAACGACAACTGCTTTACCAAAACAATCTGCTGGATCATCAACAACCACTGCAGGACCAAAAATGGCAACTGTTGAACGAACAACAACTGTGCAACCTACCACTGTTACTGCGAGACTACTAACTACTTCTGCTGGACCCACAACAAAAAATGCAGGACAAACAACGACAACTTCTGAAGTAACAACAATTGCAGGACCTACCACTGCAAGACTATTATCCACTACAGAAGGAACAACAACAACAACAACTGCAGGACTAACAAAGCCAACTGCTGAACCAACAACAACTGCTGGTGAAAGAGCTACAACTGCAGGACAGATAATCACTGCAGGATCAACAATGCCATCTGCTGAACCAACAACGCCAACTGCTGAAAAAACGACACCAACTGTAGGACCAACGACTGCAGTGCCAAAAACAAAGAGTACAGGACTGACAATGAGAACTGCTGAACCAACATCAATTGCTGGACCAAGAGCTTCAACTGCAGGACCCACATCTACAATGGCAGGACCACCAACAGCAAATGTAGGGTCAACAACCGAAGGACCAACAACAACAACAAATATTAGCTCCAATGTTGGACCCACTTCTGCTATAACAAAAACAGCTGGAAGAACAAGCACAAATGTTGTTACTTCTACAAATTCCATTTCTTCAGCTACAACTAGAAGGTCTACAACTAGCCAAGCGGGAATCATATCTACAACTGAAGGATCTACTGCTATCAGTGTAGACCCCACATCTATGTTGAGGACCACATTTTCTACAACAACTATAGTTGGACAAACGAGTCATGCTATAGCTCCCACAACTTCCGCTTCCTCAGTCACAACGACTGCAACAGAAACTACCCAGCCCTCAGTGCCTACCGAGCCCTCTACAGAAAATAAAGGGACTATTGATTTGAGATTCAGCATGAGACGTACGTTTATAGAAGACTACTTAGATCCAAGCTCGACACCCTATCAGGAGCTGGCTGCTAATGTTACAACAGAGGTTAGATAATGTTATGAAGATTTAATTCAGTTTGAATAATGAAAAACATTGTATTCCTAAATTTTAACATGAAAAACATGAAATATATTAAATATTAATTAATTGTATTTCTTATAATAGGTTAACAATGGCTTCAAACATAGTTTTCCTGGAACATATTCTAGGAGTACAATCAACTCTTTTGCGTAAGTACAACCAATTTATTGAATTACCTTTTGCGGAAGTACAACCAATTTTATTGAATTACTTTCATACTCATATTTATTAATGATTACCTTCATGAATATCACATAGATGATAGACAATTAATATGATACTGATAAAAAAGCATTGAAACTAGTTTATCCTAATTCTGGTGTTTTTGTTTCATTTTCATTCTAGTAAGGGATCTGTCTTTGTGGACATGACGCTGATCTTCAACAAAGAATCTGCTGTTCCTACTGAAAGCCGTGCAGTGCAGGTATTGAAGGATGCAATAAAAGATCAAATCACCTTCCTCGATGTGGACACTACTACTATTGTTGCAGGTAACTATAACAGTACAATTATAATTTCACATCAATTGCTAGTTTAAACACATTAGCAAAGCAAGTTGGGAGGGTTGATAAAAGCATTTTAAAAGCTTTCATTCATCTCAAGATAATATACTTAAATATAACATCATTCCCGCTGCATGACCTACCTTGGTAGGACCAACCTCAGTAGGACCAACTACAATAACTTCAGGACAAGCAACCACTGCAGGACCCACTTCTACTCAAGGGCAAAGTACAACTGCAGGACCAACATCGAGTGACGCTACCACCTCAGGAGGACCAACTCTGAAAATGACCATCAGAACTGCTGTTTGTTTACCCTTCTTCATGTTTATGAAAGGTCTGCTCTAAAATATGTAGAACCCTGATGTAAAACAGTGTACCAAAATGAATAAACTTAATCTAATTTACACATTTACTTTATTCTGTGGTTACACATCTATTTTACAGAGGATTTTTTTATGTTAAGTATTGTTTAGAATATGTTTGTAAATAAGGCTCTGTTCAGATCTGGGTGAACAGTGGGGTATACTACGAACCTCGATTAGTGGGTTAGGGATGTATGTTGCACTCAAAGCCTGGTTTAGCTGTGACACAAAAGTTGCTCCCTTTTAGCGTCGCTGTATCACCATGGGGACTTATGCTGCCAATCAAACCTGGTTGGGAGCAGGTTATCAGCTAAGACTTTCAGGTTAGGTCGGTGTGCGCAACTTCCTAGCCCCTCCTTTGACACTGGCGTCACCATTTGTGAGTGTTCCCGTGGACCTCGGAGCCCGAAGCGTACAGGGGTGTCACCGGAGTCAGAGGGTCTTTCGGGACAGATCCGATCCCTCTGTATTTCCTGAGAATATTCTTTATGAGAGCTATAAGTTCTCATCAGAGCGTTTTAGTTTTGGATTTGAACGTCCTTTTTGGACCTTATGTATACAATGCTTACTGTTGCGTAGTGTGTCTCCTTGAGAGAGTGGTATAGTGGAGGTAGTGTGTCAGTCTATATGTGAAGCTTAAAATGTCAAAATTATTATGTAATATGGAATACTTATTCACTAAAGTATATGGAATTATATTTGTATGCTTATTTCGAACTTGAACCCATGTTCTCAGGGCCATGCTGGCACCACTTCTAGATGGGGGCAAAAGGCATGATGATGGACAGGCGAGTTTGAACCCCGGTCGCTGGTGTTCAGGTCTTATACTAATTCACTAATGTACACTGCCGGTACATCTCAGCAGTTGAAAAAATGTGCTATACATTTGTTACATAGCGTGCATCTAAAGCAAATTCCCTAATTCAAAGAATAAGCCGGTTGTGTGGTAGAAAATAACCGAGTTCTATCACTTCAACAAACTAAGAGAGCATGAGGAATTGAGGAATTGAGTTCGGAGCAAGTATGACATCAGACCTTATCACTGAAAAAGCAACAACAAAGCCGAGTAGTTTGCAAAGCACTGCCGATCAAAAGATCCCGGCCTCTTTTTATTCTCAAAAATTAAGCTGTTTCCCATATGATATGTCCGCCCACGGCCAGTCAGTCATACATTCCTTTAAGCATGTGGTCACGACAGCTAATCTAAACACTAGGTTGAGGTCAGCACATCTTGACCCCAGAGCCTCTGGCGTCGTGTCGAGTTCCAAATTACGCGCTGACCCCAGACTCTCTGGCGCCGTGTCAAGCCTTTGCTACGAATCCAGAGTTGTTTTAGATGCTTTCTACTATTAATGTATCTATATAATAAATAGGCCTAATAATAATCATAGTTTGCCATAAAATGTAACCATTCATTTCTTCCATAGTTGGACGTTGCTTTTGCATATTGAAATCATCATCGCTCTGTTGGGATTAATGGTGAACAATTCTGCATTTGGCTTAGTTATTTTTTAGACAATATGCAGAATCTTTTCACTTGCGAATTTATATGATCGGCTGATTTTGCCAGCACACCTCCCTAGCCTTATTATGTGCAACTGTGTTGCCCCTTTCTGATTTTTGAGCTCCTCATTTTGCCATAAAATGTAACCATTCATTTCTTCCATAGTTGGACATTGCTTTTGCATATTGAAATCATCATCACTCTGTTGGGATTAATGGTGAACAATTCTGCATTTGGCTTAGTTATTTTTTAGACAATATGCAGAATCTTTTCACTAGCGAATTTATATGATCAGCTTATTTTGCCAGCACACCCCCCTAGCCTTATTATGTGCAACTGTGTTGCCCCTTTCTGATTTTTGAACTCCTCATAGGAGTTCATTATGACTATATGTTCCTCTTGAGTGAAATATACTTCCCTTAATTTTTCCATTTTGTAAAGGTGAGTAAAATTACGCGATTAACGCCCATTTTACAGGAATGCGCATTGAACCTAAGGCAGAAAACCTGGCTTGACAAATTCACTCATACGGGAACTTCGTGGTACCATTTAACTCTGATCGCGAGTTGCGTATTTGTCAATCTAAGTTTTCCCAAAAAAGCCTGGGTATGTTCAGCCCGCTTAGTACTATACCCCACAGTGTCACGGTCTCTCCCACCAGATCCTAGCTTCTAGTACCGCTGTTTGTCAGTCTTATCTGTCCCTGTTTGTCGCTGTCTCAGCATTTCACCTGCGGGGGCGTGGCCTGCGCATTCCAGCGCAGTTCCCCAATCCAGCCACGTTGATCACCCTTACCCGACAGTCATCTCCAATCAGGATCACCAGTATATCTACCCCAGCCTTCCAACCATTTTTTCACCAGATCGTCAGTTGTACTTACCCTGTTGAGTAGCTTCCTGATTCTTCATACCCTGTATTCCTAGTGTTCTAGTTTACTCGTGTTCAAGTCTGCGCATTCCTAATACGTCTGTCTCTCTACCAGTCATCACCATCACGACTATACTCCAACTCTGCTCTACTGCCGGAGTAACCATCATCACCGAATCGTCGGGTGTGGCTGTCGGTTCGGCTGCCAGCCAACTCATCCAACTCTGGTTCGAACTACCCGGTCCGTGGATTCAGGATTATGCAACCACCAGCACCAACCTTAATCAACCGTGGATTAATAAACCGTTCAACTGTTACTGCTCTCGTCTGTGGTCATTTGTGCCGTGCGTTTGGGTCCACCCTGTCTTGAATCGTAACAGTGCGATCTGGACCAAACATGGACCCAGCCGACACAGATGACACAGCCGTTTCCTTGGCTGCTCGCGTAGTGAGTTTAACCTTGGAGGTACACCGCCAGGGCGCCCTCGGGGAAGAACATTCCCGGAACCTGAGGGAGGTTTCGGCAGGCCTAAGCCGGTTTGCCACTGCCTTGTCCCTCGAATCCCGGGTGGTACTTTTGATTCCGTCCTCTGGTTCGTTCGCTGGTTCCCCCCTACGGTTCCTGTTGTTCGCCGGGAGCCCTACGTTCTTCTCCAGGTAGGAGGGTTTTTTCAGCAACAGCCGCTCACCTACGCCACCAAAACCTACCGCCTACCTCATCCCCTGCCTTCGGGGGATAGCGCTTACCTGGGCTTCGGCAGAGATGGATCGCGGGGGTTCCCAGGCCTCTAACTACCTGTTTTTTACGAAGGCGATGCGGTGGACTTTCGACCATCCAGTTTGAGGACAAGAGGCCGCTCAGCGTCTTCTGGATCTACGCCAGGGTTGCCGCAGCGTGGCAGAGCTTGTGATCGATTTCCGGATCTACGCGTTAGAGAGTGGTTGGCGTGACGACGCATTGAGGGACGTTTTTCAGCGATCTCTGGCTGATCACCTACGGGATGAGATCACATTGCGGGACGAGCCATCCGATTTAGAGGCGCTCATAACTCTTGCTATGCAAATAGACAATCACCGACACCTTCCGAGAGTCTCCGAGTCTTCCCGAGCCTGAGCCCATGCAGCTCGGGCGCGCACATCTAACCACGGAGGAGCGCGACCAGCGGCATTCGGACGGGTTCCTGCATGTATTGCGGGAGGGTGGGTCATATCTGCCTCCACTGCCCCCTGCGTCCGGGAAACGGACCGGCTCGGTCGTAATGGGAGTTTACCGATCAAGCTGCGTTCCCAATTACACTAACTCACGTACTTGCTCAAGGCCACACTATTGTGGCAGAACCGCACATTACACCTCTCCGGTAAGTTCTCTGCTTGGAGTACCCACTGCTTATTGAACTGCCTACGTTCTGCCTCAGCACCTGCGGCAGTCGCTCCACAGCCCATTCCGGAACCCCCGGACCTCAAGTTGGTGCCCCAGGATTATCATGATTTGGGCCCGGTATTCAGTAAACAACATGCACTATCTCTGCCACCACATCGCCCGTATGATTGTGCTATTGACTTACTTGGTTCCTCTCTCCCTAGCAGCCACCTGTTTAACCTCTCGCATCCTGAACGAGAAGGCATGGAGGTATATATCCGGGACTCTCTTGCTACAGGGCTTATTTGTCCCTCATCCACACCGGTAGGGGCAGGCTTTTGTTTCGTAGCATAGAAGGACAAGACCCTTCGTCCCTGCATTGACTATAGGGGACTCAACGACATTACGATAAAGAACAAATATTCGTTGCCTCTCATGGACTCAGCCTTTGTTCCTCCGTGGGGTGCTACCGTTTCACTAAATTGGACCTCTGTAACGCCTACCATTTGGTTCGCATCCGCGAAGGGGATGAGTGGAAGACGGGCTTCACTACTCCGTTAGGTCACTTTGAATATCTGGTGATGCCTTTTGGACTTACCAATGCCCCTGCAGTATTTCAGGCCCTGGTCAATGACATTTTGAGAGACATGCTCCATAAGTTTGTTTTTGTGTACATTGATGACATCCTGATTTTCTCTCAGTCCCTCGCATAACACAAGCTGCATATCCGTCAGGTCCTGCAGCGTCTCTTGGAGAATCGGCTGTTTGTCAAGGCGGAGAAATGTGAATTCCATGTGCCATCAGTGGCCTTCCTGGGATTCATCATCGGCCAGGGGAGGCTAGAGATGACTCAAGGGAAGGTAACTGCTGTGACAGATTGGCCGGCTCCCACCAATCGTAAGCAGCTCCAGCGTTTCCTAGGATTTGGCAATTTCTATAGAAGGTTCATCAGGAACTACAGCCACATCGCCGCACCTCTCACAGTGCTCACCTCCAACAAGGTGGCATTCAGATGGAGCCCAGAGGCCGCAGCGGCCTTCGGGGTGTTGAAGCGTCGCTTTGTCTCTGCCCCGGTTCTCACGCAGCCTGATGGCAAGCTGCAATTCGTGGTCGAGGTTGACGCATCGGACACCGGGGTTGGAGCAGTTTTGTCCCAGCGCTCAGCCATGGACGGTAAGCTTCACCCTTGTGCCTTCCTCTCTCGAGGGCTAACTCCCCCAGAGCAGAACTACGACGTGGGGAACCGGGAGCACCTCGCCGTCAAGCTCCCACTGGAGAAGTTGCGTCACTGGCTGGAGGGAGCGAAGCTGCCATTCATCGTGTGGACGGACCATAAAAACTTTATGACTATAAGTTACATCCAATCCGCAAAGCGTCTCAACTCTCGCCAGGCCAGGTGGGCGTTATTTTTTGGTTGTTGTAAGTTCTCCCTTTCTTATCGCCAAGGTTCCCGCAACACCAAGCCGGACCTCTGTCCAATTTGCACTCCATGGACGAGGGGTGTTCTCCATAGAACACCCCGTAGGTGGACGGTTGGACTCCATCCTACCGTCCACCTACGTAGTGGCCACGTTGGTCTGGAAGATCGAGTCCTTGGTGACCCAGGCCCAGCCTCACCAGGCCAATCCGGGTACTGGTCCTCCCGGTTGGTTGTTCGTTCCGGATGCAGTTCATTCTGACGTTCTGCAGTGGGGTCATTCGTCGAGGCTGGCTTGTCATCCCGGGATCACCCACACCCTGGCTTTCCTGGATCACCGGTTCTGGTGGCCTACCATGGACCGGGACACCCGGTCTTTCGTTGCCGCATGTACCACCTGTGCATGCAGCAAGACATCCAACAAACCTTGGTCTGGACTGCTTCGCCCGCTGCCTATCCCCAGTCGTCCGTGGTCCAACATCTTGATTTCAATACCGGTCTCCCCCCATCCAGAGGTAACACCGCCATACTCACCATCATAGATCGGTTTTCGAAGGCAGCCCACTTCGTCGCACTGCCCGGACTTCCCTCCGCGAGAGAGACCGCAGAGCTCATGGTATCCCAGGTTTTCCGCATACACGGCATCCCCGCTGACATCGTCTCTGACCGGGGTCCCCAGTTCATCCCCAGGTGTGGCGAGTATTCAGTTTGGCTCTGGGAACCACGGCCAGCCTCTCTTCTGGTTATCATCCACAGACCAACGGCCAGGCGGAGCGGGCAAACCAGGAATTGGAAGGCATGCTGCGCTGTGTCACGGCCACCAATCCCACCTCATGGAGCCTTCATCTTCCCTGGGTAGAGTACGCGCACAACACACACCGTAATGACACTACCGGAATGTCCCCCTTTCTCTGCGCTTTGGGCTACCGGCCCCTCGATGTTTCCCTCGCAGGATGCAGAGATTGCTGTTCCATCGTTTCGGGCCCATATCCTACGCTGCCACTGCACATGTACTTTCCCGGCTAGAAGGTCTGGCTTTCAACGAAGGACCTTCCGTTGAAGGTAGCCTCTTGGAAGCTCGCGCCCCGGTTTGTTGGTCCTTTTGAGATTGAGGCCATCATTAATCCTTGTGCTGTGCATCTCCGGCTCCCTCCCTCTCTTCGGGTTCATCCCACCTTTCATGTCTCATTGCTGAAACCTGTCTCCTCCTGTCCTCTGGCGGTCGCTACGCCTGCTCCACCTCCACCACGCATCATTGACAATCACCCGGTGTGGACGGTCTGGCGATTGCTGGATGTCCGCCCTAGGGGGCGCGGAATTCAGTACCTGGTGGACTGGGAGGGTTACGGACCAGAACACCGGCAATGGGTGTCGCAGAGTATGATCATGGACGATACATTAATTACAGACTTCCACCGAGCTCAACCTACTGCCAGATGTCCGCTAGGTGGCGTCCGTAGAGCAGGGGGGGGTGGGGGGGGTACTGTCACGGTCTCTCCCACCAGACCCTAGCCTCCGCTAGTACCGCTCTTTGTCAGTCTAGTCTGTCCCCGTTTGTCGCTGTCTCAGTGTTTCATGTGCGGGGGCGTGGCCTGCGCATTCCAGCGCAGTTCCCTGATCCAGCCACGTTGATCACCCGCACCTGACAGTCATCTCCAATCAGGATCACCAGTACCATTCTTCGCCAGATTGTCAGTTGTACTTACCCTGTTGAGTAGCTTCCTGATTCTTCATACCCTGTATTCCTAGTGTTCTAGTTTACTTGTGTTCAAGTCTGTGCAGTCCTAACACTTTTGTCTCTCTACCAGTCATTACATCACGACTATACTCCAACCCTGCTCTACTGCCAGAGTTACCATCATCACCGAATCGTCGGTTCGGCTGCCAGCCGACTCAACCAACCCCGGTTTGGACTACCCGGTCCGTGGATTCAGGATTATCCCTAACGGGTGCAACCACCAGCACCAACCTAAATCAACCGTGGATTAATAAACCGTTTAGCTGTTACCGCTCTCGTCTGTGGTCATTTGTGCCGTGCGTTTGGGTCCACCCCGTCTTGAATCGTAACACACAGATCCTTTCACCTTCTTTTTTTTGTATTTGTTTCGACCAATCATGTTGCTACACAGTAAAAAACAGTTAATTGTTAATTTTACTGCTAAAGAGTGGAATTTAACTCTGTCAGATAATATGTGGTCCCACTTAAAATTTGTGTAAAACTTACTTGATGGGCAGAGTCAACATTTCAGAGTTTCAATTCAGTGTCAATATTAACAATGGAAAGTGTAAAAGTATTTAACACTGGTCAGTTCACACTGTTACGAGTATTATCTTAGAGTAAATTCTACTCCTGTTTTACATTAAAATGACATTTTAATGTGTAATATATTAACATTTTTATTTCTCTGCAGTGTCATTTTTAATCTAGGTTATCTGTTGCAGTGTTACTGATTCACTATAACCTATTAAATGGAAATAAACACAAACATATATATGGTTACATGGTTCGCACATATATGGTTACATGGTTCGCACTGGTGCGACCTCGGGTCGCACCAGTGTGCGCCCCAGGCCAATGGTATCGCATTTCTTTTTTGTTATCACCACATGATTGGACAATTCAGCGAATCAATCAAATAGGCTACCTCCCTCAGCAGCATTCGCGCAACACAATTACATGTAGAGAAGAGATAGATCGCTAACTAGCAGAGAGTTGTAAGCACTTTCACCCTTTTCAGTGGAGGAATTGGACTCCCCAAGCAATGTTAAACTTAAAAGGAGCAAGTAGGTTACATATTAATTTACTCTTTCGGCCTGTAGCATATAAACAAAATGAAGCAACTGTCCCATATTTCTAACTGCATTTGAAGTAGACATTGAGACTCACAAAAAATGGACGCTATAGGACAGTGCAGAGCTATAGAGAGAGAGTTGCGACACGCTATGATCTCGCCGACAGGGTGGTCACGTGGTTGTCACGTGGTTCATGTAAGCCTCAATAGTTCCAAACACGCCGCGCTTTCAATGTTATTCTATGGGACGACAGCAGAGATTTCAATATTGAATGGTAAATATGAATGAAAAAACACATACAAGTATTTGTCTGACTGTTATTATTTTTTTACTGCATTATTGCATTATTGCATTTTTGTAAATGTCCGTTTTAGAGTGGTAGGGGGACAACTGAAAGCTATTAGATACGTTTTTAAGTTTTGGGGGGAAAGCTTCACGTTCGTGTTAGCATACTGGCCTAACCTTAACTTTTACCTTACATCTGTTTTTAAATCAAAGTATTCAAGATGTTCTACCATGATCATTTAAAGATATAAGCCACACAAAGTATCAAATATATTAAAGAATAACAACTCATTACGCTTGGATGAATGAAATTGTATTTTTTTTTATTAAACAATTAGTGTGACAACAAGAACAAGTGATTGCGATTGTGTGAACAGATTCAACAATGGACACAGCAGGGAACACTATATACTTAGGGCAAACCATTAACATATAACGTTGCAAATATACTATACTTTATGCCATTACAATACTTATAATAGCCCTGAGCAAATTCAAAATGGGTTTAGGAGGGAGGATCCTCGTTTGGTCACGAACTCTAACCTATTCTCAAAAGTCGGGGCATAAGTGGTTGAGGAACAGTTGTTACCCGCTCTGTGATCTTCAATGGTGTCATGATTCATTGGTTACAACTAACATTTTATAGATAAATGGTCATACCATGGTTGGCTGTGCAGCATTTGGATGCTCCAATCGGTCCGAGAAGGGTTACCACATGTACGGCTTCCCCAAGGACCAAGAGACCAGGAAAAAATGGATGGCAATGGTCAGCCGTCAAAACTTGCTGACAGTCAGCAACAGTCACAAACTATGTAACGTAAGTAATGTTCAGATCACTTGCTAGCATTTCAAAGGGCATAATAATTGTAAGTGTAGAGAATTATGACTTTCCAAATTTCCAATGATATTTGAAGTGCAATGGAAACTGATCTTACAAGCCTACCTACAGGTACACTTTGAAAATGACCAATTCAAAGCCACAAAAGTAGTTGGGATGTTGAAGTTAAGGCCCGATGCAGTCCCAACAATTTTCATCCATCGCCCTAAACCGAAGAGGAGGAAACCCCCTTCTGTGAGGGTGCCTCCGGATACAAGTGCAACGGACCACACATATTGCGCCAAATTAAACTTCGGTATGATCCATGCAGCTAACAATATTCCCCATTTCATGTAATTCAAGGATAGACTACACACCGAATGAGATTACCTAATTCATATTTGTACATTCAGTTTAAAAAACAACCAGAAGGCAGGGATTCTCTGAGGATTTGCACACAATGTAGATAAGACACTATTTGCCGGTAGATCCATTTATACATTTTATTGGTTTCTGATTGTGGCAGATAATTTAATTCACATTACAGAAATGTTTCGCTTCAATTCATTTTCTTACATTGGAGATGACAGTAGTTGCAAATGCAAAGGCAAAATACATATAACAGCAACATTACTTTTTTGAGGGAGAGATTGAGGGAGAGATTGAGGGAGAAATTGAGGTGGATTTCAAGAGCGTTGAAAGGGACATGACAGGAGACAGAGAGAGAAATCAAGAGGCCACATTGCCAGTGGCAGGTGATTCAGTGGCAGGTGATCCAGGGGCAGGTGATCCAGGGATGTGTGTGCCGAGGGCCAGTCAGTCAGGGGTCAACAGTGAAGTAATAACTTTGCCAGGGCCAGCTGCTCCAGGGACTGCTGCTCCAGGGACTGCTGCTCCAGGGACCAGACTGCCAGGGACTGATGGGGCGACTGTGGAGGACCTAATAAGGCAACTAGAAAAGGAAAAATTATTGAGAAGGAGAGCAGAGAGGGCTCTTGTAAAACGAAAAAGAATCAATTTGGCACTAAGAAAGAGAAACAATTCAGTCAACAAGAATTTACAACAAGTGTTTAATTCCGACCAAATTAGAGCCTTTGGACAGGAAAATAGACAAATACGGTGGGGAAAGGAGACAATTAAAAAAGCCATACAGGTTAAATTTACTGCTGGCACCACTGGTTACAAAACCCTCCAGCGAATGCATATTCCGCTGCCCAACATCCGGACGCTGCAAAGGAGGATGCAGCACGTAAAACTGGAGCCAGGAGTTTTGGGCGAAGTGTTTGAAATGCTGAGGCTGAAGGCAGGTGGTATGACGGAAATGGAGAGAGAGTGTGAGCTCACCTTAGATGAGATGTCCATTACTCCAGGCGTGGAGCTCCATTTGGGAACGGGGAGGCTATTTGGCAATGTCACACTGCCTGAGCACAAAGGACAAGCGACACATGCACTGGTGTTTATGCTGGCTGGAGTTACAACACGGTGGAAACAAGTTGTGGCTTACCACTATAGTGGCAATTCCACCAATGGAGCAGTTTACAGGCCCATCATAATCAACATTGTTTAAGCAGCGGCATCTGTAGGGCTTCATGTACTGAACATCACCACAGACATGGGGAGCCCCAATAGAGCAATGTGGAAGTCCTTTGGGGTGACCTATGACAAGCCATGGATCCAGCATCCTGTTGAGCCAAGCCAGCGCCTCCATTTCATGCCTGACGTTCCTCATCTCGTTAAGAACTTGAAGAGTGCCATTGTCCGTGGTCACATCATCACCATACCACAGGATGTGGTGGAAAAGGAGCAGCTGGCATAGAGTGAAGTCTCTGTTGCCCCCTTAAAGGATCTGGTGTCCTTCCAGGAGGGCATGGCACTTAAGCTGGCACCCAATCTGTCCAGAGGTGTCCTGGAGCCTAGCCATTTAGAAAAGATGAAGGTGAGTTCAGCAATGCACGTATTCAGCAAGTCAACAAGTGCAGCCCTGAGGTACATGGTGGAGGAGGAGCGCAGACCACAGTCCTACCTTACAACGTCATGGTTTTTGGAGAAGATGGACCACTGGTTTGACCTCATGTCGTCCCGCAATGTTGTTTGTGCCCTCAGTCATTTCAAGATGGAAGAGTATGAAAAGGCCATCAGCTTCCTCCGCGACTCGATCCATCTTTTTCGGGGCCTGAAGATCGGTCCCCAGGGCAGCTGGAAACCAGTCCAGACTGGACTGGTGATGGCCACAACAACAATTCTGGAGGTCCAGCAAGATCTGTTGAGACAAGGGCACAAATTTGTTCTCACAAGCCGGTTCACACAGGACTGCCTAGAAAATATGTTTTCTTGCATACGTCAGAGGAACTCTGTCCCGACACCTGTGGAGTTCCACTATGCACTACGGGCTGTCACTGTAGGGCAGTTCCTCTCCACAACACATACTGGCAGTTACCTGGATGATGCATCAGACCACTTGGCGGACTTCCTGGACACCCAGAACAGCAGCTGCAGTGCTTCTGAGGTTGTGAGAGTGGAGCAGCTGGTAGACCCATCACCACCTGACATGACAAAGACAGAGTCCTGTGTCCTCTACCACCTGGCAGGATACATAGTGAAGAGGGTTATCGGCTTCTCACTCTGTGAGGAATGCAAGTGTGCACTGGTGGAAAAAGTCACCAACACCGCAAGTGAGAGAGCTGTATTACTTGAATTAAAAGAATTTAAAAGGGGAGCATTATACCGTCCATCCGATGAGGTGTTCACTCTCCTGCAGAACGTGGAGCAGCTGCTCTGTTCTCAGACAAGTGATTCCCTCATGCAGTCCTCCAATGTAGTGGCACAGCTGGAAAGAGAGGCCATGGGTCTGGACAGCAACCTTCCCTCATGCCATGAGCTGAAAAAAAAAAACTTGTCAACATATATCAGGCTGAGGTTAAGGATTCAGTCAAACTGCATCAGGGCTGAGAGGAAGGTAAACAAGCATAATAAGGGGTACCTTGGAAGCAAGAGTCAGACTAAGAAGGCAATTTCAACAAAGCAGACTTCCTCACCTGAGGTCATAACATCTAGGCCACTGCCAACCGGCTTACTGATTGCCATGGATGTATTTGGCCTCTCCATTCCTGGCCCACCGTCCGCAGCCCCCAGCCTCCTCTTATTCCAGCAGTCACAACAAGCAGCATCTACCAGCAGCCAACGCCAGCACCAGCCACCACCATCAGCAAACGTCGTCAGCCGCCACCACCAGCAGCCACCAACAGCATCCACCAACAGCATCAGCAGTCACACTAATTTCTGTGTATAAAACATGTAAAATCTCACAATGATTTGATTTTTTTTGGTGGAATAATGAGTTTTTCACCTAATAAGGCAACTAAAAAGGAAAAAATAATGAGAAGGAGAGCAGAGGGCTCTTACAAAACAAAAAATAATCAATTTGGCACTTAGAAAGAATCAATTTGGCACTAAGAAAGAGAAACAATTCAGTCAACAAGAAGTTAAAACGAAAAAGCCATACAGGTTAAATTGACTGCCCATCATAATCAGCATTGTTGAAGCGGCGGCATCTGTTGGGCTTCATGTGCTGAACATCACCCTTTCCACGATATAATTAAACAAACACGATTTTATTTCTACTAGCTATCGCATCATAAAACCCGTCCTTAAATTAACCTAAATTATCCTAGCAATCCAACATAAATAACTAACTAAATAGCTAACTAACTAAAAGTTAGATTCACTACTGAACTTTGTAATTGTTGGTGTAGATACCATCACACGGCGAAGTCGAGCTAACAAACCAGCAGGCAATCGGTCGTCTACCAAGATAAAAATTATATATAATTACGCTGTGCATATACAAATAAATATCAGTATATTCCTCATAAAGGTCCTGATACAATATAGACAGCTGAAATTTCAAAGAGGTAGCTATTTAATCAATTTACCCCTGGAGATACCTTCACAGATGGCGAAGTTGAGCTAACAAACTAGCAGGCAAACGGTCGTCTACCAAGACAAATATATATATAATTACGCTGTGCATATACAAATAAATATCAGTATATGCATCATAAAGGGCCTCTGATACAATATAGACAGTTGATAATTCAAAAGAGGTAGCTATTTAATCAATTTACCTCAGAAGTTACTCGGCGGCCAGCAATGGAAATGAATGACCTCCTACGCCGTAAAATGGTTGTGTTTTTTTTTGGAACTATTTGAGGCTCCATACCCCGGAAGTAGGCGCTACAACGGAGTCCAATGGAAGTGTCGCCACTCTGTTATATCTACCACTCTGGGACAGTGATCATGATTTGTCTAAATATCAGGATAACAATAATGGGTCAAATAGCAATGGCTGGTGGATTGGCCATAAAGTCATAGGCGCCAGAACCTATGAGGCCGCCGGGCCCACTTTTCGTGATCGATGAACTATTTCGTTTCTTAGTAATGTTTTGGCCTAATATTGTTACTATACAAACGAACAGAGCTTCGTCTCCCCACAACCTTGTATTGATTGAGTCTAAAACGTTCTCAACGATTCAGCCAATGAGAGTACTACAGCAGGTAGCAATCGCGTTGCCATGGCACATGGGTAAACAAATGATTAGGCACCGCCACACAAGTTAATTTACGATCGCTGTAGGCTTCAATATCATGCAAGCATTTATGTTTTTTTTTTTTTTCCTACATCACAATTCCATGCTTTGATAAACTTTTGTTTTTACCTACCATTCTCGTTTGGTCTAGTAGGGAATTCGCACAATAGCGCTGCTGCTGTTTGCTTACGGCTGGTTCAGACTCCACGATTTCAGCCCGATTTTGCCCCATTCGTTTGTCGGAGAGAAATTTGAAATAAATAAATGAATAATAAGTAGGTTCACATATTGACAAGACAAACAGCAAACTGACAAATTATATTTTTCTATAATCTCCCTGCTTCTGAAATCTCCGCCCAGCGCTCGTCCGCTGGTTTTCCATAAGCATTCCACTGTGCCATCATCCCTGCTGCATGCCCGCCTCACACATTGTTGAAATCATATGCTGGATGCTTTATTCTTTCTATGTGGCTTTTAGTTAATGATCGGGCTATAATAAGACCACGTTGGCTATGTTCGCTGACAACAGGGGACATTTTATAGTGGTTGGACATTTTAGCGAGCCGACAGGCTTTTTTTGGGGACGCGGAACACGCAAATCAAAATAGGGATGACATTACAGCTCATCCGCGCATCTCTACTAGACTTCGCTGCACTACGCAGAGGAACGCCATCATGCCTAGTATAGGAACTCGGAATCCATTGTTATTTACACTTTGTTGCAGCGTTGATGCTGCGTGAAGCACGGCATTAAACACGACCAAAGTTCTACAGTCACATCCAAAAGCCACCTATAATGATGATTGCGATGAGGATGAGGATTATGATGACGATGATGACAATGAAGAAGGTTATTATGATGATTCAGTGTTTACTATGCGGTGACGACACATTATTTGTATCACAACGGTGCTGCAGTGCGCCGCTTCCTATTGGCGCTAGGGGCGGCAATTGACGCACGTGAAATGCGCACCGCGGCGCTTAGGAGGTGTCACGCGCTGTTGCGACACATGCACACACATTTGGCCCCCCCACCACTGAAATCATTCCGGCGCCACTGCATAAAGTAGGTCTGTATATGAAGTGTAAGCTTGTCCAGGCCCTGCAAGTCAGGATGTAGGCTATGAATCTGAATGAATAGTAGGTAAATAGGTAGTGGCCATCCCAAAAATGCACCAGAATACAGGAAATCAAATCTA
Source organism: Pollachius pollachius (assembly GCF_949987615.1). Lineage (NCBI taxonomy): Eukaryota > Metazoa > Chordata > Actinopteri > Gadiformes > Gadidae > Pollachius > Pollachius pollachius. The sequence continues at coordinate 34,149,659 of NC_136935.1, read as the reverse complement.
TTAAATTCCATTTTTTCCCAGACCACAGACCCCCTGTCTATTACTGTGCCCCACCAACATTTTTGATCACCAGCCGCCACTGCGTATGACATATGACTCTGATGTTTTGGTGTTTTTTTTAAACGACTTCAGCTGTTTCTTGGGAAAAAAATGTGTTTACCTTCATAGCGCGTACACCAACTATGAAGTACAGGTCCAATTTTCTGGATGCAGTGGGGGTAATGTATAAGAAAATGGTGCTTTGGTAAAAGTATTTTCTGAGGATACAATTTCTTGAACAGCCTGTGATGTTTCACACTCAAATGTTTCAAATAAACACAGAGATCTTGAGATCACATAGGAGAAAAAACGTTTACTATTTGTAGTAATAAAAGAAGTAGGCCCCAATATTTGTCAGAAGAAGTTACCAAATCTCCAAAGATGAGTGGGACATTTCTCAGTAAACACCATGACTGAATGGCATTCAGTCCCAGATCATTAGACTCTCCTAAATTCACAGTCACTGGTCTATTGTTTCTCTCCAAGAATCCATAATCAAAACTTTGAATTCTTAAATTCAGTTTCCCCAATGTAACATGTTGTTCTTTAAAAAACACAAACAAAAGCTTTAATTCGTAAAGCCTTTACCTTTAATTGGGCCAACCAAAATATCATGAATCACATCCACTGAGAAGTTCTCAGTTGTGTGAAAGTATGTCAATGAATTCAATAAGCATGACCGCTTCACACCAAAAACATAAGAAAGCGATGGAGTGTGAGCCATCTGTTGACAGTGTGAAGTGTGGGGGTCTTTGGTACGCAGAACTATTTTCTGAGAATCTTCCGAGCATTCAGTTTGAAAGTCATCTTTTTCAGCCAAACAAAACATACAACAGTATCTTGCACTGAAAGATGCCACCAGACCAAACAAGCCATGTAAACCTAAATTATTGCCAGTAACTTGAACCACACTGCCACGTACATGACCACCGTACAGTGAAATTTCAATACCATTATTCTCTAACACTTCAATGTCTAGAACTATAGGAGCAACAATGTCACTAAAGCTATACCGTTTAAGATCTTGTGCATGAAATAAGGCACACAGGTGTATGTTGGCCGAAAAAGAATTCCATTTCGAAGAAAAGTTTCTTAAAGGAAAATATATCCAATCCAATTTATGTATATCATGCTTAGAACTGAGAGGATTTGCAACCTCGACATCATCATAAAACATCTGGATCTGCACTGTCTTGAGTTGTCAGTGGCTGAGCCTTTCAACATCTCTTTGATATGCTTGCTTTTAAATATTTTCTTCAATGTAGATAAAATTGGAACATACATGAATTTATCTTGAACAACTATCTGATCATATGTCCCATGCTGTGTCTGAAATCGCGCACTTACGTAAGTGCACTTACATTGAGTGCACTTCATTATCCCTACAGTACAATTACTTATAGCTACAGTGCTTTCATTTCTACAGTGCACTGTCAAAACAGCCTTCACGCACCTACCGGAAATGACTTTGCAGTTTGACGGTTCTTTTTCGGTGGTATTTTTGTTTCTGCTTGATCATTTCCGTTAGTCGCCTGTATTAGCGATCTAGCAGTATTCACGTTATCGTGCTTGATACCAACTGATTACAGAATTAACAACATAAAAACACTGGTCGGATACAGCCTAAAACATTGTAGTTGTACTGAAAAACAAACCAAATATGTTGAGCACGTCGGTCTCAAATGTTACAATGTCTTCCATTTTCCAATTTCAAATTCTCTCCCCCTCCGCTACGTAGTCAAGATGGCGGCCGTTGAGGGTGGAAAGTGTCCATCGGTCCACACTCAAGTTTAAGATTGTTTTGAGTGAGCCACCGAGGCACTTCTAGTGCACTGCAAAAAGTAAGTGTAAGTATAGAAGTGTGCTATTTCAGATACATCACCAGTCTTTTTATTCGGCCTGGTGTCAAATCTTGAGCCCATTACACATTCAACTGGTTCTAAAGTTTCCCACTTGCTTGTTAAAATTTTTGAGTTTTTATTCTGAATCAAGAATTGGTTGAAAGGATTCTTCAACTCCTCAAAACATTGCTTCAAATTTCTTGCACGTTTCTCTTTCACTGAATACATGCTTACTTACAGTTTCTTTAGCATGCTGATGGATATCCTGGACAATCTCTTCCATAGAAATCACTACAGAATGCACTGTACTTTGGCCTACACCTGCTGCCTTTGGATCGGAAATTACTGGTGCACAACTATTTACAAGGTCTGATGAAGACCACAAAAACACCTGGATGAGGTGAAATATCACCTTCCAATGCAGAATAAAACGAGCTGCTAAGATGACACTTGTTAATATGCTTTTTAAAGCCAGAAAAGTTACCAAAAGAACGTGAGTATTCCACTTGACCACATTTAAGATCAAGAGTCCTGCCAGGAACAAGACCATAGATTAATTTAAGGTGCTTTACAAGGGTGTTTGCACTCTTGATCACTTTTGCAAAGAAAACACTGAACCACGCCATTTTCTTGATCGCAACTCTGCAACTCTGGGAGTTTCCCTGGTCATCCCAATATCAATTTTGGAAATTGTTGTTTGCAGAAAAGTGAAAAGTTGTTCACAGAAGTACTGTACGACGCACCAAAGTCATAATGGGCCTTGAAGAGTTTGTCGAGGGCTCCCACAGAACCTGTCGCCTTACATGGCAGTGCATACTTATCAATGACATGGAAGAAGACAGGAATGTGGCTTCTTGTGGGTCCCTGAGCCAGTAGGTAAGGCTGACTGCTTTGGATGTTGTCTAGATGCTGCTGCACACTGGTTCCAGTCTTAAAACACATTCATAATCAGAGTTAGAATCAGCTTTAATGGCCAAGTATGCTCACATACAGGGAATTTGACATCAGTAGGTGTTCAGTCTCTCAGACAGGTAGACACATGCAATATAGACACTATACAATACAGACACTAAGCAAACATAAGTAAATATACAGACATAAGGCTGCATACTATAAATTGGGACAAATAGACAATAAAAGTGGCAAATACAGACTGGCACGTAACTTATGGTCTTATATACAATATACATCGTACTACTATAATAGCAGGCCTGTCGCACCAGCTACTCAAGTTACTCATGTGCGCATGTGCCAAGCAGCTTGCAGCTCACACACACACACAGCACGTGCGAACGCATACATACACCGCAAGCACACGCATACACACTGCATACACACACCGCACACACACACACATGGGCACGAACATACATGGAAACCCACACATCCACACACACACACACACACGCACGCGCACACGCCGCACGTCAAGACAAAGGCAGTGACACATACACAGAAGCGCAAACACTCGCACGCACACACACACCGTCCATCAAGACAAAGGCAGCGACACACTCGCAGAGCTAAGACGTTATGTTTTTAAACATAACGGCTCCGCCATCGACACACGCGCAGGTAAGAACACACACACACGCGCACACACCGCAGCGACACTTGCCCAGGTAAGACGTTATGTTTTTAAAGATAACAGCTCCGCCATCAACACATGCGCAGGTAAGAACACACACGCACGCGCACACACCGCAGCGACACTCGCCCAGGAAAGACGTTATGATTTTAAACATAACTGCTCCACCATCAACACACGCGCCCAGGTAAGAACACAAACGCACACACTGCAGCGACACACACGCCCAGGTAAGATATTATTTTTTTAAACATAACGGCTCCGCCATCGACACTCTCCCAGGTAACATGTTCTGCCTATAGTGTAATGTTAATGTTTTAAGCAACTGTTAAGCTTACCTTTACGAATCTGATGAGGTTATCTACAGCTTGAGATGCAGACATCTTTCCTGGCCTTTTTTGTCCTTGTGCACATGGTGGTAGCAGATGTAGCAGACATGTCACAGTCCAAACCTAATGACCAACAAAGATCAGGTTAACATTAGGTCACAAATACATTAAACTGGCATTATTACCTTTATAACCAACAACAATGATAAACATTCCCAGTTATACCATTCTCAACTTCAGCAGCTGTCATTAAATGCACATTAAATCCAAGAGCTCTGTTGTGGGTACCAGACCATGGCTTTCCTTCATAACTTTTTCTTTGAGAGTGGTCGGCCACTTCTCCAAGAATTTGTTGGCTGTGACCTCAAAAAATAGTAGTCGGAAATCTTGCTCTATCTGTAATACAACAATGCAGCACAAAAAAAGGGTTGATGAGTGACAATACATTCTACATTGGATACTTCAGTGATTCAACTAACAAAGATGTCTTACTAGTCCTGGGGTGTCCAGAAACCGAGGGAAGACGGAGAAGACATCTGCTGATCTCTTTTCATCGTTGACCATGGAATGACGATAAATGAAGGTTGCTTTCATCTTCTCCTGGATGGTGTCGTTATCAGCTGAGTGTTTCAAAACAGCAATAGCTGCTTCCACATTCTTGTCTGACAGCACTTTGTCAGGGGTGAAGGGTCTGGTCTGACCATGGCCTGGCCCATCAATTTAAGATCCACACAATTTTATTAACTCATGCACACAGTACACATTTCATATTTAATCAAAACCTTCCAGAACTGTGGAAAAAAAAAGTAAACTTACTTTTGGCAGATTGTTTACTAAGGGACCTCTGTCCTCTGCAACTTGTCTTTGAATGATCTTCAAACGCCAAGCAAGGTATCCAGAACCGCTCTCAGGATTGTAGTAATGGTCCTATGCAATTTAATAAATGCAAACTGGCTATGCAGAACATTTCTGTGGGAAATTTTAAGCTTGATGTTGTAAGGATCTTTTTACTTACATATCCATTTGCTGAAAATGGGTCCTCCATAAATGGAAACAGTGTAATTATCCCCTGTGCGTACTTCTCTCTGACATCTTTTGGGGGGGATGTCCAAATGCATGAATTCAAAGGTGACCTTCAATCATTTGGCATTGAACAACACAATTAAAGACATTTCATTGCATCCATTGTTTCTTTAGCCTACATGTTTGGTTCTCACCCATGTTTTTCTTTCATATCAGCAGTAAGTATGTTAACCATCTGTCTTCTGGTGGCATCTGTCAGAGATTTGGTTCTTGCACACTCTTGTATAATGCGTTCACCACTGGGCTTTGTTGTCATAATTTTTTCAATCGTCTTAAATTTTCAAACCTACACAAGACTTGAAAATAATAACATAAGAACACTCCAAATCGAAAAAACATATTCCAGGTTAAATTTAACAAAACTACCTACCGCTTTTGCCTCATAATTTATGCGGCATGGCCTTTTAGGCTGATTTCCTTCTGCATTTTCTGCCTCCTCAGGTGGGTCACACATCTCAAAGTTGAGAATAACTGATATATCGTCAGATGCTAATGTGCCTGATGATGATGAGAGGGAAATTTCTGCATTTTAAGGAATATGAAAAGAAAAATGTGTTAAGTGGAACTGCTCTCATCCCAAAAAGCTCAATAAGATGAGGATGAATTTGTGCATTACACCGCAAGGGCGTGCAATGCTCCCTGTAACAACACATTTAGCCATCACTGTGACTTCAAAGCTATTTAATAAAAACATTTATGCAGAATTTTGTTTTTGGTTTAATAGTTGAGCACATTTGTAAATAATCAGTAATAACCAAGTTCTGCATTGCTCAATACGACTCGGAAGGTTCCAGGTGACTCCATCACGAGTTCCACAAAATCCTCTATGTCAGCTTTGTTGGCATTCTGGTCATACACCTTTACTTCAGGCTGTCTACCTTCTGGTATGTTGAATTTCAAGGTCACTGAAGTAAAAGGAATGGATAATATAGAAATTGTTACAAAATGTGAAAGGCAATGCATTTCCTTCTGATGAGAATTAAGGGAGTAGAGTAGCCTTATGCCTCTAACAAATGGAAATGAGTTGTATTTATTTCCCATATTTTATTTACCTTCATTTATAAAGGTCTTGAATGTCAGGTCAGAGTCAGAGAGCCGAACATACTTCTGCTCTTCACCAAACGAAACATGCAGCAACATATTCTATTGTAGGGCTCTCAAGTCTCAAGCATTGGGCGTGAGACACACGCATTTCGAGCCATGCACACGCTCACACGCCACACTTCGTATTTCTCACGCAGAGAAATTACCAGGATAGCGCCCACCAACTTGCGCCGCTATTTAACAGTGGAACAGGTAGGAATGAAATGGGTTCCCCGTGCGTAGGGTAACCAGACGTCCTCTTTTGCCTGGAATTGCCCTCTTTTTGAGACACTTTAAAAAAATGTGTTTGGGCGGAATTTCAAAATAGTCCGGGATTTTAATAAAGCCTCATACACGTTTCTCTGGGTTGTTTGCAAACAAATTATGCTACGCCCTCCCCTACTATGTTCTGTTCCCATTGCATTGGTGGAAGTGACTTGAGAGTTACCGTCATGTTTTATATTATTCATTTTTCTTTACCATTGTTGATTATAGGGACAAACATTAACACATTTCTCCCACAGGGGATTGATGAAGTTGTTTCTATTGAACAGAAAGAAACGCTTGGTCATGCTTTACACACACTTTACCACAGCATTGGCCTGCTGAATGCCAGATATATTTTAAGCATTAGACTAAAAATTATTTTTTTGAACATTTGCAACGTTTACAAGTTCAAGGAAAAGTATATGCCTCTACTGGTGTTGCTTAGGTCAATAGCCTTTTGAGGCAGTGTTGTTTCAGAATATTAGTGTTAAGGGCCAATAATGCTTATTATCATACATTAGTCAGCATGTCCTTATGGCACCAGATTTGTATGCAGTCACATGTTAATATGTCACATGTCAACCCCCACCCCCCGACAAAAGCAGTTCAAAACTTGAGAGCCCTGCTATTGATTTAAGATAATACAAACAAGTAAAAGAAAAGTTGAAACAAAGTTTTCCCTATTAATGTTCACAAGAAAGAAAAGTAGCTGCTTCACAAATCTTTTGTCAACCGTCTGGTGTTAGCTAATGATAGAACTAGTTGCTACAGGTTATGTGTAGCTATCATAATGTTGCCCCAAGTCAATCAGCTACTTACCAAATTGTTTGCTTTGCTCCGCTCCAAACAGGCTTGATTTCTGTGAAGGAGATAAAGTTGATGTAGTTAACTCATGGTTAAAAAATCCATCATGCTACCTGTGAACTAAATTAGCCTTCTTTTGTCCCCAAACCATCCATATCCGTCCATTTATGAGCATGTGTACCCCACCTTTACTTTCACAAAATATGGCTCTGAAAATGAAGTCAGGGTCATCACACTCCTTGAAAGCAGAGGACATGCTGTGCACAACAAAGGACTTGTGGTGCATCCTGACCACCCCTGGTTGGCAGCCAGTCCAGATGGGATTCTTGACGGGACAAAACTTCTTGAGATCAAGTGCCCCTTCAAGAGTCCGATGTCTCTCAAAGAATTTCTCACCCGGCCAAACGGTGACATCAAAATCTTGGAAAGTACCTAGTTTTGCCAAATGTAAGAGCTGGATACTACCTTCAGGTTATCAGGGTTGTTTTTAATGGCAAGAAATACCATCTGCATTAGCCTATTACACTAGATAAATAATATAATGTGAACTAATATTCATTATTTGGTGCCAATTTACTGTATTTTCGATTATTTTAGACACAAGTGGCTGTGATGTGCCTTTGCAGTTTGCAGTCTACAGAGCTGCAAACTGGTTTTCTGGACACAAAAGGAACAATTAGAATTGGAGATTCCATTTGACAAAGATTACACTGACAAACAAGTAGAGCAACAGGAAAAGATACATTTTCTACACATGCTTCCCAGGTTGGCTGAGGATTTTGGAGTAAATAAACTATATCTCTGCACTAAGTATCTTGAACTGTTTTGTAATTAACCGACATATCAGTTGGCAATAAGTCTCACTATGTGAGATGCAAACATAACAAAACAATGGTTCAAATACATTTGATTATACAATAAATTGTTATTGTGTTATTATTAATATTTGAAGTATTAATAAAACATAATAAATACAGGTATGTACGCTATTCTCTGTATCCATCTAAATACTTTGTATGAAACTGTGTGTGTATTCTCTGCATCTATCTCTGTACAAGTATGTATGCATTTATGTATGTATGTTTCTCTCTATAAATAAATAAATATGTGTATGTATCAAAAAAGGAAAAAAGGAATAAATAAATGTAATTCATGAATATACAAGATGTTGTGTAAGATTATGTAAGACAATACTTGCTGGACATAAGCTCTCCTCTCAGATTTATGAGAGCTGCACAAATCTAAAGTATTAGATAAAGTATTTTATCAATTTAAGGAACTAAGCTTATTGGCACGGTTTGTGACAGGATCTTGAAGACTTTGAGACGCCTTATGCGTACATTTGTTATCCGTCTCACCTGTCACTTGCTCATTAGTCAGCTGGCTGTGTTTCCGTGTAAACGCAGGTATGACTAGCCTTACCCTCCTCTCCTCAGCAAGATCTCTAATTGTGAACCCACGGTCCCCCATCCCCAAATCACCAGGACGTAAACAATCAAGAAACCCTGAGATCTGTGTAATATACCTGTCACTACACTTCCCACCAAAAGTCTCTGCAATAATCATCAGCATCCCTGATGGAGCAATGGCAACAAGGTACTTAACAATGTTACTTGCATAGTAATGGCTGTAAGACTCTGAGTGCGAGTCTACGTTTTTGGCTTTTTGCAGAACACTCTCAGTGCAGTCAATGATACAAGATAAATCAGAGAAATGTGGCAGAAAAACCTTTGGCATAGTTAGTTTTATTGTGTCACGGGGCAGCCATAAGTGTTTTTTGTAAGTGTTTTACTGACCTGACTGGCAGACATAACATAGCTACAGCAAAGGTATGTCTGAGCTTCATGAGTGTCAACAAAACTTCTGACTGCCTGGCACCGGCACCACGGGCTAGATCATCTCGTCCAGCGGGAAACAACGGCGGAGCGGCCCAGTGAGGGGACCACCGCTCCTTATTCCAACCCCTCTTCATGGTCGGTGTGCTCTGGTTGGCGGTCCGGGCCACGCCAGGGGCCTTTACCTCCGCTGCAGCATCGACAGTCGATCCTGCATGGCCTGGGGGGACACTGGGTCAACCATCTCCCTGGTGCGTCCGGGCGTTTTTCCGGGCACCACCAGCGCACTCTCGGGGGGGTGGACGTTGACCAGCGTCCGCCTGACGACCGTGACGGGACAGGAGACCGGAATGAGGGGGAGGAAGCGGCTGGCCGTCCGGGTGGGTGACTGGGAGGTGATGCATGAGTTTTGGCTCGCTGACATACGGGACTCATGCATCATCGGCCTGCACCTACTGGTCCGTTGGGGTGCCAGGTTGGACATGGCCAGAGCAACAATCACCGTTGGCGCAGAGACTGTGGCGCTCCAGTGCGGACGGGGAGAGCACGGGGGCTCTGGCGGCCAGCGGAGTAGTCGGAAGGTTGTGCCCCAAGAACCTCGGCCTCTGCCCGGTTCCTGCATTCCCCACGGCCCTGTGTCTGCCGTCTTTCCTTCCCCCGAGACCGCCGAGGTCGTCAATGCGCTTTGGCTGTGCAGTTGGCCTCGTACAGCAGAGTCGACAGCTGAGGCTTCTACTCGAGGAGTACGGGGACATTTTCGCGGCCCGGGATGAGGACTGCAGGCGGACAGGGCTGGTGCAGCATGCCATCGACACCGGCTCTGCTCGGCCCATCTGCCTGCGGCCCCACCGATTAGCACTGGCCAAACGACAGGCGGCAGAGGAGAAGGTCCGCGAGATGGCTGCCGGGGGGGTGATCGAGCCCTCTTCCAGTCCATGGGCGGCTCCGGCCGTCTTGGTGGGGAAGAAGGATGGCAGCTGGAGGTTCTGCGTGGACTACCGGCGCCTCAACGAGGTCACTCGGAAGGACTCGTATCCGCTTTCATGGATCGACGACGCCCTGGACTACATCGGAGGGTCTAGCTGGTTCAGCTCCCTGGACTTGCGTAGCGGCTACTGGCAGGTGGAGTTGGCGCCCGAGGCCAGACCTAAGACTGCGTTCACCATCGGGCAGGGGCTGTGGCAGTTTCGGGTCATGCCGTTCGGACTATGCAACGCGCCGGCGACGTTTGAGCGGATGATGCGTCTTTCCATGGAGTCGTTGTGTCGTGTAACTGGATGACTTATTGGTGCACGCCCGCGATTTCGGTGGGGTGCTGGCGAACCTGCGGGAGGTCCTTGAAGCCATCCGCCGGGCCGGGTGGATAAGCAGTTCGCCGGGCACAGGCGAACTGCTTTCTGTTTTCTGGGCCTGGCGGGGTACTACCGCCGGTTCGTTAAGGACTTTGCTACGGTTGCCAGCCCCGACCACCGCCTAACCGAGGTGGGGCGGCCGTATGTCTGGGACAACGCCTGTGCCACGGCCTTCGCCCGACTCCAGGCGGTCCTCACCGAGGCGCCGGTCCAGGCTTACCCCGACGCTGGCCGTCCCTTCATCGTCGACACCGATGCCAGTAACGTGGGGGTCGGTGCGGTCCTCTCCCAGGGGGTGGGAGAAGAAGAACGTCCCGTGACCTACTTCAGCCGCACTCTCAGTCGGGCGGAGCGCAATTACTGCGTGACCCGACGGGAGCTGTTGGCTGTGGTCCTGGCCGTGCGGCATTTCAGGCCATACCTGCATGGGAAGCGTTTCCAGATCCGCACTGACCATGCGTCCCTCACTTGGCTCCTCAGTTTTAAGAACCCTGAGGGCCAGGTGGCTCGATGGCTGGAGGTTTTACAGGAGTATGACTTCGAGATCCAGCATCGGGTGGGGCGTTTCCACAGCAATGCCGCCGCACCTGTCCAGTCCTGGAGTGTCGCTACTGCCTGTGGCAGGAGGAGCGGGCCCATGAGTCTCCGATGGTGGCGGCTCTCCAGACCACCGAGGCTGACCGGACCATTGGTGAGGCGGAGGGGTGGCTCCGGCTGACAGCGAGTCAGTTGGAGCAGCAGCAGCGGGCCGACGAGACCCTGGCGTTGGTGAGGGACTGGCTGGAGGCGGGGCAGTGCCCCAGCTGGCCGGAGGTGTCGGCGCGAGGGCCTGAGGTGAAGGCCTACCACTCCTAGTGGGGATGCTTCCAGCTCCACGACGGGGTGGTCCACCGCAGCAGGCAGGACCCTAGGGGTAAGGGCGACATTCTGCAGCTGTTGGTGCCCCGTGTGCTTCGTCCCCAGGTGCTGCAGCTGGTCCACCGCTCGGTGGGAGCGGGGCACTACGGGAACGCCAAGACCCTGCATCGCCTGCGGGGGCGGTTCTACTGGCCGAGCTGTCGGCGGGAAGCTGTACCATTTCGGGCACGAACGCTCTGCTTTCTTTTTCGGCTTGTGATATAAACACTCCGATTTCTACCAATTATTTACTTTGTCCGGTTGTAAGTACACCCTCAAACAGCACAAGTTGTTCCCAAACTTTTTAAGGCCATCATCTTATTCAGTGACAGAGCAACTGATGTGATTATGGTGTGTTCCTGAATCCTCGGACGCCAGCCTTCCGAGTTGCACGTTTGACGTCACTGCCGGTCTCGGAGCATTCATAGCGTTCCTGTTCCTCTTTGTGATTGTGGCATGCAATTGGCTAGTTGTTGTTTATTGTTAGCTACATTAGCCTCTTTAGCAAACCAGCCCGAAAACAAACAACACAACTTGACATTGTATTGCACGCAAAGCAAGACCATGCAACGTATAAATTGGTGACCGGAATAAAGTAGCAATGTGATCAAGTGTGTGAGAGCATTTAAAATCGACATTAAAATGGCCTACGTGAAACAAATACAAAAAAATAAAATCTCTTGATGGGCAGAGCCATTTTGTTGAAAGCGTCATCACTGCTCTCGGTCTACTCTCAGATTTTCGAAAGATGAAGACAAAAAGGGGGCGTACCTTCGAGAAATGCCGCAAGAAAGCTGGGAGATCTTCGACTTTCGACTCGGAAGTCTGGCGTTCAAGGATTCAGGAACACACCATTAGTCTGCCAGCTGATCAGATAAATACAGCTGAGGCGTGACGCGTAGTGGGCGACCGGAAGTGTGGCCCACAAACGTTTCCCCAGTAACCGCCCCAGGAAACTTGTGGATACACTGCAAATAATTACCAGGGTTTCACAATATTTAACTATAATATTTGACAGTAAATTACTGTGAAACCACTTCACAGGTGCAAACTGAGATGTTCACAATATAATACTGTGATTTCAGATTTCACTGTTATTTACTGTGATATTTGCATTACAAGGATTTCACAACATGTTACTGTACTTTTTCGACAGTAAAATACTGTATTCAGACCATTCCCTGTGAAAACACAGTAAATTACATTAGCGCACTGCATTGTGGGAGGTCCCGCAACTTTTAACCAGCAGCAGATATTCTGCCATTTGCCGCCAAGTGAAGACAGAGGAGGAAGAAGCTTCACTGATAAGGTAAGTCCCTCTCAGTTTTAGCATTAATAAGTGGTTAATCTTAAATTCAGGCGGTTAAATGTGTTGGCAATTAGTCTGAAAATATAATGTGTAAATTTTTTCCATTTTATATGATCATTGAAATGTGTCTAAAGCCTAAAATATGGTATTATTACAAATATTGTAGACCTGATATGGTTGATTTCGTCTGTTAATGACTGGGTTATTTGAGCTCGACTTTTTGATGTGAGGCACAAGTTATTGGATTGATAGTGTCACATTGGTTAGCTAGCTTGCTAACGTCCTCCCCAGCAGTGTTGTCTGATAAGAAATATATTGTCAATATTTCCCTTAAACTTAGCAAAAGACAAGTTATGCTTTCATTCATGCAGTTAAATGTGATTTGCAGATAGTCTGTAAGACTGAAAAAAAACCGGCATTTATACCTAGAACCGCCGCACTGGGACAATTCTACCCGCACAGGAAAAATAAATATTTTCGAGCAAGTTGCTAGGCAACGGCATTGTTTGGGGTCCGCGATTTGACAACTATACGTGCAGTCATTCACAACCGTTGCTCAATTCACAAGTACAGTTTTTTTCTGTACTTGTGTACTGGCGTACTTGTGAAACGTCATCAGCAGTAGCCCAAGTACTGTTCCAATTCAAAGTAAGCATCAAGTCAAGTACGCGAAAAAAAACGAAAGTGTTCTTGATGCCTATGTGCCTAGGAAACGCTTCAGCTCCTCTCTGTTCCCAGGACGGGGCCAATCTCTGAGTGCAGATACTTTGTCTGGGTCAGTATGGACTCCTTGAGCATCTACCGCGTGGCCAAGGTATTTTACAGATGACTTAAAAAACGGACACTTCTCGGGAGACAATTTCAGACCATAGTCTCTGAGACGATGTAGCACCCTCATGAGTCTCTCCTCATGCTCTTCAAGGGTCTCGGAAAGACAATGAGGTCATCTAAAAATACAAGAACCTCGCTCAAGTGCAGGTCTCCAACACACTTTCCCATAAGGCGTTGGAAGGTGCTAGGAGCGTTGGTCACACCTTGCGGCATACGATTGAACTCGTAGAAACCTAGGGGACATGTGAATGCGGTCTTACGCTTATCTACCTCTGCCATCGCTACCTGGTAGTAGCCGGACTTGAGGTCCATTACTGAGAACCACCTTGCACCACTCAGGGCTGAGAATATCTCCTCAATGTTGGGAAGGGCATATGCATCTTTTATAGTGCGGTTGTTCAGCTTCCTAAAATCAATACATAGTCTGATTTTCCCATTTTTTTTCTTCACTACTACCACTGGTGATGCAAACGGGCTCTCGGACTCTCTTATTATTCCAGCATCCAAGAGCTCCCTGAGGTGCTGCTTTACAGCTTCCCTATCACTGGGGTGTATCGGCCTTGATCGCTCTTTGAAAGGTGTCTGGTCATGCAACCGAATATGGTGTTTCACACCGGTTGTGTGACCAAAGGAGAGCTCGTCAACTGCAAAGACCTCTGGGATGGAGTTCAGCTTGACTGTAATACGTCGTTTCCACTCCTCAGACATGGGTGCATCATCGAGATTGAATGCAAGCTCCTCGCTTGGTGTCTGAGAGTTGGTGGGCACAGACTGATGGGGGTTTAGGGGCTTTACACTCTGAGCGGCAGATACTTCGCCAATGACACACTTTGGAGGTAGAGTAATACTGTGATCTGTTGTATTTCTGAGAATAACAGGGATCTTGCTTGAAGCTTTACAGTTGATATTCATAAGTGCACACTCAAGAAACAAACCACCAGGAAGGGAAAAAGACTCCGGGGGCTCAAGAATGAAAGACTTGTGTGGATTTCCGTTACCCACTCTGACATCTCCAAACACACACAACTTGTGCCTTGCTGGAACGGTGATGGGTTTTTTCCCATGCAACTTGACAGGACAGGTTTTGGTTTCATTTTCATGCAGTTGAGCAACATGGTGGAGGAGTAATGCAAAACTGTCTGACCTCCTCAGGAATGTTGGCCTGTCATGATCTATGCCACATTGGTAGAGCTGCAGCAAAACATTTGTGCCTACCAACACTGGTATTCTGCTATTGAATTGGCACTCTGGGACAATGAGGGCTAGAGCAGTTAACTGTTCCTCCATGCCGGTAACACTGCTAGGAAAAGTCAGGAGAACTTCCACATAGCCCTGATAGGGCACAGGCTGACCCCCGGCCCCTTCAACCTCAAGCAAATGACTGATGGGCTTAATGGGGAGGGAAGCCAGGTGTCTGGAACGGAAAGTCTCTGAAATAGTCGTGACCTGAGATCCGGTATCAAGGATAGATTCACATCGTACATCTCCCACGTAGACTGTAGAGACACAGCGGGGGCCCACAAGCCCAAGAGGTAAGGTGTGATTGAGACCATCGCAGCTTTCAGGGCTTTTGGCTGTTGGCTCCTCTTTAACATTGTGGGTCATTACTCTGGGACTTATCTGATTGATGTCCTCAGCTCCTGGTCGTCCCGAAGCAGGAGCCTCTACAAGTTTAAAGATACCTTGCGGGCTGCCTGCTGGGCCCAGAATCGCGTTTGTCTCTGAGCTCTTCATTCTTTTTGCGGACAAGGTCAGGGTTGGGGCTGTTAGTACAGTTTGCTGCTATGTGGCCGGTTTCCCCACACTTAAAGCAGAACCATGGTCTCGGTGGAGTGGCAGTTCGGGATGTCGAATCAGGATTTGTGACATAGGCTGCTAAATGTTCACTTTGTAAGGGTGATTCTTTTCTTGTAGAACTACTTGGCACCTCTTCACGTGTGAGCTTAATTCTCTCTTTGTGTACAAGTTGTGCCACTTGTTTCCGGAGTTCAGCTACTTCCTTTTCAAGTTTAGAACTTGCATCATGCTTCTTAGGATTTGTGGTAGCAGGTTCCTCGTCGAATACTGGCATGCTCAAGACTGAGTGAACATGTGTTGCAGCCTTAGTGCTTCCCAGATGTTTTTTCATCCGGTCCATCTTGGCTGCACGCCGGTCCTCTTCTGTTCTCAAAAGCAACAATAGTTCAGGGAAAGATGGGGGATTGGGTTTTCGATGCTCAAGTTGAAGGCCGATGATTAAGCTCTGGTCCCAGCACCCTCTACAGAATTGCCTGAGTAAGTACTTGTCGGACTCTGTGACTGAAACCCCCCCTCTAAAGATGGCTTTGGTGAGAAGGGTTTGGAGACGGTTCAAGTAAACAGAGGGCTTCTCCCCAGCATTCTGGTTGGAGCCCAAAAAGGTTGCAAATAGCTCTTCACCATCCTCTACCACGCCAAATGCTGATTTGAGCTGAGTGAGGTAAGCCTCAGGGGTTGCATTTGTTCCAAGCGGCTTGACAATATCAGCAGCTGGGCTGAGCAGGCTCTCTAGTATTCTTCTCACCTTTTGAGAGTCAGACAATGAAGCATCATTACAGAGAAGGTCTACCTGAATGCGCCAGGCATCATAATCAGCTTCCCCATTTGGCTTTGGTAGTCGCCCTGAGAAGGTTTTCACTCTGCTTTGGCTGTAGCTGGATGGCGTTGTGTCATTACGAATGAAATGTTCAACAATGACTTTCTGAACTTGAGGTGGATTTATTGTGCCCTCGTCAAAGAAAGTGGGAGCTTTGGGAGCATTGGGAGGGAGAGTACTGGCAACCAGATTGGGTGGGTTTAGCTCTGGTATGTCACCACTAGCTGTTTGGCCATGCTGATCTAAAGCCTCAAAATGGGTATCGGGACTCTGTGGCGGGGCAGAATCAGGCTGGACATGTTGCAAATCATGCTGAAGCATATCCCAAAAGCCAGCTTTGCTTTTCCCGGCAAGAGTGCTCAGTTCAGCCAAACATCGCTGGGCTAATTCCCTCCCTAGGTCCTCTTGACACACCTCATGAATGCCTCTCACATGCCAGGTGAGAGTGGGATCATAAGGGCTTGGAAGGTTGCCAAGGTTGGCAGCATTGAGTCTTGATATTGTTTGTTCCGATGAGTACTGTATAAGGGTTCGACCTTTTGGCTTGTCTGGTTTATCAGGGACCCTGACAATTTTTTCAATGTCCCCATTTACTTCAAAAAAATAATTTATCTCTTTATCAGTGCATGTTTCATCTATTCCTGTGACATAAAGGCAACTAGGCCCATGCAAGTCGAATTGGTTGCAAAGATCCATTTTATACTGACTGTTTGTTCAGTTAAATGTATTGTTTTTAACAGCGTTTTTAACAACTACACAACCATAAATTCAGTTTGAGCATATATTGGTTTGTTAAATTATGTCTGCAAAATATTTGGGGTGGAAACTATTTTAATCTACACCAATCTCCTGGCTAGCTCGCCACTTTTGTAACCCCTCTTGCACCTAAGTCTTTAAGCTAGTGTGTTTATAAAACCAAGAGGCAGGGGTCATTATCTATTTTAGATTCGATGAGGAGATTGGTTGTTATCTTTCCTGGTATACTGTAAGGATATACCTGTAATATCCACCCCAAATAACTCACACGACAACCGACTGGCGATTTAGTTTGAAGAAAATATATATATTGAAACCAAAACTTATGGAGTCAGTATTCCACAATGCAGATATCACTAGACATATGATGGAATGAAGAACAAAATACTGCTAATGCACGAAAGTACCACACTTCTAGTAATAGTAACAAACAATTTAGTATGATAACACAGTAATATAGTTAAATTCACAAAGAACCTTAAACCTTCAATATCTTTTTCCTTTGAGTTCTGGTGAGCCACAAGTGGTTTTCTTAAATGAAATTGTACCAAAAAAAACTCTGAGATCTCAGGAAAAAGAAATAATAAAAGATTATATAAAAAAATAATAAAAATTTGAGTCCACCCCGGGAGTCCTACCACCCAAATGGATGTCAGATGAGGCAATCCAGGAAGAGTATTGCAGGATGGAATGGCAATGTGAATGATGATCCCCTGGCAGAAGATGGAAAGCAACCAGGATGGAGATATGGACAGATGACGGTCCTTTGAAGGGCTCCACAAAAAAAACCAGCCGGAATATCAATCAATAGTTCAACAGAGTTCTACACGATGTCCACAGCTTCTCAATCGTCTCAATGTTTATCAATATTTACTTTCTATTTCAGTTATCAACTTTCTGACTCAGTTTTATCAAGGTACAGCTATGTTGTTTCTCCAACATCCACACGAACTGCGTAGCAGGCAAGAGGAAGAACAAAAAACTCATGTGCGAGTAAGATGATGACTCGTAGCGTTTTTTCTTCGCAACTAAAAGAGTGTATTGACTGCGCCTCTGCTGCCACCTTGTGACCAAATTGGGAATAGGTTATTTCTTTAAAAAACAAAATTTAACAACAAATCACATGGAATGCAGTTTAATTTTCCAAAATAATGGAGGTAATAGCCTGGAAGATTTACTACCTGGGTTACACCTACTTGATCTGGCCGTTTCATCGAGGATGCGTCGGAGGTGTTTTGCGTGTACTTCCAACCGTTAAAAATCCCAGGATGCATTTCGCATTCCTATATGTTTTAAAATATCAGTAAGCTATGATAATAGGCTATATAGGAACATTTTTAAAAAATATAACAAAAATGGAGACCTTTTCTATTCATTCAAAATATTTACATACTATTATTTTTAAATGAAAGAGGCTGGGGTTTTGTTTTATATCACTTGTTTATATTGTATAAGTCGCTGATAGAGGAAACCCATGGCAACGGGAATCCCGGTCGGATCCATCCAATCGTTTGTGTGTGTGTAATTCTTATATCAATAGCCTTCTCTCCAATAATATAATAACAGGCAATATAGGAACATTGAGAAACGGCAATCTCATACAATCTTTTTCCCGCCACTGACTTTTTATATGTAGGGTAGGCCTACAGCTGGCTTTTCATCTTTTCATTTGTATTCATTCAAAATATTAACATACTATATTTTCTGGGACCAGAAAATAATTACTTTCTCTCCATTGAAACCCATTCATATTTTTCGATCTCATAGTTCCCATGGGCTCTACCGGAAGAGGCGTGACTTCGCCACTCTATAGAGCCGCCCTTTCCCGTATACCCCTCATGGGACCGCTGAGATCGAAAAATACGAATGGGTTTCAATGGAGAGAAAGTAATTATTTTCTGGTCCCCGTATTTATATATGCCCTGGATTACACATATTTTGTTTGTGGATTTAAATGATAATTTTTTGACTGTTTATTGTGCAAATGTTCAGTAAAAGGCTGTTGAGAAAACATAATGGTTTTCACCTCTTTCGATGCTGTTATCCTCCCCTTGGAAAAAAGCCGCTAAGTGGAGCAGAGAGATCGCCATGTCTGTACCAGAGTGGTGGTGACGTTATATCATTCGCGTCGACAGCATCGAAGAGCTGTAGTTCACAAAGTGGCCTCACACAAAACTCTCTCCATTGAAACCCATTCATATATTTCGATCTCATAGAACATGGGGACAACCGGAAGGGGCTGACTTACGAACTCTATCGCAGGTGCATACTCCCGTCCTCGGAAGTGTGTACTTGAAGTCCGGACTTGCCAAGTGCGTATTTCCGAGTCCGCAGTTCGCATACTTCGCATACTAGGTATTGAGAAACGGTAGTACAATAGATAAGAGATGAAGATAAATAGCTTACAACATTAGAGTTACTAAGTGAAATGAGTGATGGAGTCTGATAGTGGAGAGAGATCAGAACTGAGCGCTGTGTTCCAGAACACCGTGGCTCGTCCAGCTCAACTGACAGCTGAGTGCTGTCAGATGAGCCGGGCAGAGAGATCCTCCGCCTCAAAACATGTAAACGTGTGAAAAAAATGAATGAATAATCAATTGGAGCTTACCTAAAAATAAGTGTGCCATTGTTGACTCCACTCTTTAATTTCAAAATCAGTGGGACCAGTGGAACGTCTTATGCACCATGATCTTTGCTACAATATATGAATGTAACATTTACGTCTTACTTTACAGCCGTGTGCAACTGCCGCTGATGTTGAGAGAACAGTGCCATTGCCGAGCACCCCCTGCTTGATTGTCCAAGGTACTGTTAATATCTGGATTTTATATTGATATTTCTAGCTGTAATAAATGTACTATGTGTTTTTTAAATAAACAAAAGTCACTACACAATATTTTGACAACATGCCGATCAGTGATCTAACCTGTTTTTCCAATAGTGTTGCTTGTCTCTATCTTTTCAATTCAGCATCTTTCAACAGTAGTGCCGGTAGTTGGTGTACAGTCGATGGTTTTAGAGATTACAGATCGCTTTTATGCAGCATTCAAGGGTAGTGTATTGACTTAGATTTGCTCTGGAACTGTGAACCAAATCTTGGTCTTGGACTTAAAAATTGGCAGAACAAAGAAGGGCTTAATGGTTTGAGTTGTGCAATAGACAATTAATAACATCAGTAACAACAATTTTTGCAAGCTATTATTGCTTCAACCTGCAGTATCCTGAGGAGGGCTCCTCCACTTTGGAGTTTATCCAAAGGTATTTAACTCTTAAATAAACATTGCAGGGTTTCCCACAGTGCTTTCTAGTTAAAGGTGAAGTAAGCGGAAAGGTCAGTTTAGCTAACTTCCTGACACTGAATGCAGTTAGCTGTCTCCTCCTTCGTCCCTACGTCACCACATTAATGCACTGCGGTCTTCAAGCAGCGAGTTATCTAGCATCATCTCAGATCCATAAGTATGATAAAACATGATAAAAACCATCAAAACAGACATTGGGAAGGTTTTTTACCTGCTCCGCCATTGTAGTCGCATAAACATTCACCCATCTGTCGCTCTGCGCGTGCACCGTCAGTGAGACGTGCCGGTTTGTAGCGTTCTGTCTTCTGATTGGATATCAGTTGTGGGATCCCCGAAAAGTTTATTTGCCGATTATATTGCAGAGCGGGTGACTGAGAGATCAGAGTTATGAAACGCGCACACTATATAAGTGATCACTGTATGAATATAGAGCGATTTAACACGTATATTAACATAAATAAATCGCTTACTTCACCTTTAAGGCTACAGTTAAACCAAAAAATGTAAATTTACTTTAAAAATGGTCTTTCATCTCTGTGATGAACAGCAGCCTCTAGTGGTTGATAATATCACTGTGCCTGTGACTTCTTTGGTGTAAGGTTTACTGCATCTGTCTTGGAAAAAATTATGCAATATTTAAATCTATGTAAAACTGAAAGTTGTTTTCTTGGTTTATTTACAGGTGCTTCTTGAGCATCAATCCAGAGAGGGGCTCCAAAGCCGAGAAAAAGCGTGGGTTGGTGAACCCACATGTGAGCACACTCTTGAGGAAGATATTGGACTTTGAATGGATTTCAATGTAGAGTGAAATGTGCCGTGACGTCAGCGTTACCAGAGAAACCGTTTTCACCAGTTTACAGGATACCAAAACAGTTGTGTTTTCCAAAGATTCCTCCCTGGTAGGTGGTTTCAAAAGTTTGCGGTTTCAAGCCTGCGTTTTATGTTGTCATGTAAATTATATCTTTTTTTGTGTAAACAGGGCCTTAGTCTGTGTTACATCCCTATTTTTTCCTTTAAGTAGAAATAGGTTTGGGTTCTTATGGGTTAAATGTGCAGGCAAGTTAAATGTATTAATGTTGATTCATTGTTTAATTAAATGTTGAATTGAACAAATTGCATTTGTTCTTTGTTTTCCTTTTACTTTGGATGCATGTTTGTGAAGTTACAGTATATTGCATGCAGGATATCCCTATATCACAGTAATTCCATGGGAAAGACAACTGTGAAGGGACAGTAAATTACTGGCTACCTAATTGCATTACTTTCACAGTAAAAATGTAAAAATACAGCCATTTAGTGTAATGTATGTACCGCAAGGTGCTGTAATAATATTGCTAAATCACAGTATTTTAATGGGTATGACAAATTTGAAGATACAGTATGCAGTTGTATTTTTATTGTAATTTGCTGTGAGAAAATATGTACAGTAGGTACAGTAAAAACATTGTGAAAGTAATGCAATTTATACCCAGTAATTTACTGTAAATGTACAGTGTTTTTTTTTTACAGTGTAGGCTATGTCAAATGTCTGACCAATCTCAGTGCATTCAGTGTCATTTCAACATTTTAGGGTTCCGTGTAGGCCTTTAGCTAGACAGACAGCTGTGAAGGAACCTGAATTCGTTAAAGTGAATCAATGCGTGTTGTAGCCTATACGCTTGTGTTTAAAATAACAAATTTGACCATATTTGTTCTAAATTAGAACTAAAAGCAATACAATCGTAAAGGCACCAACTCTTTTTTTAGTTTCCCAATATCGACTAGCATAGTGCATTGTGTTCTGCTCAGATAAGGCAAGGCAAGGAAAGGCAACTTTATTTATACAGCACTTTTCATACACGAATAAGACTCAAAGTGCTTCACATGGAATAAAATGAAATAATAAAATAAAATAGATAAGTAACAGAAAACAAAGGCGATTTCCAAAAAAATTCATACAATAAAATTAAATAATAGATGAAATAGCAAAGTTAAGAAATGCATTGTAGGAAGTACAACGTATTTAAGATTCAGCAGAAATCTAAAGCAAACAGAAAAGTCTTGAGTCTTGTTTTAAAAGTGGTCAGAGTTGGGGCAAGTCTTGATTAAGCTTCAATATGCCTACATGTTTTGAATTAAAGATAGGCCTTTAATACAGTTACATATGTTGTATAATGCATTAATGACCTACAGTACAACATAGAAAAGCAATAGTTATATATTATATTATTATTATATCATCTTTGAGCTCGGTCTCTGCTGATTGGATGAATACCAAACATTGGAATGCAGTCTTACTGCCCTGCATTAAGTTATGCGTGATGCTCTTATATCAGGTAGCCTACTTTGAGAGCATAACGTTAACAACTCTGTCGGAGGGAAGAGCGTGAACTTTGCAAACGGATATGCCTTGGCAAGTGTATTCCGATTTGAAAAAGGCCATTTCGAAATATATATTGTGATAGGACACATTTGTGTGGCAGCCTATACACAATTACAGGACTGATAAGGTAAGCCTAATGATTAACATTTAATATCATTTTATGTTACACACTATATGCTTTTGTAATCCTTGGGGTATCAATGTTAAACGGTGAATGTGTGTCTCATCATATGCCAATTCAAAGGAAAAAATGTTTAAACAGCATACAATATTGAAATAATCAGTATCTGGGCCTTTATGGTAGGCCTTCTCACTCCATACGACTTAAAATAAATATCAAAGTTGCATTTGTTGACTAATTATCAAATGTGGAAGATGTGACTGCCTTCGCTCAGGGTAATCCAGTGAGCAATTTCAGATGTAAAGATAGAGATGGCTACACCAAGCAGAGCGGTAACGTGTCAGTAGCCTTTATCCTCCCCTTTAGTCTGACATCTTTCCATATTCAAGGTTTTTCATTTTGAGTGTCCTTATGAAACATTGCTTAATATATGTGTACTATAACATTTCACTGTATAGTAGTAGTCTGCTGTATGTTTTGTTTATTTATTTAATATTGACTTCAATGGCATTCAGCGTGGAGGAGAGGGAGATTGGAACGCACCTGACACTGTCCTCGTCTCTTATCCCAAACTATCGTGGACCGGCTGATGGTTGCAGGCTGAGCGCGCTACAATCATCGCGCTAAATACAGACTGGTAAGCGTATAGGCTATGTCTAATGTCTGACTAACCTCAGTGCATCAGCGTCATTTCAACATTTTTGGGTTCCGTGTAGTAGACTACTTTAGCTAGACAGACAGCTGCGATGTAACCTGAATTCGTTAGTGAATAAATGCGTGTGGTAATTCGCTTGTGTTTAAAATACCAAATTAGACCAAATTAGTTTGAAATTAGAACTAAAAGCAATATAATCGAAAAGGCACCACTCTTAAAGAGTTTCCCAATATCGATTAGTAGGCATACAGTGCATTGTGTTCTGCTTAGATTAGGCAAGGCAAAGCAACTTTATTTATATAGCACTTTTCATACACGAGGCAGATTCAAAGCGCTCCCTCGTTTCATGATATATCATTTTATCATATCATGAAATGAAATGATAAAATAAAATATATAAGTAAAAGAAAACAAAGGCAAAGTAAAGAAAAATGCATACAATCAAATTAAATTAAATAATAAAATAGCAAAGTTAAGAAATGCATTGTAGAAAGTGCAATGTATTTCACATTTAGCAGAAAGCTAAAGCAAACAGAAAAGTATTGTATTTTGTTTTAAAAAGGGTCAGAGTTCGGGCAAGTCTTGATTAAGCTTCAATATGCTTAAATGTTTTGAATTTAGGCCTAATATTGAATACAGTTATTTATGTTGTATAATGCATTAATGACCTACAACATAGAATAGCAATAGCTATATATTACATTATATCATCTTTGAGCTCGGTCTCCGCTGATTGGGCGAATACCAGACATTGGAATGCAGTCTTACTGCACTGCATTGAGTTATGCGTGATGCTATAATATCAGGTATTTTAAGAGCATAACGTTAACAACTCTGTCGGAGGGAAGAGCGTGAACTTTGCAAACGGATATGCCTTGGCAAGTGTATTCCGATTTGAAAAAGGCCATTTCAAAATATATATTGCGATAGGACACATTTGTGTGGCAGCCTATACACAATTACAGGACTGACAAGGTAAGCCTAATGATTAACATAAAATATCATTTCATGTTACACACTATATGCGTTTGTAATCCATGGGGTATCAATGTTAAACGGTGAATGTGTGTCTCCTCATAAGCCAATTCAAAGGAAAAAATGTTTAAACGGCATACAATATTGAAATAAAGTCTGAATTACACGTCAGTAGCCTACACAGTGCCTGTATCTGGGCCTTTATGGTAGGCCTTCTCACTCCATACGACTTAAAATAAATCTCAAAGTTGCATTTGTTGACTAATTATCAAATGTGGAAGATGTGACTGCCTTCGCTCAGGGTAATCCAGTGAGCAATTTCAGATGTAAAGATAGAGATGGCTACACCAAGCAGAGCGGTAACGTGTCAGTAGCCTTTATCCTCCCTTTTAGTCTGACATTTTTCCATATTCAAGGCTTTTCATTTTGAGTGTCCTTATGAGACATTGTTTAATATATGTGTACTATAACATTTCACTGTATAGTAGATGTCTGCTCTATGTGTTTTGTTTATTTATTTAATATTGACTTCAATGGCATTCAGCGTGGAGGAGAGGGAGATTGGAACGCACCTGACACTATAGGCTCTTATCCCAAACTATTATGGACCGGCTGATGGTTGCAGGCTGACCGCGCCACAATCATTGCGCTAAATACAGACTAGTAAGCGTATAGGCTATGTCTAATGTCTGACTAACCTCAGTGCATCAGCTTCATTTCAACATTTTTGGGTTCCGTGTAGTAGACTACTTTACCTAGACGGACAGCTGCGATGTAACCTGAATTCGTTAGTAAATAAATGCGTGTGGTTATTCGCTTGTGTTTAAAATACCAAATTAGACCAAATTAGTTTGAAATTAGAACTAAAAGCAATATAATCGAAAAGGCACCACTCTTAAGAGTTTCCCAATATCGATTAGTAGGCATACAGTGCATTGTGTTCTGCTTAGATTAGGCAAGGCAAAGCAACTTTATTTATATAGCACTTTTCATACACGAGGCAGATTCAAAGCGCTCCCTCGTTTCATGATATATCATTTTATCATATCATGAAATGAAATGATAAAATAAAATATATAAGTAAAAGAAAACAAAGGCAAAGTAAAGAAAAATGCATACAATCAAATTAAATTAAATAATAAAATAGCAAAGTTAAGAAATGCATTGTAGAAAGTGCAATGTATTTAACATTTAGCAGAAAGCTAAAGCAAACAGAAAAGTATTGTATTTTGTTTTAAAAAGGGTCAGAGTTCGGGCAAGTCTTGATTAAGCTTCAATATGCCTAAATGTTTTGAATTTAGGCCTAATATTGAATGCAGTTATTTATGTTGTATAATGCATTAATAACCTACAACATAGAATAGCAATAGTTATATATTACATTATATGATCTTTGAGCTCGGTCTCCGCTGATTGGACGAATACCAGGCATTGGAATGCAGTCTTACTGCACTGCATTGAGTTATGCGTGATGCTCTAATATCAGGTATTTTAAGAGCATAATGTTAACAACTCTGTCGGAGGGAAGAGCGTGAATTGTGCAGACGGATATGCCTTGGCAAGTGTATTCAGATTTGAAAAAGGCCTATCTTGCATCCGGCACAATTTACTTTCTCACTGGCACATGTGTCGTTGCTAGTTTGCAACTGGCGCAGAGCGTTCTTTTCCCTCCTGCGCCACGCGTCGGTAAATTAGGGAATGATCTTGCGCCCCAAGGGGCGCTTCAGCGAATGGAGGAGGCGTGTTCTGGCGCAAACGTTCCCTGGTGCTATTTTGCAGTTTCAGAAATCACTTGCGCCACAAACCAGGAAATACCTGGTTTAAAGTCAGTGGTGCGTCAGCTATTTTAAGGGCGCATGCATAATGTTCCTTGTGCACCTTGCGCATACACTTTGCTTCTCTCATCTACCTAGCTACACATCCTTGGTAAATTATTTGGGAAAGAACAGCTGATACAGCGGTAATAAGTTGTACTTTTAAATCAATGCATCTGCAAACACAGTACAGCAAACGCATATTTTCTTGACACATACATCGTGTACATGCCCATAACTTTTAGGATTGATGAGTATTTGATCGTGAGAAAACATTGTTTTACCGCGAGGGAGTGTTAACAAGAATGAATGAATGCAGGCGTGCGTGTGTACGTGTAAAATAATGAATGAAAAGGGGCGCTCGTGTGTGCGTTCGTCTGTTTAAACATACGCAAACTAAACACGTAACGCATAATACAGTCCATGGCAATGTATATTAACGGGGGGGACACATGCATATTAGGAAAACAAGTCGATAACGATAATGCATACCATACTGATAAGAAACTATGTTTATAATGTATTGCGTATATCATTAAATAGAACCACAGTTACCGCATATCATATGTGTGTTAAGTTTTCTTTGCCGAAATTTATTTGAGGACTCAGTATTTCTGAAGTTGTGGAAGAAAACCTTATCCCATGTGTGAATCAGGCCATATTATTTGGCCATAAACTGAGCCATTTGAAGTTTGAAATTCATGTGCCTACGCGCATACGAGACTGCAGACGCGCTGTCAAAATATCAACTCGTCAGATTCAAATGCGCTCATGGCTCTAAAAGGGGATGGGAGCTGGCACTCTCATTGGTTTATTGCACGTTAAGCCCAAACCACACCTACGGCTAATTAGGCTACTTCAGACCAACCCTTTTTAGATTTGCGCCATGCGCAGGAGTCATTTTTGCGCCGGTAAAATAGCAACATCGCCATAGAACCGCTCACAAAGCTACTTGCGCTTGGCGCTTCTCACTTGCGTTTCAGACCTTTAAAATAGGGCCCTTGAGGTGTCAAAGAATAGGCGGACGGCTTCATCGTGCTATCATTGACTCCCATTATAAAAATATTATTTTTTAAAACTTTTAAAAAAATGTAATGGTAGTGTACGACTCAAATCGAATATGAATATTTTAAAAGTGGAATGGACTCTGTGGTAAAATTTGTAGTAGGTTCTCAAAATGTGTAGAGAATACCAAAGAAAGAAAGAATAAAGCCTAAGAATAACAAGAGTTGACCGCTCTTTCCAGCACTCACTTAATAAGGAATAGAGAAACAGATTAAAGGCCCAGTATGCAGGATTGGCCATTTCTTAGCTGTTTTCTTGGTTTGCGCTCACACTTTTCTCTACACAGGTCCCCCTACAGCTTCGTAGTAGATATTTTACAACACTGTCGTAACAACTCGTTGACGACCCTTCCCCATCCACTTCTACGCTAGCCATATGCATTTGTTTTCAAAGAAAACATGTCCGAGGTAGGTGTTCATAAAGAGTAGGCAAGGTCAGGGGCGTCGGAATGAGTTTAACATTGGGGGGGACACATATCGGAAACCTGACGGATCCATTAATGGTTTGAACAAAAATATGTCATAAATTAACTACACTGAAAAAATTCACATATATATTTTATTCTACTAAAAAGATACATTTGTAAATGTAAAGGAAAACACATTTTGAATGGCAGTAATGAACTGATAAATATCAAATCAATTCTTTAATTGCTCAATCATCCAGTTTTTTAGAATAAGAAGCGGTGACAAGACGCTGTGTTGCGCTTTCAAAATAAAATACAATATTTTTCTCCCCCCGGTGTCATTTTTAGGTGGGACAAATGCGCCTGTCTCCAATATTGGAGGGGACACGTCCCCCCCTGGTTCCTACGCCCTTGGGCAAGGTTATACATTTTGAAATGGTGTATTTGTGTTACAATGAACATAAACCCATCCTTTTTTATAGTTGACGGGGAGATGTTATATCCTAGATTAGAATTGTTTTTTCTTTGGTTGTTGAACAGAATGATCAGTGTACGAGTAACATAATACATAACGATAGCATGAACAATTTGCGCGGCAATCGTAAATTTATGTATCTGCTCAAGTACGTCACTTGTGTACGGGATTGCAGGGAGATGGATTCAGACATCGAGAGGGTATGCTGTCGCCAGTCCCCGCAAGAGAGTTGTCATAGCCATATGCTGTGTCTGGAAAATTAGGGACACATTTATGTTTACGTGTAAATGTTTGCAAATAAACATTTTAAATAAATATTATTGTATATGATTTTAAAATGTTTCCCTTTCATAATATAACAGATGTTTGCACCACCTTTCTTTCATTTGTCATTTGTTCAATAATACACACTGTTTGGTTAGATAAATATTTATTTGAGATATTGAAAAAATTGCAAGTGACAGTTCTTCATGGTTTGTTTTTGGCCTTAGGGCTATTGTGTAGCATCTTCTTGAGGGTTCTCAGGATTTCTTCGTGATACTTGTACCCGCACAAGTTCGGATGTGGGTGGTGGCTGTACCGGGGCAAGCAGGCCGAGCCGTCTTGGGTCATCAAGCCTCGTAACGTGTCTCATAACAATGCTGTTTGCCAACGCTTGTAACTAAGAAAAAATACAAAGCAATCGTTTTACAAACATGTTTACAAGTGGGGAACTACACCAAAGGTATAACATGGGCAAAGCTATAAAGGTAACATTTAAAAGTTCTGTTACGACGAATATGTGCTAACTAGCAGCTCTTGTGCAGGGTACTACATTATATGCCCAGCCGGACATATCACATGATATAGGCTATACACTCTTAGGAAAATCTGAGGCATTCGAATAGCAGTCTAATGATGTAAATAAACAAGGACCTGGATTCAGGGATTTAGCCTCTATCTGGGGGACGAGACAGACGAACAGCAAAACAACCATGGAAACAGACGTGTTTGGTAGCGACTACGCTAACACCCCAGCAAGCAAGCAAGGTAGAAATATACAAGGCTCACAACAAAATGGTTGAGCAAACACATTTTTACAGAGACTATCAACATCAAGAAAGCCTCAATAAAAGGAGGACAAGGTTCACCCGAGGGTACTTACAAATCCAAGAGCAACACGGCCAAGTCGGCACCCGATTTGCTGCCTTTTTCTTTCAGTTCACGCTATTCCTGAGAAGCTCGCCCAATGTTTACTCGTGTCTGGCCTCTCTGTCGGTCAGTCTCCCTTTTTTCTTATTCTGTACCTCCGACATTGAGTTTCTCTATCTCTTTTTAGTTGGCTGAGCCATGATGAATGCAACAATCCCTTCGCTACTTGTGTTTATATCGAGCCGGTTCCGTGTTTGTAGGTCTGTAGTACCGTAAAGCAATTCATTACTTCGCAAGACCCGAGAGCTACCCCTGCGAGAGTGGGCGGCAGGTCGCCGGCCGAAAATTGCATCTTACCTTTCTCCGTCAATATGCGCTAGGGGGAGTCGAAACAGCGACCAATCGACCCATAAAGTGTTATAGAACCATCACAATGACCCTTAACCTGTTATATTAAGGTAAATTAAGCCAAACATTTTGCATAGTTCCCCTTTAATAGTTGTTGAATTGCTAATGATGGAATGTGGAATCTTCCTAAATTATCTAAATGATCAACCACATTATTGAGTTTGTGAGAAGATTGTAGGAGGAGAGTGTCTAGCATGCTCTTAAAACCCCGAACTCAAATGCAGGACGGGACACACCCAAGGAGTGAACTTTTTGAAAGCAGGAGGAGGCTCAGAGAGTTGGTCAGTTTATTTAAACTTCCACAAACATGCACAGGCGAGGACATTTTCACAAAACTTGACAACAAACTGAAAGAAGAGGGACTGTCTTGGGATGAATGCATCGGTGTGTGTACAGACGGTGCTGCAGCAATGCTGGGGAAAAAGAAAGGACTTAAAGCAAGAGTCTTACAAGTGGCGCCCCACATAAAATTCACGCACTGTATTATCCACAGAGAGGCTCTTGCGAGTAAAACGCTTGGCCCAGAGCTGAAAGGTGTTCTTGAGACTGCAATAAAAATGTCAACCACATTAAATCGCGTCCACTCAACACCAGGCTGTTTGCCACTCTCTGCAACGAACTGGGATCGCAGCACGAGGGCCTGCTGTTCCACACAGAAGTCAGATGGCTTTCGCGGGGAAATGTTCTCAGCCGCCTTTTTGAGCTGTGGGACGAGGTGCGCTCATTTCTGACGGAGCATGGGAATCAGCTCGCTGCCCACCTGACTGACCCTGACTGGTTAACAAGGCTAGCGTATCTGTCTTGCATTTTTGACAGACTGAATGGACTTAACCCGTCATTGCAAGGTGAAAACACAAGCATCATGTCAATGAGTGATAAAATCTGCGCATTCAAGAGAAAAGTGGATCGCTGGACTGCACGAGTTGAAATGGGCAGGATTGACATGTTTAATGATCTGGACGAATTCATGGAAGAAAATGATCTGAGTGTTCACGTTGTGAAGACGTCTATAACTACCCACCTTCAAGCCCTCCTGGAACACTTTGACAAGTATTTCCCTGAGGAAACGGCTCCAGAACAATATGACTGGATAAAATCACCATTCACTGTAACCACCGCAAGTCATCTGTCAGCCGGCATGGAGGACGCACTGATTGAGCTGTGACCGCACTTTAAAGACAGATTTTAATTCCAAGACACTTGCTGAGTTCTGGATTTCAGTCGAGAGGGAATATCCACAGCTGTCCAAGGCTGCGATGGACGTACTCACGCCATTTTGGCTCCACATACCTGTGCGAAAAAACTTTCTCTGCACTGACATATATTAAAAATAAATACAGATCACGTCTAAATGTGGAGGATGATCTCCGTGCGGACGTCTCAACAATTAAACCGAGAATGGACTTGCTGTGTTCCGCACATAGCGTGCATCCATCTCATTAGATGAGATTAATGCTGAAACATAGTTGCCAGCAACAATGTACATATGTTTATAACAGTTTGTGGATATTACCCTGACTGAGATATTCTTCTGTTCAAATGGAAATGAAAGTAATGTTTCAAAGTTAAGTTTGCACATGACAGCAATACTGTGCACTCATGTTACATGGATATTATTTTGACTGAGGTATTCTGCTTTTTATCAAACAGTAAATTTCTATATGTAAAATCATAACAGGCTGCTCTGTTCTTTTGTGTTGTCGTTAAGCCCGTGTTTGGATAAGCCTAGTGCGTATGGCCTGTGCGCACATTTTATTTAATTTTTTCAGTTACATCCGGGGATAGTGGGGGTCGCCAGTCTCTGGCACCGTTATTTTGGGGGTCGCGGGTTGAAAAGTTTGGGAACCCCTGCTATAGACGACCACGTCGTCCAAATACACCGCTGCAAAGATGTCCGTGCCAGCCAGCACACGGTCCATAAGCCTCTGGAAGCACGCAGGCGCCCCCTGCAGGCCGAAAGACATGGCCGTGAACTGGTAGAGACCTTGAGGGGTACGGAAGGCCGTGTATGGCTTTGCACCTTCAGCCAACGGCACCTGCCAATACCCCTTGCAGAGGTCAAGCGTTGTCACAAACTGCGCCTTTCCCAGAGGCTCTAGGAGGTCCTCCAAGCGCGGCATTGGATAGGCGTCAAAGCTGGACTGGGCGTTCAGCTGCCTAAAGTCAATGCAGAAGCGGAGGCTCCCATCCTTCTTAGGAACGAGAACGACAGGGCTGCTCCAGCCACACCGCTCAACGACCCCCGGCTGCTTCATTGCCTCCAACTCCTCCTTGAGTGCAGGCAGCCCTCAGGAGTCCGGTACATCCGCTGTCTCACCGGCTTGGAGTCTTTGAGCTGGATGTCGTGCTCCACCACTGCTGTGCGCCCCGGCTGCTCGGAGAACATCCCCTCCGGGATGATGGCCCGCAGCTCCTGCACCTGCTGAGCAGTCAGGTGAGAGAGGTCGGGCTCAGTGTTGGGGACCTGCGAAGGAAAGAACTGCTCCAGAGCATCCTCATCCTCCCCCACAGATCGCACCATCAGCTGGTGGCTGAGCGGCAACTCCCGCTCGTGTCACTCCTTCAGGAGGTTGATGTGAAAGACCTGCCTGGTCTTTCACATCACCTGGCATCTCCAGGTCATAGGTCAGCGGCCCCACCTTACGAGCAATCGGATAGGGCCCCTGCCAGCGGGCCAGAAGCTTGTTCTCTGTCGTCGGCAACAGCAAGAGAACTTGCTGTCCTGGCTTAAAGCTCCTCTGTCTCGCCGACTGGTCGTACTACCGGGCTTGTGTCTGCCTGGCCCGATGCATGTTGTCCTCCACCAGGCTTGTCATCTTATCCATCTTGTCTCACAACTTCAGGACGTAGGCAAGGATGCTGTTGGTCTCGGTGGGCCTAGGGTTCCCCCAGGCTTCCCGCGGCAAATCCAGAGGGCCCCTGACCTGACGCCCATACAATAGTTCAAAGGGCGAGAACCCTGTGGATGCCTGCGGCACCTCCCTCTAGGCAAAAAGGAGGTACGGTAGCCACTGGTCCCAGTCTTTGCCGTTGGCTGCAAAAAGCTTTTTCAGCATGCTCTTCAAAGTTCTGTTGTACCTCTCTACCAGCCCATCAGTCTGAGGGTGGTAGATAGGGGTCCTTATTCCCCTTGTTCCCAGTAAACTGTAAACTTGTTTCAGTGTTTTGGACAGGAATGCAGTTCCCTGGTCGGTGAGGATTTCGTTTGGTATGCCGACCCTAGATATCAGCTGCAATAAAGCTTGTGCGATAGCACTAGCTGTGATATTGCGCAGAGGAAAGGCCTCAGGGTATCGAGAACATAATCACAAATAACTAAAATAAATCTGTGCCCTGACTGTGTTCTTTCTAAGGGCCCCACTATATCGATCGCTATTCTGTGGAATGGGACACCAATGATTGGGATTGGATGAAGAGGGGAACGTCTGACTTTGTGGCTACTGGTAAGCTGACATATGGGACATGACTTACAGTACCTTTGTACTTGACTGTATAACCCTGGCCAGTGGAAACGTGCAGCTATCCTCTCAAGAGTCTTAAAATCTCCAAGATGCCCTGCCCAAGGGATATCATGGCCTATTGTTAACACCTTCTCTCTAAGACCCTTTGGGACAACCAACTGCTCACTGTGGTCCCTTCGGGTGGGTGGTACAATAGGCCCTCCCGGATAAAGTAGTAATCCCCAGTTAAAGCCGCAGCTACCCCAGTCTTCACACCTACCTCTGTGACTTTGCGGAAGGTTTCTTTTAACGACTCATCTGCTTTCTGCAGTTCACTGATATTACTGGGAATCTCCCACAAAGCTTCTCGTGGCACATCAGGAACTGGCAACTGATCTCCCATTCTCTGCACTGTGCCCTGCAGGTTCTCTCTCCTTCTCTGTCCGCGGCTATTTTGCGCCTTGCCATGCCCAGGTGGGCTAATTTCTACCTGACTGAAGGGCATCATGTCCAACAGTGACTTATTAGCCTCCACTTTAGCCTTAACTTGTGATCGAGTCACTACCATACTAAGTGCCTTGGTAGATTGCACCAATTCAGGCAGTATGAGGACATCCTGTGTCTAGGAGAGCAACAGTAGCTTTACCATTGACCGTAACAGGGACAGTCTGAACTTTTCCCACACAATTATTAGATGTACTAGCAGATCTAGGTACACTACACATGCCTAGCATCTCCTTGGCTTTTCTGACGGGGCACTCTCTGCTGAGGTGACCTGAGTGATTACAGTAGTAACATACCACATTCACTCTGCTTTGTGTGGCTGTGGGTGCTGGGGCCTGCCTAGGCTGTGAGTTAGAGGGTGAATTGTATGGTGGTCTAGGCTGTGAAGTAAGTGTTGTGTAAGGCTGTGTGTATGGCGTCCTAGTCTGACCAGAGCCCCTAGGATCAACTCCCATACCGAATCCCCCAGACTTATCCCCGGCTGGTGATGGGTTGAAGCTCTGGAACCGGAACGCCTTCGCACCCGGGCGTGCAGCAAGGAACACCTCTACCAGCTCCGCAGCCTGCTGCCCAGTGGTTGGGTTATGCTCCTTCACCCACACACGCACATCAGGAGCCAGGGAACACAGGTACTGCTCCAGGATGAGGAGCTCTCTGATCTCCTCAACAGTCTTCCTGTCTGGCTTGATCCACTTTCTGTAGTTATCCTTCAGGAGGTTGTACAGCTCTTTCGGCGTCTCTCCTGGTCGGATGTCCGGATCACAGAACCGCTGCCTGTAGATTTCTTCGCTTATCTCATATTTTGAGAGAATGGCCTCTCTCACCTTGCTGTATTCCATGGCCTCCAGGACATCCATTGCCACGTATGCAGCCCGAGCCCGTCCCATTAGCTAAGGTACCAGGTACACAGCCCATTCAGCCCTTGGCCACCGATAGGCTGCTGCCAGTCTCTCGAAGGTGGTGAGATACTGTTCGATATCATCTCCCTCCTCCAGCTGGCTCGGCACGGCTGCTCTGGTCCAGGCGGCTGGAGACGGCACTGATGGGTCTGGTGGGGCTGCTGGTCCTGGTCCTGGATACAGAGGTGCTGCTGGTGGTGGTGGTTCCACTGGATGTCGCACGCCATCACCTCCTGGCCGACGTCCATCACCGCCACGCATTTGCTCTCCCTCCAACTCATCTCGGACGTTGTTCAGCTGCACCTGTACGCTCACCATCTTTGCTCTTGCTTGTAGGCCTCACGCTCTTGGCTCTGGAGAGTCTTCTGAAGAAGGCTGTAGAGGGATGCCATGTTCATCGTCCCGGTGTCCTCTGCGGCATCTTCAGCCACTGGAACACCTCCCTGTAGTCATTCCGCTTCCTCATCTTCTTCCTCCTCTGGCTGCGGCATGCCCCGGTTTAGATTTCGGATCGACATCACCTGGCGTATCCCGTCCATATTCCTGGACTTCTCTTTGTGCTCTTGGAGGGCGCCACGATCCCACCACTGCCACCAACTATGAGAAAGAGGTTTTAAACCCCAAACTCACATTCGGGACGGGACGCACCCAAGGAGTGAACTTTTTGAAAGCAGGAGGAGGCTCAGAGAGTTTAAGGAAAATGCAGTCGGTTTATTTAAACTTCCACGAACGTGCAAAAGGCAAACAAAAGAATACAGCCTCTCCTCAAGCTGTTGCATCTCAAATGCCCCCCCCCAACTCACACCATGTCTCCCCATTAAATAGGCCTACCAATCAGAGGCCGATTGGGAGAGCCCACTGGGATAGGTGAAAAATCAATACAACCATGATCAATCAAACGCCACAGAACAATAAATCAAACACTATATATTCATTAAATGATGCATACAAATATATATACACACAACACAGTCTTTGATAGATAAATCACACCAACCATACAAACGAAGCACAAACAGTACCTCAACACCCCCGCCATTAGGAAACCAAATGAACTGTCTCGGGACAGAAAATAATGCCCTGGTTCCCATGCGGCACGCGTTCCCCAGGGACCAGTTTGCCGGACGGACAGGAAGAAGGGTAGTTGACTTGTGAGCATTGTGTTGTGACAGACAACTTAATATATGGTTAACTGTGTGAATTATGTATCATGTAAATAAATGAAGTGGATTAAACTGTGGTGTGTGGTTGTTGTTTGTAGTGTGGTGCTATGCATGTATGCACAGGTGAACGGGGATAAATGGTAGGATCTGGGTAAATGCGACCCTCGCTTTTCACAGGCCCGTTGTCCTCCTATTGAATTTTTTTGTGAATGAGGGCATTAAAATTACTATTATTATACGTTTGGTGGTTCCAGCCAAACCGGGAGTGATGTAACCCTCCGTTAGTGGTCATAGGAAGATATAAACATTATGTGAGCCTAGAATGACTTGTGAATAAGATAGAGACATGCGCTCTTTTATATGAATCAGGGCATAATCTGCTAAAATTATAAATATGGATGCTGTAGCCCTACAGAAAAGGTTAAAAAAAAGCATCATGAAATGCATTGGAAACACAAGCTAGATATTAATCTAAATTTATAGACAAGAGATCATAATTTGGCCATGAGACCATTCAACCAGGGGACATCCTGGAAATGCTCTGTGCTCTGTGTAAATGTGCATGTTGCAGAAAATGAAATAATAGCCATTGGTCGCCAACAAGCTCATATCGATAGATACGAGAACTTGCAACGTGCAGGGGAATTCTGAACAAAAAGGTAGCACATGGTTCCACATGTTTGAAATACGTGTTGTGTAATAATATATACTAAAATGTTACCAAAACGCATTTTAATGCCAAAACAAGCATTCTAAAATCTTTCTGAACATAGGCTGTAAAATGGATACATATTAACAGAAAGAACAAAATGGTTAAAAATCCACGGGGAATGTAATACATTACTTTAACTAATTTAATTGTTAACACATGCCTTATGATTGTTACGTTATTGATACATATTTCTACAAACATTGAATAACATTTGTTTATGTCCTTTTGTAGGTTCAAAGTAATACGTTTAATTATGAAGGCATTCGGAATCATATTTATAGGTAAGTCTTGTAACAAAGAATATATTTTCACATTGATAGTTTGCTTTAAAAAGAAAAATCTAAAACAAACATACATTTACCAACCCATGCAGTTTTAGGAATCACAAATGGTACAGCAGAGGGTCCCACGACAATTAATGTAGGGCTGACCTCTGGAACTGAAAGACCAACAACAACTACTGAGGAAACCAAGGCTATTACAATCGGAACCCCCATCATCACCCCAATACCATCAAAAATAACCCAACCCGAAACTACAAGACCAACAACAACTAAAGGACTCACAACAACAGTTGCTGCACCAAAAATGTGTACGACGTGTATGTGTAAATGTGTAAAACTATGTAAAACTGTAGGACCAACAAAGACAACTGCAGGACCCACCGATACTACTGCAGGACCCACGACTAACACTGCAGGACCAACAATGGGTCCTGCAGGCCTAACAATGACAACAGCTATACCAACAACTACTACCATTGGAACCACAACAACAAATAAAAGATCAACAACTTCAAGAGCAGGACGTTCAACTAATACTGTGGGAGCAATAACGACAACTGAAAGACCTGCGATAACAACTGCAAGACCAACAACAACTACTAAGGGACACACAACTACTAAAACAGGACCCTCAACAACAACTGCTGTACAAACATCAACAACTGCAGTACCAAAAGCAACACCTGTAGGTCCCAAACCAACTAATGCAAGACCCATAACAACAACTGCAGGAGCCACATCAACGATTAAAAGACCCACACCTACAACTGCTGCACCAAAAACAACAAAAACTGCTGCATCAACAATGACTACTGCAGGACCAACAAGCACACCTGCTGCACCGACAACAACAACTGCAGGACCAACAACAACAACAAAAACAACAACAACAGCAGCAGGACCAGCTAAAACATCTGCAGGACCCACAATGAATACTGCAGAACCAAGAATGACAATTGCTGGACTGACCACAACAACTGCAGGACTAATAACAAAAACTGAAGGACCCACAACTACTACTGCAGGACCCATAACTACGACAGCAGGGCCCAAAATTGGTCCTACAGGCCTAGCAATGACAACTGCAATACCAACAACTACTACCGCTGGACCCACAACACCAAACAAAGGATCAACAACTACCACTGCAGGACATTCAACTAAAACTGTGGGAGCAATAACAACAACTGAAAGACCCACAATAAAAACTGCAAGACTAACAACAAAAACCGGGGGACCAACTACAATTACTGAAGGACCTACAGCAACAACTGCACGACCAAAAACAGCAACTGCCGGTACAACAACTACGACAGCAGAAACCTCAACAACTGCAGGTCAAAAAACAATGACTGCAGGAGCTGCATCAACAATTAAAAGACCTACAACTACAACTGGTGTACCAACAACAACAACTGCAGCACCAAAAATGACAACCACAGGACCCAAAAAGATAACTGCAGGACCAACGACGATACTAGCAGGACCATCTACGACAACTGTAGGACCAAAAACAACAACAGCAAGACCAACAACTATAACTGCCGGACCAACACCAAAAACTTCAGGAACGAAAAAGACAACTGAAGGATCCACAACAACAAAAGCAGGACCAACTACAACCAATGCAGGACCAAAAACAAAAACTGTAGGTCCCAAAACAACAAATGCAAGACGCATAACAACAACTGCCGGGGCCACATCAACGATTAAAAGACAGACAAATACAACTGCTGCACCAACAATGACTACTGCAGGATCAACAACAACAGCTACTGCAACAACAACA
Source organism: Pollachius pollachius (assembly GCF_949987615.1). Classification (NCBI taxonomy): domain Eukaryota; kingdom Metazoa; phylum Chordata; class Actinopteri; order Gadiformes; family Gadidae; genus Pollachius; species Pollachius pollachius. The sequence goes on along the minus strand of NC_136935.1, from coordinate 34,111,529 downwards.
ACTGCAGGACGAACAAAAACAACAACAACAACAGCAGGACTGACTATGACAACTGCAAGACCAACTACAACAACTGCTGAACCAAGATCAGCAACTGCAGGACAATCAACAACTGCTGGACTGATAACAACAACTAAAGGACCCACAACTACTACTGCAGGACCCACAGCTACGAAAGCAGGACCAAAAATTGGTTCTACGGGCCAAACAATGACAACTGCTGAACAAACAACTGCCGGAGCAAGAGCATTAAGTTCAGGACAAACCCCAAAAACTTTAGAAACAACAACTACTAAAGCAGGACCCACAACAGCAAAAGGACCAATAACAATAATAACTGCTGAACTGACATCAACAACTGCAGGACAGCCAACTACGACAGCAAAACCTGCAAGAACAACCGCAGGACCAAAAACAACTGTAGGACAAATAAAAACTGCAAGATCAACATCAACGACAGCAAAACCTGCAAGAACAACTGCAGGACCAACAACGACAACTGATAAACCAAAATCAACAACTGCTGGACAAACAACTACAAATCCAAGACCCACAACTACTAAAGCAGGACTCACTATAACTGCAGTACAAAAAAGAACAACTGAAGGACCAACAACTGCTGCAGCAAAACCTGCAACAACAACTTCAGCACCAAAAACAACCTCAGGAACATCATCAACTGGAGGACTGTTTAATTTTACTGCAAGACCCATACCAACAACTTCAGAAACATCATCAACGGCAGGACAAACCACGACAAATACAGGATCAGCATCAAAATCGGAAGATTCAACAATTGCATTAACAACAGCACTGACTGCGGGATCGACAATGGCAATTGCTGAACCAAAATCAGCAGCTAATGGACAAACAACGACAGCTTCTGAACTTACAACTCCAGGAAAAAAATCGACAACTGCTGGACCAACAAAAACAACAACTGCAGGAATAACAAAAACGACGACAGAACCAACAACATCAACTGCTGTAGCAACAACTACTAAAGCAGGACCCACAATAACAACAGGACCAATAACGGCAACTGCTGGACTGACATTAACAACTGCAGGACCAAGAACTTTGACAGCAAAACCTACAACGTCAACTGCAGGACGAACAACAATTGTAAGACCAATAAAAACCGCAAGATCCACTACAACAACAGCAAAGCCTGCAAGAACAACTGCAGGACCAACCACAACAGGAAGACCAAACACAAAAACGGAAAGACCATTCACTTCTACTGCATTACACAAAACAACAACTGACGGACATACAACAACAACAGCCTCAGAATCAACAAGTACCAAAGCAGGACCAACAACATCAACAACAGCAAGACCAAAAACGACCACTGGTTTACTAACAAAAACCACTGCAAGACCATCAACAACTGGAATAAAAACCACAACTGCCGAACTTCCGACAACTCCAGTACCCACAACAAGAACTGCAGGGCCAACATCCACAACAGACATACCCCAATCCCCAACAGGAGGACAAACAACTGCAGGAAGAACGACGACAGCTGCAGGAGTAATAACAACACATGCAAGACCCACAACTACTACAGCAGGACTCACTACAACGGCAGTAGAAAAATCAACAACTGTAGAACAAACAAGGACAACTGCTGAAACAACAGCAACAACTGCAGCACTAACAATTACAAGAGAAAAAGCAGCCAGAACAACTGCAGGACCGGCAACAACTACTCCTGAACCATCATCAACAATTGTAGGACCAACTACTGCTGCAGCAAAACCTGCCATAACAACTGGAGGACCAAGAAAAACTGCAGGAACATCATCAACTTTAGGATTGATTACTTTTACTGCAAGACCCATAACAACAACTTCAGGAACATCATCAACGGCAGGACAAACAACGACAACCAATGGACCAGCAACAGCATCTGCGATATCAACAATTGCAGCAACAGCAGCTCTGACTGCGGTATCGACAACGGCAACTGCTGAACCAAAATCAGCAGCTAGAGGAACAACAACGAGAACTTCTGAACTTAAAAGTGCTGCTCAAAAATCGACCACTGCTGAACCAACAAAAATAACAACTGCAGGAATAACAAAAACGACAACAGAACCAACAACATCAACTGCTGTACCAACAACTGCTAAAGCAGGACCCAGAACAACAACAGGACCAATAATGACAACTGCTGGACTGACATTAACAACTGCAGGACCAACATCTTTGACAGCAAAACCTGCAACATCAACTAGAGGACCAAAAACAATTGTAGGACCAATGAAAACGGAAAGATCCACTACAACGACAGCAAAGCCTGCAAGAACAACTGCAGGACCAACAACGAAAATTGACGAACCAACATCCACAACTGCAGGACCAACAACTATGACAGCAAAACATGCAACATCGTCTTCAGGACCAACAACAACAGGTAGGCCAAACACAAGAACAGCAAGACCAGTCACTTCAACTGCAGTACCTCAAACAACAACTGAAGGACCAACAACAACAGCCAAAGAACCAAAAAGTAGTAAAGCAAGACCAACACCAACAACAGCAGGACCAATAACAACAAATGCAAGACATAAAAGCACAACGGCTGAAGGAACATCAACAACTGCAGGACCTAGGACACAAGAACTGCAAGGACGAACCACAACAGGAAGACCAAACACAAGAACTGCAAGACCATTCACTTCAACTGCAGTACCCAAAACAACAACTGAAGGACCAACAACAACAGCCAAAGAACCAAAAAGTAGTAAAGCAAGACCAACACATACAACAGCAGGACCAATAACGACAACTGGTGTACTAACAGAAACCACTGCAAGACCATCAACAACTGGACGAAAAACAACTACTGCCGAACTTCCAACAACTGCAGGACCAAGAACAATTGCAGGAACATCATCAAATTTAGGACACTTTACGTTCACTGCAAGACCCATAACAACAACTTCAGGAACATCATTAACAGCAGGACAAAGCACGACAACGAATGGATCAGAAACACTATCTGCTATACCAACAATTGCAGCAACAGGAGCTCTGACTGCGGGATCGACAACGGCAACTGCTGAACCAACATCAACAATTGCAGGACAAACAACTACGACAGCAAAACCTGCAACAGCGTCTTCAGGACCAATAACAACAGGAAGACCAAACACAAAAACTGCAAGACCATTCACTTCTACTAGAGTACCCAAAACAACAACTAAAGGACCAACAACAACAGCCTCAGAACCTTCAACTACTAAAGCAGGACCCACAACAGCAACAACCGGACCAATAACGACAACTGGTGGACTAACAAAAACCACTGCAGGACCATCAACAACTGGAGGAAAAACAACAACTGCCGAACGTGTGACAACTGCAGGAGCAACAACAAAATCTGCACAATCTACATCCACAACAGAAAGAGCCACATCCACAGCAGGAGGACAAACACCTGCAGGACGAACAACGACAACTGGAGGACCAATAACAACAAATGCAAGAACAAAAAGGAAAACTGCTGGAGGAACATCAACAACAGGACCAACAACGACAACTGCTGAACCAACTTCAACAACTGCAGGACCTAGGACAGAAGAACTGCAAGGACCAACCACAACAGGAAGACCAAACACAAGAACTGCAAGACCAGTAACTTCAAATAGAGTACCCAAAACAACAACTGAAGGACTAACAACAACAGCCTCAGAACCAAAAACTAGTAAAGCAAGACCAACACCAACAACAGCAGGACCAATAACGACAAGTGGTGTACTAACAGAAACCACTGCAAGAGCATCAACAACTGGACGAAAAACAACAACTGCCGAACTTCCAACAACTGCAGGACCAAGAACAACTGCAGGAACATCATCAAATTTAGGACACTTTACGTTCACTTCAAGACCCATAACAACAACTTCAGGAACATCATTAACAGCAGGACAAACCACGACAACCAATGGATCAGCAACACCATCCGCAATATCAACAATTGCAGCAACAGCAGCTCTGACTTCGGGATCGACAACGGAAACTGCTGAACCAACATCAACAATTGCAGGACCAACAACTACGACAGCAAAACCTGCAACATCGTCTTCAGGACCAATAACAACAGGAAGACCAAACACAAAAACTGCAAGACCATTCACTTCTACTGCAGTACCCAAAACAACAACTAAAGGACCAACAACAACAGCCTCAGAACCTTCAACTACTAAAGCAGGACCCACAACAGCAACAACCGGACCAATAACGACAACTGGTGGACTAACAAAAACCACTGCAGGACCATCAACAACTGGAGGAAAAACAACAACTGCCGAACGTGTGACAACTGCAGGAGCAACAACAAATTCTGCACAATCTACATCCACAACAGAAAGAGCCACATCCACAACAGGAGGACAAACACCTGCAGGACGAACAACGACAACTGCAGGACCAATAACAACAAATGCAAGACATAAAAGCACAACGGCTGAAGGAACATCAACAACTGCAGGACCTAGGACACAAGAACTGCAAGGACGAACCACAACAGGAAGACCAAACACAAGAACTGCAAGACCATTCACTTCAACTGCAGTACCCAAAACAACAACTGAAGGACCAACAACAACAGCCAAAGAACCAAAAAGTAGTAAAGCAAGACCAACACATACAACAGCAGGACCAATAACGACAACTGGTGTACTAACAGAAACCACTGCAAGACCATCAACAACTGGACGAAAAACAACTACTGCCGAACTTCCAACAACTGCAGGACCAAGAACAATTGCAGGAACATCATCAAATTTAGGACACTTTACGTTCACTGCAAGACCCATAACAACAACTTCAGGAACATCATTAACAGCAGGACAAAGCACGACAACGAATGGATCAGAAACACTATCTGCTATACCAACAATTGCAGCAACAGGAGCTCTGACTGCGGGATCGACAACGGCAACTGCTGAACCAACATCAACAATTGCAGGACAAACAACTACGACAGCAAAACCTGCAACAGCGTCTTCAGGACCAATAACAACAGGAAGACCAAACACAAAAACTGCAAGACCATTCACTTCTACTAGAGTACCCAAAACAACAACTAAAGGACCAACAACAACAGCCTCAGAACCTTCAACTACTAAAGCAGGACCCACAACAGCAACAACCGGACCAATAACGACAACTGGTGGACTAACAAAAACCACTGCAGGACCATCAACAACTGGAGGAAAAACAACAACTGCCGAACGTGTGACAACTGCAGGAGCAACAACAAAATCTGCACAATCTACATCCACAACAGAAAGAGCCACATCCACAGCAGGAGGACAAACACCTGCAGGACGAACAACGACAACTGGAGGACCAATAACAACAAATGCAAGAACAAAAAGGACAACTGCTGGAGGAACATCAACAACAGGACCAACAACGACAACTGCTGAACCAACTTCAACAACTGCAGGACCTAGGACAGAAGAACTGCAAGGACCAACCACAACAGGAAGACCAAACACAAGAACTGCAAGACCAGTAACTTCAAATAGAGTACCCAAAACAACAACTGAAGGACTAACAACAACAGCCTCAGAACCAAAAACTAGTAAAGCAAGACCAACACCAACAACAGCAGGACCAATAACGACAAGTGGTGTACTAACAGAAACCACTGCAAGGGCATCAACAACTGGACGAAAAACAACAACTGCCGAACTTCCAACAACTGCAGGACCAAGAACAACTGCAGGAACATCATCAAATTTAGGACACTTTACGTTCACTTCAAGACCCATAACAACAACTTCAGGAACATCATTAACAGCAGGACAAACCACGACAACCAATGGATCAGCAACACCATCCGCAATATCAACAATTGCAGCAACAGCAGCTCTGACTTCGGGATCGACAACGGAAACTGCTGAACCAACATCAACAATTGCAGGACCAACAACTACGACAGCAAAACCTGCAACATCGTCTTCAGGACCAATAACAACAGGAAGACCAAACACAAAAACTGCAAGACCATTCACTTCTACTGCAGTACCCAAAACAACAACTAAAGGACCAACAACAACAGCCTCAGAACCTTCAACTACTAAAGCAGGACCCACAACAGCAACAACCGGACCAATAACGACAACTGGTGGACTAACAAAAACCACTGCAGGACCATCAACAACTGGAGGAAAAACAACAACTGCCGAACGTGTGACAACTGCAGGAGCAACAACAAATTCTGCACAATCTACATCCACAACAGAAAGAGCCACATCCACAACAGGAGGACAAACACCTGCAGGACGAACAACGACAACTGCAGGACCAATAACAACAAATGCAAGACCGAAGAGGACAACTGCTGAAGGAACATCAACAACAACAGGACCAACAACGACAACTGCTGAACCAACATCAACAACTGCAGGACCTAGGACACAAGAACTGCATGGACCAACCACAACAGGAAGACCAAACACAAGAACTGCAAGGCCAGTCACTTCAACTGCAGTACCCAAAACAACAACTGAAGGACCAACAACAACAGCCAAAGAACCAAAAAGTAGTAAAGCAAGACAAACACCAACAACAGCAGGACCAATAACGACAACTGGTGTACTAGCAGAAACCACTGCAAGACCATCAACAACTGGACGAAAAACAACAACTGCCCAACTTCCAACAACTGCAGGACCAAGAACAACGGCAGGAACATCATCAAATTTAGGACACTTTACTTTCACTGCAAGACCCATAACAACAACTTCACGAACATCATTAACAGCAGGACAAACCACGACAACCAATGGATCAGAAACACCATCTGCTATATCAACAATTGCAGCAACAGCAGCTCTGACTGCGGGATCTACAACGGCAACTGCTGAACCAACATCAACAATTGCAGGACCAACAACTACAACAGCAAAACCTGCAACAGCGTCTTTAGGACCAATAACAACAGGAAGACCAAACACAAAAACTGCAAGACCATTCACTTCTACTGCAGTACCCAAAACAACAACTAAAGGACCAACAACAACAGCCTCAGAACCTTCAACTACTAAAGCAGGACCCACAACAGCAACAACCGAACCAATAACAACAACTGGTGGACTAACAAAAACCACTGCAGGACCATCAACAACTGGAGGAAAAACAACAACTGCCGAACGTGTGACAACTGCAGGAGCAACAACAAAATCTGCACAATCTACATCCACAACAGAAAGAGCCACATCCACAACAGGAGGACAAACACCTGCAGGACGAACAACGACAACTGAAGGACCAATAACAACAAATGCAAGACCGAAGAGGACAACTGCTGAAGGAACATCAACAACAACAGGACCAACAACGACAACTGCTGAACCAACTTCAACAACTGCAGGACCTAGGACAGAAGAACTGCAAGGACCAACCACAACAGGAAGACCAAACACAAGAACTGCAAGACCATTCACTTCAACTGCAGTACCCAAAACAACAACTGAAGGACCAACAACAACAGCCTCAGAACCAAAAAGTAGTAAAGCAAGACCAACACCAACAACAGCAGGACCAATAACGACAACTGGTGTACTAACAGAAACCACTGCAAGACCATCAACAACTGGACGAAAAACAACAACTGCCGAACTTCCAACAACTGCAGGACCAAGAACAACTGCAGGAACATCATCAAATTTAGGACACTTTACTTTCACTGCAAGACCCATAACAACAACTTCAGGAACATCATTAACAGCAGGACAAACCACGACAACCAATGGATCAGAAACACCATCTGCTATACCAACAATTGCAGCAACAGGAGCTCTGACTGCGGGATCGACAACGGCAACTGCTGAACCAACATCAACAATTGCAGGACAAACAACTACGACAGCAAAACCTGCAACAGCGTCTTCAGGACCAATAACAACAGGAAGACCAAACACAAAAACTGCAAGACCATTAACTTCTACTAGAGTACCCAAAACAACAACTAAAGGACCAACAACAACAGCCTCAGAACCTTCAACTACTAAAGCAGGACCCACAACAGCAACAACCGGACCAATAACGACAACTGGTGGACTAACAAAAACCACTGCAGGACCATCAACAACTGGAGGAAAAACAACAACTGCCGAACGTGTGACAACTGCAGGAGCAACAACAAAATCTGCACAATCTACATCCACAACAGAAAGAGCCACATCCACAGCAGGAGGACAAACACCTGCAGGACGAACAACGACAACTGCAGGACCAATAACAACAAATGCAAGAACAAAAAGGACAACTGCTGAAGGAACATCAACAACAGGACCAACAACGACAACTGCTGAACCAACTTCAACAACTGCAGGACCTAGGACAGAAGAACTGCAAGGACCAACCACAACAGGAAGACCAAACACAAGAACTGCAAGACTAGTCACTTCAAATAGAGTACCAAAAACAACAACTGAAGGACCAACAACAACAGCCTCAGAACCAAAAAGTAGTAAAGCAAGACCAACACCAACAACAGCAGGACCAATAACGACAACTGGTGTACTAACAGAAACCACTGCAAGACCATCAACAACTGGACGAAAAACAACAACTGCCGAACTTCCAACAACTGCAGGACCAAGAACAACTGCAGGAACATCATCAAATTTAGGACACTTTACTTTCACTGCAAGACCCATAACAACAACTTCAGGAACATCATTAACAGCAGGACAAAGCACGACAACCAATGGATCAGAAACACTATCTGCTATACCAACAATTGCAGCAACAGGAGCTCTGACTGCGGGATCGACAACGGCAACTGCTGAACCAACATCAACAATTGCAGGACTAACAACTACGACAGCAAAACCTGCAACAGCGTCTTCAGGACCAATAACAACAGGAAGACCAAACACAAAAACTGCAAGACCATTCACTTCTACTGCAGTACCCAAAACAACAACTAAAGGACCAACAACAACAGCCTCAGAACCTTCAACTACTAAAGCAGGACCCACAACAGCAACAACCGAACCAATAACAACAACTGGTGGACTAACAAAAACCACTGCAGGACCATCAACAACTGGAGGAAAAACAACAACTGCCGAACGTGTGACAACTGCAGGAGCAACAACAAAATCTGCACAATCTACATCCACAACAGAAAGAGCCACATCCACAACAGGAGGACAAACACCTGCAGGACGAACAACGACAACTGAAGGACCAATAACAACAAATGCAAGACCGAAGAGGACAACTGCTGAAGGAACATCAACAACAACAGGACCAACAACGACAACTGCTGAACCAACTTCAACAACTGCAGGACCTAGGACAGAAGAACTGCAAGGACCAACCACAACAGGAAGACCAAACACAAGAACTGCAAGACCATTCACTTCAACTGCAGTACCCAAAACAACAACTGAAGGACCAACAACAACAGCCTCAGAACCAAAAAGTAGTAAAGCAAGACCAACACCAACAACAGCAGGACCAATAACGACAACTGGTGTACTAACAGAAACCACTGCAAGACCATCAACAACTGGACGAAAAACAACAACTGCCGAACTTCCAACAACTGCAGGACCAAGAACAACTGCAGGAACATCATCAAATTTAGGACACTTTACTTTCACTGCAAGACCCATAACAACAACTTCAGGAACATCATTAACAGCAGGACAAACCACGACAACCAATGGATCAGAAACACCATCTGCTATACCAACAATTGCAGCAACAGGAGCTCTGACTGCGGGATCGACAACGGCAACTGCTGAACCAACATCAACAATTGCAGGACAAACAACTACGACAGCAAAACCTGCAACAGCGTCTTCAGGACCAATAACAACAGGAAGACCAAACACAAAAACTGCAAGACCATTAACTTCTACTAGAGTACCCAAAACAACAACTAAAGGACCAACAACAACAGCCTCAGAACCTTCAACTACTAAAGCAGGACCCACAACAGCAACAACCGGACCAATAACGACAACTGGTGGACTAACAAAAACCACTGCAGGACCATCAACAACTGGAGGAAAAACAACAACTGCCGAACGTGTGACAACTGCAGGAGCAACAACAAAATCTGCACAATCTACATCCACAACAGAAAGAGCCACATCCACAGCAGGAGGACAAACACCTGCAGGACGAACAACGACAACTGCAGGACCAATAACAACAAATGCAAGAACAAAAAGGACAACTGCTGAAGGAACATCAACAACAGGACCAACAACGACAACTGCTGAACCAACTTCAACAACTGCAGGACCTAGGACAGAAGAACTGCAAGGACCAACCACAACAGGAAGACCAAACACAAGAACTGCAAGACTAGTCACTTCAAATAGAGTACCAAAAACAACAACTGAAGGACCAACAACAACAGCCTCAGAACCAAAAAGTAGTAAAGCAAGACCAACACCAACAACAGCAGGACCAATAACGACAACTGGTGTACTAACAGAAACCACTGCAAGACCATCAACAACTGGACGAAAAACAACAACTGCCGAACTTCCAACAACTGCAGGACCAAGAACAACTGCAGGAACATCATCAAATTTAGGACACTTTACTTTCACTGCAAGACCCATAACAACAACTTCAGGAACATCATTAACAGCAGGACAAAGCACGACAACCAATGGATCAGAAACACTATCTGCTATACCAACAATTGCAGCAACAGGAGCTCTGACTGCGGGATCGACAACGGCAACTGCTGAACCAACATCAACAATTGCAGGACTAACAACTACGACAGCAAAACCTGCAACAGCGTCTTCAGGACCAATAACAACAGGAAGACCAAACACAAAAACTGCAAGACCATTCACTTCTACTAGAGTACCCAAAACAACAACTAAAGGACCAACAACAACAGCCTCAGAACCTTCAACTACTAAAGCAGGACCCACAACAGCAACAACCAGACCAATAACGACAACTGGTGGACTAACAAAAACCACTGCAGGACCATCAACAACTGGAGGAAAAACAACAACTGCCGAACGTGTGACAACTGCAGGAGCAACAACAAAATCTGCACAATCTACATCCACAACAGAAAGAGCCACATCCACAGCAGGAGGACAAACACCTGCAGGACGAACAACGACAACTGGAGGACCAATAACAACAAATGCAAGAACAAAAAGGACAACTGCTGAAGGAACATCAACAACAGGACCAACAACGACAACTGCTGAACCAACTTCAACAACTGCAGGACCTAGGACAGAAGAACTGCAAGGACCAACCACAACAGGAAGACCAAACACAAGAACTGCAAGACCAGTAACTTCAAATAGAGTACCCAAAACAACAACTGAAGGACTAACAACAACAGCCTCAGAACCAAAAACTAGTAAAGCAAGACCAACACCAACAACAGCAGGACCAATAACGACAAGTGGTGTACTAACAGAAACCACTGCAAGAGCATCAACAACTGGACGAAAAACAACAACTGCCGAACTTCCAACAACTGCAGGACCAAGAACAACTGCAGGAACATCATCAAATTTAGGACACTTTACGTTCACTTCAAGACCCATAACAACAACTTCAGGAACATCATTAACAGCAGGACAAACCACGACAACCAATGGATCAGCAACACCATCCGCAATATCAACAATTGCAGCAACAGCAGCTCTGACTTCGGGATCGACAACGGAAACTGCTGAACCAACATCAACAATTGCAGGACTAACAACTACGACAGCAAAACCTACAACAGCGTCATCAGGACCAATAACAACGGGAAGACCAAACACAAAAACTGCACGACCATTCACTTCTACTGCAGTACCCAAAACAACAACTAAAGGACCAACAACAACAGCCTCAGAACCTTCAACTACTAAAGCAGGACCCACAACAGCAACAACCGGACCACTAATGACAACTGGTGGACTAACAAAAACCACTGCAGGACCATCAACAACTGGAGGAAAAACAACAACTGCCGAACGTGTGACAACTGCAGGAGCAACAACAAAATCTGCACAATCTACATCCACAACAGAAAGAGCCACATCCACAACAGGAGGACAAACACCTGCAGGACGAACAACGACAACTGCAGGACCAATAACAACAAATGCAAGACCGAAGAGGACAACTGCTGAAGGAACATCAACAACAACAGGACCAACAACGACAACTGCTGAACCAACTTCAACGACTGCAGGACCTAGGACACAAGAACTGCAAGGACCAACAACAACAGAAAGACCAAACACAAGAACTGCAAGACCATTCACTTCAACTGCAGTACCAAAAACAAACACTGAAGGACCAACAACAACAGCCTCAGAATCAAAAAGTAGTAAAGCAAGACCAACACCAACAACAGCAGGACCAATAACGACAACTGGTGTACTAACAGAAACCACTGCAAGACCATCAACAACTGGACGAAAAACAACAACTGCTAAACTTCCAACAACTGCAGGACCAAGAACAATTGCAGGAACATCATCAAATTTAGGACACTTTACTTTCACTGCAAGACCCATAACAACAACTTCAGGAACATCATTAACAGCAGGACAAAGCACGACAACCAATGGATCAGAAACACTATCTGCTAAACCAACAATTGCAGCAACAGGAGCTCTGACTGCGGGATCGACAACGGCAACTGCTGAACCAACATCAACAATTGCAGGACAAACAACTACGACAGCAAAACCTGCAACAGCGTCTTCAGGACCAATAACAACAGGAAGACCAAACACAAAAACTGCAAGACCATTCACTTCTACTAGAGTACCCAAAACAACAACTAAAGGACCAACAACAACAGCCTCAGAACCTTCAACTACTAAAGCAGGACCCACAACAGCAACAACCGGACCACTAATGACAACTGGTGGACTAACAAAAACCACTGCAGGACCATCAACAACTGGAGGAAAAACAACAACTGCCGAACGTGTGACAACTGCAGGAGCAACAACAAAATCTGCACAATCTACATCCACAACAGAAAGAGCCACATCCACAACAGGAGGACAAACACCTGCAGGACGAACAACGACAACTGCAGGACCAATAACAACAAATGCAAGACCGAAGAGGACAACTGCTGAAGGAACATCAACAACAACAGGACCAACAACGACAACTGCTGAACCAACTTCAACGACTGCAGGACCTAGGACACAAGAACTGCAAGGACCAACAACAACAGAAAGACCAAACACAAGAACTGCAAGACCATTCACTTCAACTGCAGTACCAAAAACAAACACTGAAGGACCAACAACAACAGCCTCAGAATCAAAAAGTAGTAAAGCAAGACCAACACCAACAACAGCAGGACCAATAACGACAACTGGTGTACTAACAGAAACCACTGCAAGACCATCAACAACTGGACGAAAAACAACAACTGCTAAACTTCCAACAACTGCAGGACCAAGAACAATTGCAGGAACATCATCAAATTTAGGACACTTTACTTTCACTGCAAGACCCATAACAACAACTTCAGGAACATCATTAACAGCAGGACAAAGCACGACAACCAATGGATCAGAAACACTATCTGCTACACCAACAATTGCAGCAACAGGAGCTCTGACTGCGGGATCGACAACGGCAACTGCTGAACCAACATCAACAATTGCAGGACAAACAACTACGACAGCAAAACCTGCAACAGCGTCTTCAGGACCAATAACAACAGGAAGACCAAACACAAAAACTGCAAGACCATTCACTTCTACTAGAGTACCCAAAACAACAACTAAAGGACCAACAACAACAGCCTCAGAACCTTCAACTACTAAAGCAGGACCCACAACAGCAACAACCGGACCAATAACGACAACTGGTGGACTAACAAAAACCACTGCAGGACCATCAACAACTGGAGGAAAAACAACAACTGCCGAACGTGTGACAACTGCAGGAGCAACAACAAAATCTGCACAATCTACATCCACAACAGAAAGAGCCACATCCACAACAGGAGGACAAACACCTGCAGGACGAACAACGACAACTGGAGGACCAATAACAACAAATGCAAGAACAAAAAGGACAACTGCTGAAGGAACATCAACAACAGGACCAACAACGACAACTGCTGAACAAACTTCAACAACTGCAGGACCTAGGACAGAAGAACTGCAAGGACCAACCACAACAGGAAGACCAAACACAAGAACTGCAAGACCAGTCACTTCAAATAGAGTACCAAAAACAACAACTGAAGGACCAACAACAACAGCCTCAGAACCAAAAAGTAGTAAAGCAAGACCAACACCAACAACAGCAGGACCAATAACGACAACTGGTGTACTAACAGAAACCACTGCAAGACCATCAACAACTGGACGAAAAACAACAACTGCTAAACTTCCAACAACTGCAGGACCAAGAACAATTGCAGGAACATCATCAAATTTAGGACACTTTACTTTCACTGCAAGACCCATAACAACAACTTCAGGAACATCATTAACAGCAGGACAAAGCACGACAACCAATGGATCAGAAACACTATCTGCTATACCAACAATTGCAGCAACAGGAGCTCTGACTGCGGGATCGACAACGGCAACTGCTGAACCAACATCAACAATTGCAGGACAAACAACTACGACAGCAAAACCTGCAACAGCGTCTTCCGGACCAATAACAACAGGAAGACCAAACACAAAAACTGCAAGACCATTCACTTGTACTAGAGTACCCAAAACAACAACTAAAGGACCAACAACAACAGCCTCAGAACCTTCAACTACTAAAGCAGGACCCACAACAGCAACAACCGGACCAATAATGACAACTGGTGGACTAACAAAAACCACTGCAGGACCATCAACAACTGGAGGAAAAACAACAACTGCCGAACGTGTGACAACTGCAAGAGCAACAACAAAATCTGCACAATCTACATCCACAACAGAAAGAGCCACATCCACAGCAGGAGGACAAACACCTGCAGGACGAACAACGACAACTGGAGGACCAATAACAACAAATGCAAGAACAAAAAGGACAACTGCTGAAGGAACATCAACAACAACAGGACCAACAACGACAACTGCTAAACCAACATCAACAACTGCAGGACCTAGGACACAAGAACTGCAAGGACCAACCACAACAGGAAGACCAAACACAAGAACTGCAAGACCAGTAACTTCAAATAGAGCACCCAAAACAACAACTGAAGGACTAACAACAACAGCCTCAGAACCAAAAACTAGTAAAGCAAGACCAACACCAACAACAGCAGGACCAATAACGACAAGTGGTGTACTAACAGAAACCACTGCAAGAGCATCAACAACTGGACGAAAAACAACAACTGCCCAACTTCCAACAACTGCAGGACCAAGAACAACTGCAGGAACATCATCAAATTTAGGACACTTTACTTTCACTGCAAGACCCATAACAACAACTTCACGAACATCATTAACAGCAGTACAAACCACGACAACCAATGGATCAGAAAGACCATCTGCAATATCAACAATTGCAGCAACAGCAGTTCTGACTGCGGGATCTACAACGGCAACTGCTGAACCAACATCAACAATTGCAGGACCAACAACTACGACAGCAAAACCTGCAACAGCGTCTTCAGGACCAATAACAACAGGAAGACCAAACACAAAAACTGCAAGACCATTCACTTCTACTGCAGTACCCAAAACAACAACTAAAGGACCAACAACAACAGCCTCAGAACCTTCAACTACTAAAGCAGGACCCACAACAGCAACAACCGAACCAATAACGACAACTGGTGGACTAACAAAAACCACTGCAGGACCATCAACAACTGGAGGAAAAACAACAACTGCCGAACGTGTGACAACTGCAGGAGCAACAACAAAATCTGCACAATCTACATCCACAACAGAAAGAGCCACATCCACAACAGGAGGACAAACACCTGCAGGACGAACAACGACAACTGAAGGACCAATAACAACAAATACAAGACCGAAGAGGACAACTGCTGAAGGAACATCAACAACAACAGGACCAACAACGACAACTGCTGAACCAACATCAACAACTGCAGGACCTAGGACACAAGAACTGCAAGGACCAACCACAACAGGAAGACCAAACACAAGAACTGCAAGACCAGTCACTTCAACTGCAGTACCCAAAACAACAACTGAAGGACCACCAACAACAGCCAAAGAACCAAAAAGTAGTAAAGCAAGACAAACACCAACAACAGCAGGACCAATAACGACAACTGGTGTACTAACAGAAACCACTGCAAGACCATCAACAACTGGACGAAAAACAACAACTGCCCAACTTCCAACAACTGCAGGACCAAGAACAACGGCAGGAACATCATCAAATTTAGGACACTTTACTTTCACTGCAAGACCCATAACAACAACTTCACGAACATCATTAACAGCAGGACAAACCACGACAACCAATGGATCAGAAACACCATCTGCTAAATCAACAATTGCAGCAACAGCAGCTCTGACTGCGGGATCTACAACGGCAACTGCTGAACCAACATCAACAATTGCAGGACCAACAACTACGACAGCAAAACCTGCAACAGCGTCTTCAGGACCAATAACAACAGGAAGACCAAACACAAAAACTGCAAGACCATTCACTTCTACTGCAGTACCCAAAACAACAACTAAAGGACCAACAACAACAGCCTCAGAACCTTCAACTACTAAAGCAGGACCCACAACAGCAACAACCGAACCAATAACGACATCTGGTGGACTAACAAAAACCACTGCAGGACCATCAACAACTGGAGGAAAAACAACAACTGCCGAACGTGTGACAACTGCAGGAGCAACAACAAAATCTGCACAATCTACATCCACAACAGAAAGAGCCACATCCACAACAGGAGGACAAACACCTGCAGGACGAACAACGACAACTGAAGGACCAATAACAACAAATACAAGACAGAAGAGGACAACTGCTGAAGGAACATCAACAACAACAGGACCAACAACGACAACTGCTGAACCAACATCAACAACTGCAGGACCTAGGACACAAGAACTGCAAGGACCAACCACAACAGGAAGACCAAACACAAGAACTGCAAGACCAGTCACTTCAACTGCAGTACCCAAAACAACAACTGAAGGACCAACAACAACAGCCAAAGAACCAAAAAGTAGTAAAGCAAGACAAACACCAACAACAGCAGGACCAATAACGACAACTGGTGTACTAACAGAAACCACTGCAAGACCTTCAACAACTGGACGAAAAACAACAACTGCCCAACTTCCAACAACTGCAGGACCAAGAACAACGGCAGGAACATCATCAAATTTAGGACACTTTACTTTCACTGCAAGACCCATAACAACAACTTCACGAACATCATTAACAGCAGGACAAACCACGACAACCAATGGATCAGAAACACCATCTGCTATATCAACAATTGCAGCAACAGCAGATCTGACTGCGGGATCTACAACGGCAACTGCTGAACCAACATCAACAATTACAGGACCAACAACTACGACAGCAAAACCTGCAACAGCGTCTTCAGGACCAATAACAACAGGAAGACCAAACTCAAAAACTGCAAGACCATTCACTTCTACTGCAGTACCCAAAACAACAACTAAAGGACCAACAACAACAGCCTCAGAACCTTCAACTACTAAAGCAGGACCCACAACAGCAACAACCGAACCAATAATGACAACTGGTGGACTAACAAAAACCACTGCAGGACCATCAACAATTGGAGGAAAAACAACAACTGCCGAACGTGTGACAACTGCAGGAGCAACAACAAACTCTGCACAATCTACATCCACAACAGAAAGAGCCACATCCACAACAGGAGGACAAACACCTGCAGGACGAACAACGACAACTGAAGGACCAATAACAACAAATACAAGACAGAAGAGGACAACTGCTGAAGGAACATCAACAACAACAGGACCAACAACGACAACTGCTGAACCAACATCAACAACTGCAGGACCTAGGACACAAGAACTGCAAGGACCAACCACAACAGGAAGACCAAACACAAGAACTGCAAGACCAGTCACTTCAACTGCAGTACCCAAAACAACAACTGAAGGACCAACAACAACAGCCAAAGAACCAAAAAGTAGTAAAGCAAGACAAACACCAACAACAGCAGGACCAATAACGACAACTGGTGTACTAACAGAAACCACTGCAAGACCTTCAACAACTGGACGAAAAACAACAACTGCCCAACTTCCAACAACTGCAGGACCAAGAACAACGGCAGGAACATCATCAAATTTAGGACACTTTACTTTCACTGCAAGACCCATAACAACAACTTCACGAACATCATTAACAGCAGGACAAACCACGACAACCAATGGATCAGAAACACCATCTGCTATATCAACAATTGCAGCAACAGCAGATCTGACTGCGGGATCTACAACGGCAACTGCTGAACCAACATCAACAATTACAGGACCAACAACTACGACAGCAAAACCTGCAACAGCGTCTTCAGGACCAATAACAACAGGAAGACCAAACTCAAAAACTGCAAGACCATTCACTTCTACTGCAGTACCCAAAACAACAACTAAAGGACCAACAACAACAGCCTCAGAACCTTCAACTACTAAAGCAGGACCCACAACAGCAACAACCGAACCAATAATGACAACTGGTGGACTAACAAAAACCACTGCAGGACCATCAACAATTGGAGGAAAAACAACAACTGCCGAACGTGTGACAACTGCAGGAGCAACAACAAACTCTGCACAATCTACATCCACAACAGAAAGAGCCACATCCACAACAGGAGGACAAACACCTGCAGGACGAACAACGACAACTGAAGGACCAATAACAACAAATACAAGACCGAAGAGGACAACTGCTGAAGGAACATCAACAACAACAGGACCAACAACGACAACTGCTGAACCAACATCAACAACTGCAGGACCTAGGACACAAGAACTGCAAGGACCAACCACAACAGGAAGACCAAACACAAGAACTGCAAGACCAGTCACTTCAACTGCAGTACCCAAAACAACAACTGAAGGACCACCAACAACAGCCAAAGAACCAAAAAGTAGTAAAGCAAGACAAACACCAACAACAGCAGGACCAATAACGACAACTGGTGTACTAACAGAAACCACTGCAAGACCATCAACAACTGGACGAAAAACAACAACTGCCCAACTTCCAACAACTGCAGGACCAAGAACAACGGCAGGAACATCATCAAATTTAGGACACTTTACTTTAACTGCAAGACCCATAACAACAACTTCACGAACATCATTAACAGCAGGACAAACCACGACAACCAATGGATCAGAAACACCATCTGCTATATCAACAATTGCAGCAACAGCAGCTCTGACTGCGGGATCTACAACGGCAACTGCTGAACCAACATCAACAATTGCAGGACCAACAACTACGACAGCAAAACCTGCAACAGCGTCTTCAGGACCAATAACAACAGGAAGACCAAACACAAAAACTGCAAGACCATTCACTTCTACTGCAGTACCCAAAACAACAACTAAAGGACCAACAACAACAGCCTCAGAACCTTCAACTACTAAAGCAGGACCCACAACAGCAACAACCGAACCAATAACGACAACTGGTGGACTAACAAAAACCACTGCAGGACCATCAACAACTGGAGGAAAAACAACAACTGCCGAACGTGTGACAACTGCAGGAGCAACAACAAAATCTGCACAATCTACATCCACAACAGAAAGAGCCACATCCACAACAGGAGGACAAACACCTGCAGGACGAACAACGACAACTGAAGGACCAATAACAACAAATACAAGACAGAAGAGGACAACTGCTGAAGGAACATCAAAAACAACAGGACCAACAACGACAACTGCTGAACCAACATCAACAACTGCAGGACCTAGGACACCAGAACTGCAAGGACCAACCACAACAGGAAGACCAAACACAAGAACTGCAAGACCAGTCACTTCAACTGCAGTACCCAAAACAACAACTGAAGGACCAATAACAACAGCCAAAGAACCAAAAAGTAGTAAAGCAAGACAAACACCAACAACAGCAGGACCAATAACGACAACTGGTGTACTAACAGAAACCACTGCAAGACCATCAACAACTGGACGAAAAACAACAACTGCCAAACTTCCAACAACTGCAGGACCAAGAACAACGGCAGGAACATCATCAAATTTAGGACACTTTACTTTCACTGCAAGACCCATAACAACAACTTCACGAACATCATTAACAGCAGGACAAACCACGACAACCAATGGATCAGAAACACCATCTGCTATATCAACAATTGCAGCAACAGCAGCTCTGACTGCGGGATCTACAACGGCAACTGCTGAACCAACATCAACAATTGCAGGACCAACAACTACGACAGCAAAACCTGCAACAGCGTCTTCAGGACCAATAACAACAGGAAGACCAAACACAAAAACTGCAAGACCATTCACTTCTACTGCAGTACCCAAAACAACAACTAAAGGACCAACAACAACAGCCTCAGAACCTTCAACTACTAAAGCAGGACCCACAACAGCAACAACCGAACCAATAACGACAACTGGTGGACTAACAAAAACCACTGCAGGACCATCAACAACTGGAGGAAAAACAACAACTGCCGAACGTGTGACAACTGCAGGAGCAACAACAAAATCTGCACAATCTACATCCACAACAGAAAGAGCCACATCCACAACAGGAGGACAAACACCTGCAGGACGAACAACGACAACTGAAGGACCAATAACAACAAATACAAGACCGAAGAGGACAACTGCTGAAGGAACATCAACAACAACAGGACCAACAACGACAACTGCTGAACCAACATCAACAACTGCAGGACCTAGGACACAAGAACTGCAAGGACCAACCACAACAGGAAGACCAAACACAAGAACTGCAAGACCAGTCACTTCAACTGCAGTACCCAAAACAACAACTGAAGGACCAACAACAACAGCCAAAGAACCAAAAAGTAGTAAAGCAAGACAAACACCAACAACAGCAGGACCAATAACGACAACTGGTGTACTCACAGAAACCACTGCAAGACCATCAACAACTGGACGAAAAACAACAACTGCCAAACTTCCAACAACTGCAGGACCAAGAACAACGGCAGGAACATCATCAAATTTAGGACACTTTACTTTCACTGCAAGACCCATAACAACAACTTCACGAACATCATTAACAACAGGACAAACCACGACAACCAATGGATCAGAAACACCATCTGCTATATCAACAATTGCAGCAACAGCAGCTCTGACTGCGGGATCTACAACGGCAACTGCTGAACCAACATCAACAATTGCAGGACCAACAACTACGACAGCAAAACCTGCAACAGCGTCTTCAGGACCAATAACAACAGGAAGACCAAACACAAAAACTGCAAGACCATTCACTTCTACTGCAGTACCCAAAACAACAACTAAAGGACCAACAACAACAGCCTCAGAACCTTCAACTACTAAAGCAGGACCCACAACAGCAACAACCGAACCAATAACGACAACTGGTGGACTAACAAAAACCACTGCAGGACCATCAACAACTGGAGGAAAAACAACAACTGCCGAACGTGTGACAACTGCAGGAGCAACAACAAAATCTGCACAATCTACATCCACAACAGAAAGAGCCACATCCACAACAGGAGGACAAACACCTGCAGGACGAACAACGACAACTGAAGGACCAATAACAACAAATACAAGACCGAAGAGGACAACTGCTGAAGGAACATCAACAACAACAGGACCAACAACGACAACTGCTGAACCAACATCAACAACTGCAGGACCTAGGACACAAGAACTGCAAGGACCAACCACAACAGGAAGACCAAACACAAGAACTGCAAGACCAGTCACTTCAACTGCAGTACCCAAAACAACAACTGAAGGACCACCAACAACAGCCAAAGAACCAAAAAGTAGTAAAGCAAGACAAACACCAACAACAGCAGGACCAATAACGACAACTGGTGTACTAACAGAAACCACTGCAAGACCATCAACAACTGGACGAAAAACAACAACTGCCCAACTTCCAACAACTGCAGGACCAAGAACAACGGCAGGAACATCATCAAATTTAGGACACTTTACTTTCACTGCAAGACCCATAACAACAACTTCACGAACATCATTAACAGCAGGACAAACCACGACAACCAATGGATCAGAAACACCATCTGCTAAATCAACAATTGCAGCAACAGCAGCTCTGACTGCGGGATCTACAACGGCAACTGCTGAACCAACATCAACAATTGCAGGACCAACAACTACGACAGCAAAACCTGCAACAGCGTCTTCAGGACCAATAACAACAGGAAGACCAAACACAAAAACTGCAAGACCATTCACTTCTACTGCAGTACCCAAAACAACAACTAAAGGACCAACAACAACAGCCTCAGAACCTTCAACTACTAAAGCAGGACCCACAACAGCAACAACCGAACCAATAACGACAACTGGTGGACTAACAAAAACCACTGCAGGACCATCAACAACTGGAGGAAAAACAACAACTGCCGAACGTGTGACAACTGCAGGAGCAACAACAAAATCTGCACAATCTACATCCACAACAGAAAGAGCCACATCCACAACAGGAGGACAAACACCTGCAGGACGAACAACGACAACTGAAGGACCAATAACAACAAATACAAGACAGAAGAGGACAACTGCTGAAGGAACATCAACAACAACAGGACCAACAACGACAACTGCTGAACCAACATCAACAACTGCAGGACCTAGGACACAAGAACTGCAAGGACCAACCACAACAGGAAGACCAAACACAAGAACTGCAAGACCAGTCACTTCAACTGCAGTACCCAAAACAACAACTGAAGGACCAACAACAACAGCCAAAGAACCAAAAAGTAGTAAAGCAAGACAAACACCAACAACAGCAGGACCAATAACGACAACTGGTGTACTAACAGAAACCACTGCAAGACCTTCAACAACTGGACGAAAAACAACAACTGCCCAACTTCCAACAACTGCAGGACCAAGAACAACGGCAGGAACATCATCAAATTTAGGACACTTTACTTTCACTGCAAGACCCATAACAACAACTTCACGAACATCATTAACAGCAGGACAAACCACGACAACCAATGGATCAGAAACACCATCTGCTATATCAA
This sequence comes from Pollachius pollachius, assembly GCF_949987615.1. Taxonomy (NCBI): domain Eukaryota; kingdom Metazoa; phylum Chordata; class Actinopteri; order Gadiformes; family Gadidae; genus Pollachius; species Pollachius pollachius. The sequence continues at coordinate 34,088,281 of NC_136935.1, read as the reverse complement.
CAATTGCAGCAACAGCAGATCTGACTGCGGGATCTACAACGGCAACTGCTGAACCAACATCAACAATTACAGGACCAACAACTACGACAGCAAAACCTGCAACAGCGTCTTCAGGACCAATAACAACAGGAAGACCAAACACAAAAACTGCAAGACCATTCACTTCTACTGCAGTACCCAAAACAACAACTAAAGGACCAACAACAACAGCCTCAGAACCTTCAACTACTAAAGCAGGACCCACAACAGCAACAACCGAACAAATAACGACAACTGGTGGACTAACAAAAACCACTGCAGGACCATCAACAACTGGAGGAAAAACAACAACTGCCGAACGTGTGACAACTGCAGGAGCAACAACAAAATCTGCACAATCTACATCCACAACAGAAAGAGCCACATCCACAACAGGAGGACAAACACCTGCAGGACGAACAACGACAACTGAAGGACCAATAACAACAAATACAAGACCGAAGAGGACAACTGCTGAAGGAACATCAACAACAACAGGACCAACAACGACAACTGCTGAACCAACATCAACAACTGCAGGACCTAGGACACAAGAACTGCAAGGACCAACCACAACAGGAAGACCAAACACAAGAACTGCAAGACCAGTCACTTCAACTGCAGTACCCAAAACAACAACTGAAGGACCACCAACAACAGCCAAAGAACCAAAAAGTAGTAAAGCAAGACCAACACCAACAACAGCAGGACCAATAACGACAACTGGTGTACTAACAGAAACCACTGCAAGACCATCAACAACTGGACGAAAAACAACAACTGCCCAACTTCCAACAACTGCAGGACCAAGAACAACGGCAGGAACATCATCAAATTTAGGACACTTTACTTTCACTGCAAGACCCATAACAACAACTTCACGAACATCATTAACAGCAGGACAAACCACGACAACCAATGGATCAGAAACACCATCTGCTATATCAACAATTGCAGCAACAGCAGATCTGACTGCGGGATCTACAACGGCAACTGCTGAACCAACATCAACAATTACAGGACCAACAACTACGACAGCAAAACCTGCAACAGCGTCTTCAGGACCAATAACAACAGGAAGACCAAACACAAAAACTGCAAGACCATTCACTTCTACTGCAGTACCCAAAACAACAACTAAAGGACCAACAACAACAGCCTCAGAACCTTCAACTACTAAAGCAGGACCCACAACAGCAACAACCGAACCAATAATGACAACTGGTGGACTAACAAAAACCACTGCAGGACCATCAACAATTGGAGGAAAAACAACAACTGCCGAACGTGTGACAACTGCAGGAGCAACAACAAAATCTGCACAATCTACATCCACAACAGAAAGAGCCACATCCACAACAGGAGGACAAACACCTGCAGGACGAACAACGACAACTGAAGGACCAATAACAACAAATACAAGACCGAAGAGGACAACTGCTGAAGGAACATCAACAACAACAGGACCAACAACGACAACTGCTGAACCAACATCAACAACTGCAGGACCTAGGACACAAGAACTGCAAGGACCAACCACAACAGGAAGACCAAACACAAGAACTGCAAGACCAGTCACTTCAACTGCAGTACCCAAAACAACAACTGAAGGACCACCAACAACAGCCAAAGAACCAAAAAGTAGTAAAGCAAGACAAACACCAACAACAGCAGGACCAATAACGACAACTGGTGTACTAACAGAAACCACTGCAAGACCATCAACAACTGGACGAAAAACAACAACTGCCCAACTTCCAACAACTGCAGGACCAAGAACAACGGCAGGAACATCATCAAATTTAGGACACTTTACTTTCACTGCAAGACCCATAACAACAACTTCACGAACATCATTAACAGCAGGACAAACCACGACAACCAATGGATCAGAAACACCATCTGCTATATCAACAATTGCAGCAACAGCAGCTCTGACTGCGGGATCTACAACGGCAACTGCTGAACCAACATCAACAATTGCAGGACCAACAACTACGACAGCAAAACCTGCAACAGCGTCTTCAGGACCAATAACAACAGGAAGACCAAACACAAAAACTGCAAGACCATTCACTTCTACTGCAGTACCCAAAACAACAACTAAAGGACCAACAACAACAGCCTCAGAACCTTCAACTACTAAAGCAGGACCCACAACAGCAACAACCGAACCAATAATGACAACTGGTGGACTAACAAAAACCACTGCAGGACCATCAACAATTGGAGGAAAAACAACAACTGCCGAACGTGTGACAACTGCAGGAGCAACAACAAAATCTGCACAATCTACATCCACAACAGAAAGAGCCACATCCACAACAGGAGGACAAACACCTGCAGGACGAACAACGACAACTGAAGGACCAATAACAACAAATACAAGACCGAAGAGGACAACTGCTGAAGGAACATCAACAACAACAGGACCAACAACGACAACTGCTGAACCAACATCAACAACTGCAGGACCTAGGACACAAGAACTGCAAGGACCAACCACAACAGGAAGACCAAACACAAGAACTGCAAGACCAGTCACTTCAACTGCAGTACCCAAAACAACAACTGAAGGACCACCAACAACAGCCAAAGAACCAAAAAGTAGTAAAGCAAGACAAACACCAACAACAGCAGGACCAATAACGACAACTGGTGTACTAACAGAAACCACTGCAAGACCATCAACAACTGGACGAAAAACAACAACTGCCCAACTTCCAACAACTGCAGGACCAAGAACAACGGCAGGAACATCATCAAATTTAGGACACTTTACTTTCACTGCAAGACCCATAACAACAACTTCACGAACATCATTAACAGCAGGACAAACCAAGACAACCAATGGATCAGAAACACCATCTGCTATATCAACAATTGCAGCAACAGCAGCTCTGACTGCGGGATCTACAACGGCAACTGCTGAACCAACATCAACAATTGCAGGACCAACAACTACGACAGCAAAACCTGCAACAGCGTCTTCAGGACCAATAACAACAGGAAGACCAAACACAAAAACTGCAAGACCATTCACTTCTACTGCAGTACCCAAAACAACAACTAAAGGACCAACAACAACAGCCTCAGAACCTTCAACTACTAAAGCAGGACCCACAACAGCAACAACCGAACAAATAACGACAACTGGTGGACTAACAAAAACCACTGCAGGACCATCAACAACTGGAGGAAAAACAACAACTGCCGAACGTGTGACAACTGCAGGAGCAACAACAAAATCTGCACAATCTACATCCACAACAGAAAGAGCCACATCCACAACAGGAGGACAAACACCTGCAGGACGAACAACGACAACTGAAGGACCAATAACAACAAATACAAGACCGAAGAGGACAACTGCTGAAGGAACATCAACAACAACAGGACCAACAACGACAACTGCTGAACCAACATCAACAACTGCAGGACCTAGGACACAAGAACTGCAAGGACCAACCACAACAGGAAGACCAAACACAAGAACTGCAAGACCAGTCACTTCAACTGCAGTACCCAAAACAACAACTGAAGGACCAACAACAACAGCCAAAGAACCAAAAAGTAGTAAAGCAAGACAAACACCAACAACAGCAGGACCAATAACGACAACTGGTGTACTAACAGAAACCACTGCAAGACCATCAACAACTGGACGAAAAACAACAACTGCCCAACTTCCAACAACTGCAGGACCAAGAACAACGGCAGGAACATCATCAAATTTAGGACACTTTACTTTAACTGCAAGACCCATAACAACAACTTCACGAACATCATTAACAGCAGGACAAACCACGACAACCAATGGATCAGAAACACCATCTGCTATATCAACAATTGCAGCAACAGCAGCTCTGACTGCGGGATCTACAACGGCAACTGCTGAACCAACATCAACAATTGCAGGACCAACAACTACGACAGCAAAACCTGCAACAGCGTCTTCAGGACCAATAACAACAGGAAGACCAAACACAAAAACTGCAAGACCATTCACTTCTACTGCAGTACCCAAAACAACAACTAAAGGACCAACAACAACAGCCTCAGAACCTTCAACTACTAAAGCAGGACCCACAACAGCAACAACCGAACCAATAACGACAACTGGTGGACTAACAAAAACCACTGCAGGACCATCAACAACTGGAGGAAAAACAACAACTGCCGAACGTGTGACAACTGCAGGAGCAACAACAAAATCTGCACAATCTACATCCACAACAGAAAGAGCCACATCCACAACAGGAGGACAAACACCTGCAGGACGAACAACGACAACTGAAGGACCAATAACAACAAATACAAGACAGAAGAGGACAACTGCTGAAGGAACATCAACAACAACAGGACCAACAACGACAACTGCTGAACCAACATCAACAACTGCAGGACCTAGGACACAAGAACTGCAAGGACCAACCACAACAGGAAGACCAAACACAAGAACTGCAAGACCAGTCACTTCAACTGCAGTACCCAAAACAACAACTGAAGGACCAACAACAACAGCCAAAGAACCAAAAAGTAGTAAAGCAAGACAAACACCAACAACAGCAGGACCAATAACGACAACTGGTGTACTCACAGAAACCACTGCAAGACCATCAACAACTGGACGAAAAACAACAACTGCCAAACTTCCAACAACTGCAGGACCAAGAACAACGGCAGGAACATCATCAAATTTAGGACACTTTACTTTCACTGCAAGACCCATAACAACAACTTCACGAACATCATTAACAACAGGACAAACCACGACAACCAATGGATCAGAAACACCATCTGCTATATCAACAATTGCAGCAACAGCAGCTCTGACTGCGGGATCTACAACGGCAACTGCTGAACCAACATCAACAATTGCAGGACCAACAACTACGACAGCAAAACCTGCAACAGCGTCTTCAGGACCAATAACAACAGGAAGACCAAACACAAAAACTGCAAGACCATTCACTTCTACTGCAGTACCCAAAACAACAACTAAAGGACCAACAACAACAGCCTCAGAACCTTCAACTACTAAAGCAGGACCCACAACAGCAAAAACCGAACCAATAACGACAACTGGTGGACTAACAAAAACCACTGCAGGACCATCAACAACTGGAGGAAAAACAACAACTGCCGAACGTGTGACAACTGCAGGAGCAACAACAAAATCTGCACAATCTACATCCACAAAAGAAAGAGCCACATCCACAACAGGAGGACAAACACCTGCAGGACGAACAACGACAACTGAAGGACCAATAACAACAAATACAAGACCGAAGAGGACAACTGCTGAAGGAACATCAACAACAACAGGACCAACAACGACAACTGCTGAACCAACATCAACAACTGCAGGACCTAGGACACAAGAACTGCAAGGACCAACCACAACAGGAAGACCAAACACAAGAACTGCAAGACCAGTCACTTCAACTGCAGTACCCAAAACAACAACTGAAGGACCAACAACAACAGCCAAAGAACCAAAAAGTAGTAAAGCAAGACAAACACCAACAACAGCAGGACCAATAACGACAACTGGTGTACTAACAGAAACCACTGCAAGACCATCAACAACTGGACGAAAAACAACAACTGCCAAACTTCCAACAACTGCAGGACCAAGAACAACGGCAGGAACATCATCAAATTTAGGACACTTTACTTTCACTGCAAGACCCATAACAACAACTTCACGAACATCATTAACAGCAGGACAAACCACGACAACCAATGGATCAGAAACACCATCTGCTATATCAACAATTGCAGCAACAGCAGCTCTGACTGCGGGATCTACAACGGCAACTGCTGAACCAACATCAACAATTGCAGGACCAACAACTACGACAGCAAAACCTGCAACAGCGTCTTCAGGACCAATAACAACAGGAAGACCAAACACAAAAACTGCAAGACCATTCACTTCTACTGCAGTACCCAAAACAACAACTAAAGGACCAACAACAACAGCCTCAGAACCTTCAACTACTAAAGCAGGACCCACAACAGCAACAACCGAACCAATAACGACAACTGGTGGACTAACAAAAACCACTGCAGGACCATCAACAACTGGAGGAAAAACAACAACTGCCGAACGTGTGACAACTGCAGGAGCAACAACAAAATCTGCACAATCTACATCCACAACAGAAAGAGCCACATCCACAACAGGAGGACAAACACCTGCAGGACGAACAACGACAACTGAAGGACCAATAACAACAAATACAAGACCGAAGAGGACAACTGCTGAAGGAACATCAACAACAACAGGACCAACAACGACAACTGCTGAACCAACATCAACAACTGCAGGACCTAGGACACAAGAACTGCAAGGACCAACCACAACAGGAAGACCAAACACAAGAACTGCAAGACCAGTCACTTCAACTGCAGTACCCAAAACAACAACTGAAGGACCAACAACAACAGCCAAAGAACCAAAAAGTAGTAAAGCAAGACAAACACCAACAACAGCAGGACCAATAACGACAACTGGTGTACTAACAGAAACCACTGCAAGACCATCAACAACTGGACGAAAAACAACAACTGCCCAACTTCCAACAACTGCAGGACCAAGAACAACGGCAGGAACATCATCAAATTTAGGACACTTTACTTTCACTGCAAGACCCATAACAACAACTTCACGAACATCATTAACAGCAGGACAAACCACGACAACCAATGGATCAGAAACACCATCTGCTATATCAACAATTGCAGCAACAGCAGCTCTGACTGCGGGATCTACAACCGCAACTGCTGAACCAACATCAACAATTGCAGGACCAACAACTACGACAGCAAAACCTGCAACAGCGTCTTCAGGACCAATAACAACAGGAAGACTACACACAAAAACTGCAAGACCATTCACTTCTACTGCAGTGCCCAAAACAACAACTAAAGGACCAACAACAACAGCCTCAGAACCTTCAACTACTAAAGCAGGACCCACAACAGCAACAACCGAACCAATAACGACAACTGGTGGACTAACAAAAACCACTGCAGGACCATCAACAACTGGAGGAAAAACAACAACTGCCGAACGTGTGACAACTGCAGGAGCAACAACAAAATCTGCACAATCTACATCCACAACAGAAAGAGCCACATCCACAACAGGAGGACAAACACCTGCAGGACGAACAACGACAACTGAAGGACCAATAACAACAAATACAAGACAGAAGAGGACAACTGCTGAAGGAACATCAACAACAACAGGACCAACAACGACAACTGCTGAACCAACATCAACAACTGCAGGACCTAGGACACCAGAACTGCAAGGACCAACCACAACAGGAAGACCAAACACAAGAACTGCAAGACCAGTCACTTCAACTGCAGTACCCAAAACAACAACTGAAGGACCAATAACAACAGCCAAAGAACCAAAAAGTAGTAAAGCAAGACAAACACCAACAACAGCAGGACCAATAACGACAACTGGTGTACTAACAGAAACCACTGCAAGACCATCAACAACTGGACGAAAAACAACAACTGCCCAACTTCCAACAACTGCAGGACCAAGAACAACGGCAGGAACATCATCAAATTTAGGACACTTTACTTTCACTGCAAGACCCATAACAACAACTTCACGAACATCATTAACAGCAGGACAAACCACGACAACCAATGGATCAGAAACACCATCTGCTATATCAACAATTGCAGCAACAGCAGCTCTGACTGCGGGATCTACAACGGCAACTGCTGAACCAACATCAACAATTGCAGGACCAACAACTACGACAGCAAAACCTGCAACAGCGTCTTCAGGACCAATAACAACAGGAAGACCAAACACAAAAACTGCAAGACCATTCACTTCTACTGCAGTACCCAAAACAACAACTAGAGGACCAACAACAACAGCCTCAGAACCTTCAACTACTAAAGCAGGACCCACAACAGCAACAACCGAACCAATAACGACAACTGGTGGACTAACAAAAACCACTGCAGGACCATCAACAACTGGAGGAAAAACAACAACTGCCGAACGTGTGACAACTGCAGGAGCAACAACAAAATCTGCACAATCTACATCCACAACAGAAAGAGCCACATCCACAACAGGAGGACAAACACCTGCAGGACGAACAACGACAACTGAAGGACCAATAACAACAAATGCAAGACCGAAGAGGACAACTGCTGAAGGAACATCAACAACAACAGGACCAACAACGACAACTGCTGAACCAACATCAACAACTGCAGGACCTAGGACACAAGAACTGCAAGGACCAACCACAACAGGAAGACCAAACACAAGAACTGCAAGACCAGTCACTTCAACTGCAGTACCCAAAACAACAACTGAAGGACCAACAACAACAGCCAAAGAACCAAAAAGTAGTAAAGCAAGACCAACACAAACAACAGCAGGACCAATAACGACAACTGGTGTACTCACAGAAACCACTGCAAGACCATCAACAACTGGACGAAAAACAACAACTGCCCAACTTCCAACAACTGCAGGACCAAGAACAACTGCAGGAACATCATCAAATTTAGGACACTTTACTTTCACTGCAAGACCCATAACAACAACTTCACGAACATCATTAACAGCAGTACAAACCACGACAACCAATGGATCAGAAAGACCATCTGCAATATCAACAATTGCAGCAACAGCAGCTCTGACTGCGGGATCTACAACGGCAACTGCTGAACCAACATCAACAATTGCAGGACCAACAACTACGACAGCAAAACCTGCAACAGCGTCTTCAGGACCAATAACAACAGGAAGACCAAACACAAAAACTGCAAGACCATTCACTTCTACTGCAGTACCCAAAACAACAACTAAACGACCATCAACAACAGCCTCAGAACCTTCAACTACTAAAGCAGGACCCACAACAGCAACAACCGAACCAATAACGACAACTGGTGGACTAACAAAAACCACTGCAGGACCATCAACAACTGGAGGAAAAACAACAACTGCCGAACGTGTGACAACTGCAGGAGCAACAACAAAATCTGCACAATCTACATCCACAACAGAAAGAGCCACATCCACAACAGGAGGACAAACACCTGCAGGACGAACAACGACAACTGAAGGACCAATAACAACAAATACAAGACCGAAGAGGACAACTGCTGAAGGAACATCAACAACAACAGGACCAACAACGACAACTGCTGAACCAACATCAACAACTGCAGGACCTAGGACACAAGAACTGCAAGGACCAACCACAACAGGAAGACCAAACACAAGAACTGCAAGACCAGTCACTTCAACTGCAGTACCCAAAACAACAACTGAAGGACCAACAACAACAGCCAAAGAACCAAAAAGTAGTAAAGCAAGACAAACACCAACAACAGCAGGACCAATAACGACAACTGGTGTACTAACAGAAACCACTGCAAGACCATCAACAACTGGACGAAAAACAACAACTGCCCAACTTCCAACAACTGCAGGACCAAGAACAACGGCAGGAACATCATCAAATTTAGGACACTTTACTTTCACTGCAAGACCCATAACAACAACTTCACGAACATCATTAACAGCAGGACAAACCACGACAACCAATGGATCAGAAACACCATCTGCTAAATCAACAATTGCAGCAACAGCAGCTCTGACTGCGGGATCTACAACGGCAACTGCTGAACCAACATCAACAATTGCAGGACCAACAACTACGACAGCAAAACCTGCAACAGCGTCTTCAGGACCAATAACAACAGGAAGACCAAACACAAAAACTGCAAGACCATTCACTTCTACTGCAGTACCCAAAACAACAACTAAAGGACCAACAACAACAGCCTCAGAACCTTCAACTACTAAAGCAGGACCCACAACAGCAACAACCGAACCAATAACGACAACTGGTGGACTAACAAAAACCACTGCAGGACCATCAACAACTGGAGGAAAAACAACAACTGCCGAACGTGTGACAACTGCAGGAGCAACAACAAAATCTGCACAATCTACATCCACAACAGAAAGAGCCACATCCACAACAGGAGGACAAACACCTGCAGGACGAACAACGACAACTGAAGGACCAATAACAACAAATACAAGACAGAAGAGGACAACTGCTGAAGGAACATCAACAACAACAGGACCAACAACGACAACTGCTGAACCAACATCAACAACTGCAGGACCTAGGACACAAGAACTGCAAGGACCAACCACAACAGGAAGACCAAACACAAGAACTGCAAGACCAGTCACTTCAACTGCAGTACCCAAAACAACAACTGAAGGACCACCAACAACAGCCAAAGAACCAAAAAGTAGTAAAGCAAGACAAACACCAACAACAGCAGGACCAATAACGACAACTGGTGTACTAACAGAAACCACTGCAAGACCATCAACAACTGGACGAAAAACAACAACTGCCCAACTTCCAACAACTGCAGGACCAAGAACAACGGCAGGAACATCATCAAATTTAGGACACTTTACTTTCACTGCAAGACCCATAACAACAACTTCACGAACATCATTAACAGCAGGACAAACCACGACAACCAATGGATCAGAAACACCATCTGCTATATCAACAATTGCAGCAACAGCAGCTCTGACTGCGGGATCTACAACGGCAACTGCTGAACCAACATCAACAATTGCAGGACCAACAACTCCGACAGCAAAACCTGCAACAGCGTCTTCAGGACCAATAACAACAGGAAGACCAAACACAAAAACTGCAAGACCATTCACTTCTACTGCAGTACCCAAAACAACAACTAAAGGACCAACAACAACAGCCTCAGAACCTTCAACTACTAAAGCAGGACCCACAACAGCAACAACCGAACAAATAACGACAACTGGTGGACTAACAAAAACCACTGCAGGACCATCAACAACTGGAGGAAAAACAACAACTGCCGAACGTGTGACAACTGCAGGAGCAACAACAAAATCTGCACAATCTACATCCACAACAGAAAGAGCCACATCCACAACAGGAGGACAAACACCTGCAGGACGAACAACGACAACTGAAGGACCAATAACAACAAATACAAGACCGAAGAGGACAACTGCTGAAGGAACATCAACAACAACAGGACCAACAACGACAACTGCTGAACCAACATCAACAACTGCAGGACCTAGGACACAAGAACTGCAAGGACCAACCACAACAGGAAGACCAAACACAAGAACTGCAAGACCAGTCACTTCAACTGCAGTACCCAAAACAACAACTGAAGGACCAACAACAACAGCCAAAGAACCAAAAAGTAGTAAAGCAAGACAAACACCAACAACACCAGGACCAATAACGACAACTGGTGTACTAACAGAAACCACTGCAAGACCATCAACAACTGGACGAAAAACAACAACTGCCCAACTTCCAACAACTGCAGGACCAAGAACAACGGCAGGAACATCATCAAATTTAGGACACTTTACTTTAACTGCAAGACCCATAACAACAACTTCACGAACATCATTAACAGCAGGACAAACCACGACAACCAATGGATCAGAAAGACCATCTGCAATATCAACAATTGCAGCAACAGCAGCTCTGACTGCGGGATCTACAACGGCAACTGCTGAACCAACATCAACAATTGCAGGACCAACAACTACGACAGCAAAACCTGCAACAGCGTCTTCAGGACCAATAACAACAGGAAGACCAAACACAAAAACTGCAAGACCATTCACTTCTACTGCAGTACCCAAAACAACAACTAAACGACCATCAACAACAGCCTCAGAACCTTCAACTACTAAAGCAGGACCCACAACAGCAACAACCGAACCAATAACGACAACTGGTGGACTAACAAAAACCACTGCAGGACCATCAACAACTGGAGGAAAAACAACAACTGCCGAACGTGTGACAACTGCAGGAGCAACAACAAAATCTGCACAATCTACATCCACAACAGAAAGAGCCACATCCACAACAGGAGGACAAACACCTGCAGGACGAACAACGACAACTGAAGGACCAATAACAACAAATACAAGACCGAAGAGGACAACTGCTGAAGGAACATCAACAACAACAGGACCAACAACGACAACTGCTGAACCAACATCAACAACTGCAGGACCTAGGACACAAGAACTGCAAGGACCAACCACAACAGGAAGACCAAACACAAGAACTGCAAGACCAGTCACTTCAACTGCAGTACCCAAAACAACAACTGAAGGACCAACAACAACAGCCAAAGAACCAAAAAGTAGTAAAGCAAGACAAACACCAACAACAGCAGGACCAATAACGACAACTGGTGTACTAACAGAAACCACTGCAAGACCATCAACAACTGGACGAAAAACAACAACTGCCCAACTTCCAACAACTGCAGGACCAAGAACAACGGCAGGAACATCATCAAATTTAGGACACTTTACTTTCACTGCAAGACCCATAACAACAACTTCACGAACATCATTAACAGCAGGACAAACCACGACAACCAATGGATCAGAAACACCATCTGCTAAATCAACAATTGCAGCAACAGCAGCTCTGACTGCGGGATCTACAACGGCAACTGCTGAACCAACATCAACAATTGCAGGACCAACAACTACGACAGCAAAACCTGCAACAGCGTCTTCAGGACCAATAACAACAGGAAGACCAAACACAAAAACTGCAAGACCATTCACTTCTACTGCAGTACCCAAAACAACAACTAAAGGACCAACAACAACAGCCTCAGAACCTTCAACTACTAAAGCAGGACCCACAACAGCAACAACCGAACCAATAACGACAACTGGTGGACTAACAAAAACCACTGCAGGACCATCAACAACTGGAGGAAAAACAACAACTGCCGAACGTGTGACAACTGCAGGAGCAACAACAAAATCTGCACAATCTACATCCACAACAGAAAGAGCCACATCCACAACAGGAGGACAAACACCTGCAGGACGAACAACGACAACTGAAGGACCAATAACAACAAATACAAGACAGAAGAGGACAACTGCTGAAGGAACATCAACAACAACAGGACCAACAACGACAACTGCTGAACCAACATCAACAACTGCAGGACCTAGGACACAAGAACTGCAAGGACCAACCACAACAGGAAGACCAAACACAAGAACTGCAAGACCAGTCACTTCAACTGCAGTACCCAAAACAACAACTGAAGGACCACCAACAACAGCCAAAGAACCAAAAAGTAGTAAAGCAAGACAAACACCAACAACAGCAGGACCAATAACGACAACTGGTGTACTAACAGAAACCACTGCAAGACCATCAACAACTGGACGAAAAACAACAACTGCCCAACTTCCAACAACTGCAGGACCAAGAACAACGGCAGGAACATCATCAAATTTAGGACACTTTACTTTCACTGCAAGACCCATAACAACAACTTCACGAACATCATTAACAGCAGGACAAACCACGACAACCAATGGATCAGAAACACCATCTGCTATATCAACAATTGCAGCAACAGCAGCTCTGACTGCGGGATCTACAACGGCAACTGCTGAACCAACATCAACAATTGCAGGACCAACAACTCCGACAGCAAAACCTGCAACAGCGTCTTCAGGACCAATAACAACAGGAAGACCAAACACAAAAACTGCAAGACCATTCACTTCTACTGCAGTACCCAAAACAACAACTAAAGGACCAACAACAACAGCCTCAGAACCTTCAACTACTAAAGCAGGACCCACAACAGCAACAACCGAACAAATAACGACAACTGGTGGACTAACAAAAACCACTGCAGGACCATCAACAACTGGAGGAAAAACAACAACTGCCGAACGTGTGACAACTGCAGGAGCAACAACAAAATCTGCACAATCTACATCCACAACAGAAAGAGCCACATCCACAACAGGAGGACAAACACCTGCAGGACGAACAACGACAACTGAAGGACCAATAACAACAAATACAAGACCGAAGAGGACAACTGCTGAAGGAACATCAACAACAACAGGACCAACAACGACAACTGCTGAACCAACATCAACAACTGCAGGACCTAGGACACAAGAACTGCAAGGACCAACCACAACAGGAAGACCAAACACAAGAACTGCAAGACCAGTCACTTCAACTGCAGTACCCAAAACAACAACTGAAGGACCAACAACAACAGCCAAAGAACCAAAAAGTAGTAAAGCAAGACAAACACCAACAACACCAGGACCAATAACGACAACTGGTGTACTAACAGAAACCACTGCAAGACCATCAACAACTGGACGAAAAACAACAACTGCCCAACTTCCAACAACTGCAGGACCAAGAACAACGGCAGGAACATCATCAAATTTAGGACACTTTACTTTAACTCCAAGACCCATAACAACAACTTCACGAACATCATTAACAGCAGGACAAACCACGACAACCAATGGATCAGAAACACCATCTGCTATATCAACAATTGCAGCAACAGCAGCTCTGACTGCGGGATCTACAACGGCAACTGCTGAACCAACATCAACAATTGCAGGACCAACAACTACGACAGCAAAACCTGCAACAGCGTCTTCAGGACCAATAACAACAGGAAGACCAAACACAAAAACTGCAAGACCATTCACTTCTACTGCAGTACCCAAAACAACAACTAAAGGACCAACAACAACAGCCTCAGAACCTTCAACTACTAAAGCAGGACCCACAACAGCAACAACCGAACCAATTACGACAACTGGTGGACTAACAAAAACCACTGCAGGACCATCAACAACTGGAGGAAAAACAACAACTGCCGAACGTGTGACAACTGCAGGAGCAACAACAAAATTTGCACAATCTACATCCACAACAGAAAGAGCCACATCCACAACAGGAGGACAAACACCTGCAGGACGAACAACGACAACTGAAGGACCAATAACAACAAATACAAGACAGAAGAGGACAACTGCTGAAGGAACATCAACAACAACAGGACAAACAACGACAACTGCTGAACCAACATCAACAACTGCAGGACCTAGGACACAAGAACTGCAAGGACCAACCACAACAGGAAGACCAAACACAAGAACTGCAAGACCAGTCACTTCAACTGCAGTACCCAAAACAACAACTGAAGGACCAACAACAACAGCCAAAGAACCAAAAAGTAGTAAAGCAAGACAAACACCAACAACAGCAGGACCAATAACGACAACTGGTGTACTAACAGAAACCACTGCAAGACCATCAACAACTGGACGAAAAACAACAACTGCCAGACTTCCAACAACTGCAGGACCAAGAACAACGGCAGGAACATCATCAAATTTAGGACACTTTACTTTCACTGCAAGACCCATAACAACAACTTCACGAACATCATTAACAGCAGGACAAACCACGACAACCAATGGATCAGAAACACCATCTGCTAAATCAACAATTGCAGCAACAGCAGCTCTGACTGCGGGATCTACAACGGCAACTGCTGAACCAACATCAACAATTGCAGGACCAACAACTACGACAGCAAAACCTGCAACAGCGTCTTCAGGACCAATAACAACAGGAAGACCAAACACAAAAACTGCAAGACCATTCACTTCTACTGCAGTACCCAAAACAACAACTAAAGGACCAACAACAACAGCCTCAGAACCTTCAACTACTAAAGCAGGACCCACAACAGCAACAACCGAACCAATAACGACAACTGGTGGACTAACAAAAACCACTGCAGGACCATCAACAACTGGAGGAAAAACAACAACTGCCGAACGTGTGACAACTGCAGGAGCAACAACAAAATCTGCACAATCTACATCCACAACAGAAAGAGCCACATCCACAACAGGAGGACAAACACCTGCAGGACGAACAACGACAACTGAAGGACCAATAACAACAAATACAAGACAGAAGAGGACAACTGCTGAAGGAACATCAACAACAACAGGACCAACAACGACAACTGCTGAACCAACATCAACAACTGCAGGACCTAGGACACAAGAACTGCAAGGACCAACCACAACAGGAAGACCAAACACAAGAACTGCAAGACCAGTCACTTCAACTGCAGTACCCAAAACAACAACTGAAGGACCAACAACAACAGCCAAAGAACCAAAAAGTAGTAAAGCAAGACAAACACCAACAACAGCAGGACCAATAACGACAACTGGTGTACTAACAGAAACCACTGCAAGACCTTCAACAACTGGACGAAAAACAACAACTGCCCAACTTCCAACAACTGCAGGACCAAGAACAACGGCAGGAACATCATCAAATTTAGGACACTTTACTTTCACTGCAAGACCCATAACAACAACTTCACGAACATCATTAACAGCAGGACAAACCACGACAACCAATGGATCAGAAACACCATCTGCTATATCAACAATTGCAGCAACAGCAGATCTGACTGCGGGATCTACAACGGCAACTGCTGAACCAACATCAACAATTACAGGACCAACAACTACGACAGCAAAACCTGCAACAGCGTCTTCAGGACCAATAACAACAGGAAGACCAAACACAAAAACTGCAAGACCATTCACTTCTACTGCAGTACCCAAAACAACAACTAAAGGACCAACAACAACAGCCTCAGAACCTTCAACTACTAAAGCAGGACCCACAACAGCAACAACCGAACAAATAACGACAACTGGTGGACTAACAAAAACCACTGCAGGACCATCAACAACTGGAGGAAAAACAACAACTGCCGAACGTGTGACAACTGCAGGAGCAACAACAAAATCTGCACAATCTACATCCACAACAGAAAGAGCCACATCCACAACAGGAGGACAAACACCTGCAGGACGAACAACGACAACTGAAGGACCAATAACAACAAATACAAGACCGAAGAGGACAACTGCTGAAGGAACATCAACAACAACAGGACCAACAACGACAACTGCTGAACCAACATCAACAACTGCAGGACCTAGGACACAAGAACTGCAAGGACCAACCACAACAGGAAGACCAAACACAAGAACTGCAAGACCAGTCACTTCAACTGCAGTACCCAAAACAACAACTGAAGGACCAACAACAACAGCCAAAGAACCAAAAAGTAGTAAAGCAAGACAAACACCAACAACAGCAGGACCAATAACGACAACTGGTGTACTAACAGAAACCACTGCAAGACCATCAACAACTGGACGAAAAACAACAACTGCCCAACTTCCAACAACTGCAGGACCAAGAACAACGGCAGGAACATCATCAAATTTAGGACACTTTACTTTCACTGCAAGACCCATAACAACAACTTCACGAACATCATTAACAGCAGGACAAACCACGACAACCAATGGATCAGAAACACCATCTGCTATATCAACAATTGCAGCAACAGCAGCTCTGACTGCGGGATCTACAACGGCAACTGCTGAACCAACATCAACAATTACAGGACCAACAACTACGACAGCAAAACAAGCAACAGCGTCTTCAGGACCAATAACAACAGGAAGACCAAACACAAAAACTGCAAGACCATTCACTTCTACTGCAGTACCCAAAACAACAACTAAAGGACCAACAACAACAGCCTCAGAACCTTCAACTACTAAAGCAGGACCCACAACAGCAACAACCGAACAAATAACGACAACTGGTGGACTAACAAAAACCACTGCAGGACCATCAACAACTGGAGGAAAAACAACAACTGCCGAACGTGTGACAACTGCAGGAGCAACAACAAAATCTGCACAATCTACATCCACAACAGAAAGAGCCACATCCACAACAGGAGGACAAACACCTGCAGGACGAACAACGACAACTGAAGGACCAATAACAACAAATACAAGACCGAAGAGGACAACTGCTGAAGGAACATCAACAACAACAGGACCAACAACGACAACTGCTGAACCAACATCAACAACTGCAGGACCTAGGACACAAGAACTGCAAGGACCAACCACAACAGGAAGACCAAACACAAGAACTGCAAGACCAGTCACTTCAACTGCAGTACCCAAAACAACAACTGAAGGACCAACAACAACAGCCAAAGAACCAAAAAGTAGTAAAGCAAGACAAACACCAACAACAGCAGGACCAATAACGACAACTGGTGTACTAACAGAAACCACTGCAAGACCATCAACAACTGGACGAAAAACAACAACTGCCCAACTTCCAACAACTGCAGGACCAAGAACAACGGCAAGAACATCATCAAATTTAGGACACTTTACTTTCACTGCAAGACCCATAACAACAACTTCACGAACATCATTAACAGCAGGACAAACCACGACAACCAATGGATCAGAAACACCATCTGCTATATCAACAATTGCAGCAACAGCAGATCTGACTGCGGGATCTACAACGGCAACTGCTGAACCAACATCAACAATTAAAGGACCAACAACTACCACAGCAAAACCTGCAACAGCGTCTTCAGGACCAATAACAACAGGAAGACCAAACACAAAAACTGCAAGACCATTCACTTCTACTGCAGTACCCAAAACAACAACTAAAGGACCAACAACAACAGCCTCAGAACCTTCAACTACTAAAGCAGGACCCACAACAGCAACAACCGAACCAATAATGACAACTGGTGGACTAACAAAAACCACTGCAGGACCATCAACAACTGGAGGAAAAACAACAACTGCCGAACGTGTGACATCTGCAGGAGCAACAACAAAATCTGCACAATCTACATCCACAACAGAAAGAGCCACATCCACAACAGGAGGACAAACACCTGCAGGACGAACAACGACAACTGAAGGACCAATAACAACAAATACAAGACCGAAGAGGACAACTGCTGAAGGAACATCAACAACAACAGGACCAACAACGACAACTGCTGAACCAACATCAACAACTGCAGGACCTAGGAAACAAGAACTGCAAGGACCAACCACAACAGGAAGACCAAACACAAGAACTGCAAGACCAGTCACTTCAACTGCAGTACCCAAAACAACAACTGAAGGACCACCAACAACAGCCAAAGAACCAAAAAGTAGTAAAGCAAGACAAACACCAACAACAGCAGGACCAATAACGACAACTGGTGTACTAACAGAAACCACTGCAAGACCATCAACAACTGGACGAAAAACAACAACTGCCCAACTTCCAACAACTGCAGGACCAAGAACAACGGCAGGAACATCATCAAATTTAGGACACTTTACTTTCACTGCAAGACCCATAACAACAACTTCACGAACATCATTAACAGCAGGACAAACCACGACAACCAATGGATCAGAAACACCATCTGCTATATCAACAATTGCAGCAACAGCAGCTCTGACTGCGGGATCTACAACGGCAACTGCTGAACCAACATCAACAATTGCAGGACCAACAACTACGACAGCAAAACCTGCAACAGCGTCTTCAGGACCAATAACAACAGGAAGACCAAACACAAAAACTGCAAGACCATTCACTTCTACTGCAGTACCCAAAACAACAACTAAAGGACCAACAACAACAGCCTCAGAACCTTCAACTACTAAAGCAGGACCCACAACAGCAACAACCGAACAAATAACGACAGCTGGTGGACTAACAAAAACCACTGCAGGACCATCAACAACTGGAGGAAAAACAACAACTGCCGAACGTGTGACAACTGCAGGAGCAACAACAAAATCTGCACAATCTACATCCACAACAGAAAGAGCCACATCCACAACAGGAGGACAAACACCTGCAGGACGAACAACGACAACTGAAGGACCAATAACAACAAATACAAGACCGAAGAGGACAACTGCTGAAGGAACATCAACAACAACAGGACCAACAACGACAACTGCTGAACCAACATCAACAACTGCAGGACCTAGGACACAAGAACTGCAAGGACCAACCACAACAGGAAGACCAAACACAAGAACTGCAAGACCAGTCACTTCAACTGCAGTACCCAAAACAACAACTGAAGGACCAACAACAACAGCAAAAGAACCAAAAAGTAGTAAAGCAAGACAAACACCAACAACAGCAGGACCAATAACGACAACTGGTGTACTAACAGAAACCACTGCAAGACCATCAACAACTGGACGAAAAACAACAACTGCCCAACTTCCAACAACTGCAGGACCAAGAACAACGGCAGGAACATCATCAAATTTAGGACACTTTACTTTAACTGCAAGACCCATAACAACAACTTCACGAACATCATTAACAGCAGGACAAACCACGACAACCAATGGATCAGAAACACCATCTGCTATATCAACAATTGCAGCAACAGCAGCTCTGACTGCGGGATCTACAACGGCAACTGCTGAACCAACATCAACAATTGCAGGACCAACAACTACGACAGCAAAACCTGCAACAGCGTCTTCAGGACCAATAACAACAGGAAGACCAAACACAAAAACTGCAAGACCATTCACTTCTACTGCAGTACCCAAAACAACAACTAAAGGACCAACAACAACAGCCTCAGAACCTTCAACTACTAAAGCAGGACCCACAACAGCAACAACCGAACCAATAACGACAACTGGTGGACTAACAAAAACCACTGCAGGACCATCAACAACTGGAGGAAAAACAACAACTGCCGAACGTGTGACAACTGCAGGAGCAACAACAAAATCTGCACAATCTACATCCACAACAGAAAGAGCCACATCCACAACAGGAGGACAAACACCTGCAGGACGAACAACGACAACTGAAGGACCAATAACAACAAATACAAGACAGAAGAGGACAACTGCTGAAGGAACATCAACAACAACAGGACCAACAACGACAACTGCTGAACCAACATCAACAACTGCAGGACCTAGGACACCAGAACTGCAAGGACCAACCACAACAGGAAGACCAAACACAAGAACTGCAAGACCAGTAACTTCAACTGCAGTACCCAAAACAACAACTGAAGGACCAATAACAACAGCCAAAGAACCAAAAAGTAGTAAAGCAAGACAAACACCAACAACAGCAGGACCAATAACGACAACTGGTGTACTAACAGAAACCACTGCAAGACCATCAACAACTGGACGAAAAACAACAACTGCCAAACTTCCAACAACTGCAGGACCAAGAACAACGGCAGGAACATCATCAAATTTAGGACACTTTACTTTCACTGCAAGACCCATAACAACAACTTCACGAACATCATTAACAGCAGGACAAACCACGACAACCAATGGATCAGAAACACCATCTGCTATATCAACAATTGCAGCAACAGCAGCTCTGACTGCGGGATCTACAACGGCAACTGCTGAACCAACATCAACAATTGCAGGACCAACAACTACGACAGCAAAACCTGCAACAGCGTCTTCAGGACCAATAACAACAGGAAGACCAAACACAAAAACTGCAAGACCATTCACTTCTACTGCAGTACCCAAAACAACAACTAAAGGACCAACAACAACAGCCTCAGAACCTTCAACTACTAAAGCAGGACCCACAACAGCAACAACCGAACCAATAACGACAACTGGTGGACTAACAAAAACCACTGCAGGACCATCAACAACTGGAGGAAAAACAACAACTGCCGAACGTGTGACAACTGCAGGAGCAACAACAAAATCTGCACAATCTACATCCACAACAGAAAGAGCCACATCCACAACAGGAGGACAAACACCTGCAGGACGAACAACGACAACTGAAGGACCAATAACAACAAATACAAGACCGAAGAGGACAACTGCTGAAGGAACATCAACAACAACAGGACCAACAACGACAACTGCTGAACCAACATCAACAACTGCAGGACCTAGGACACAAGAACTGCAAGGACCAACCACAACAGGAAGACCAAACACAAGAACTGCAAGACCAGTCACTTCAACTGCAGTACCCAAAACAACAACTGAAGGACCAACAACAACAGCCAAAGAACCAAAAAGTAGTAAAGCAAGACAAACACCAACAACAGCAGGACCAATAACGACAACTGGTGTACTCACAGAAACCACTGCAAGACCATCAACAACTGGACGAAAAACAACAACTGCCAAACTTCCAACAACTGCAGGACCAAGAACAACGGCAGGAACATCATCAAATTTAGGACACTTTACTTTCACTGCAAGACCCATAACAACAACTTCACGAACATCATTAACAACAGGACAAACCACGACAACCAATGGATCAGAAACACCATCTGCTATATCAACAATTGCAGCAACAGCAGCTCTGACTGCGGGATCTACAACGGCAACTGCTGAACCAACATCAACAATTGCAGGACCAACAACTACGACAGCAAAACCTGCAACAGCGTCTTCAGGACCAATAACAACAGGAATACCAAACACAAAAACTGCAAGACCATTCACTTCTACTGCAGTACCCAAAACAACAACTAAAGGACCAACAATAACAGCCTCAGAACCTTCAACTACTAAAGCAGGACCCACAACAGCAACAACCGAACCAATAACGACAACTGGTGGACTAACAAAAACCACTGCAGGACCATCAACAACTGGAGGAAAAACAACAACTGCCGAACGTGTGACAACTGCAGGAGCAACAACAAAATCTGCACAATCTACATCCACAAAAGAAAGAGCCACATCCACAACAGGAGGACAAACACCTGCAGGACGAACAACGACAACTGAAGGACCAATAACAACAAATACAAGACCGAAGAGGACAACTGCTGAAGGAACATCAACAACAACAGGACCAACAACGACAACTGCTGAACCAACATCAACAACTGCAGGACCTAGGACACAAGAACTGCAAGGACCAACCACAACAGGAAGACCAAACACAAGAACTGCAAGACCAGTCACTTCAACTGCAGTACCCAAAACAACAACTGAAGGACCAACAACAACAGCCAAAGAACCAAAAAGTAGTAAAGCAAGACAAACACCAACAACAGCAGGACCAATAACGACAACTGGTGTACTAACAGAAACCACTGCAAGACCATCAACAACTGGACGAAAAACAACAACTGCCAAACTTCCAACAACTGCAGGACCAAGAACAACGGCAGGAACATCATCAAATTTAGGACACTTTACTTTCACTGCAAGACCCATAACAACAACTTCACGAACATCATTAACAGCAGGACAAACCACGACAACCAATGGATCAGAAACACCATCTGCTATATCAACAATTGCAGCAACAGCAGCTCTGACTGCGGGATCTACAACGGCAACTGCTGAACCAACATCAACAATTGCAGGACCAACAACTACGACAGCAAAACCTGCAACAGCGTCTTCAGGACCAATAACAACAGGAAGACTACACACAAAAACTGCAACACCATTCACTTCTACTGCAGTGCCCAAAAAAACAACTAAAGGACCAACAACAACAGCCTCAGAACCTTCAACTACTAAAGCAGGACCCACAACAGCAACAACCGAACCAATAACGACAACTGGTGGACTAACAAAAACCACTGCAGGACCATCAACAACTGGAGGAAAAACAACAACTGCCGAACGTGTGACAACTGCAGGAGCAACAACAAAATCTGCACAATCTACATCCACAACAGAAAGAGCCACATCCACAACAGGAGGACAAACACCTGCAGGACGAACAACGACAACTGAAGGACCAATAACAACAAATACAAGACAGAAGAGGACAACTGCTAAAGGAACATCAACAACAACAGGACCAACAACGACAACTGCTGAACCAACATCAACAACTGCAGGACCTAGGACACCAGAACTGCAAGGACCAACCACAACAGGAAGACCAAACACAAGAACTGCAAGACCAGTCACTTCAACTGCAGTACCCAAAACAACAACTGAAGGACCAATAACAACAGCCAAAGAACCAAAAAGTAGTAAAGCAAGACAAACACCAACAACAGCAGGACCAATAACGACAACTGGTGTACTAACAGAAACCACTGCAAGACCATCAACAACTGGACGAAAAACAACAACTGCCCAACTTCCAACAACTGCAGGACCAAGAACAACGGCAGGAACATCATCAAATTTAGGACACTTTACTTTCACTGCAAGACCCATAACAACAACTTCACGAACATCATTAACAGCAGGACAAACCACGACAACCAATGGATCAGAAACACCATCTGCTATATCAACAATTGCAGCAACAGCAGCTCTGACTGCGGGATCTACAACGGCAACTGCTGAACCAACATCAACAATTGCAGGACCAACAACTACGACAGCAAAACCTGCAACAGCGTCTTCAGGACCAATAACAACAGGAAGACCAAACACAAAAACTGCAAGACCATTCACTTCTACTGCAGTACCCAAAACAACAACTAGAGGACCAACAACAACAGCCTCAGAACCTTCAACTACTAAAGCAGGACCCACAACAGCAACAACCGAACCAATAACGACAACTGGTGGACTAACAAAAACCACTGCAGGACCATCAACAACTGGAGGAAAAACAACAACTGCCGAACGTGTGACAACTGCAGGAGCAACAACAAAATCTGCACAATCTACATCCACAACAGAAAGAGCCACATCCACAACAGGAGGACAAACACCTGCAGGACGAACAACGACAACTGAAGGACCAATAACAACAAATGCAAGACGGAAGAGGACAACTGCTGAAGGAACATCAACAACAACAGGACCAACAACGACAACTGCTGAACCAACATCAACAACTGCAGGACCTAGGACACAAGAACTGCAAGGACCAACCACAACAGGAAGACCAAACACAAGAACTGCAAGACCAGTCACTTCAACTGCAGTACCCAAAACAACAACTGAAGGACCAACAACAACAGCCAAAGAACCAAAAAGTAGTAAAGCAAGACCAACACAAACAACAGCAGGACCAATAACGACAACTGGTGTACTCACAGAAACCACTGCAAGACCATCAACAACTGGACGAAAAACAACAACTGCCCAACTTCCAACAACTGCAGGACCAAGAACAACTGCAGGAACATCATCAAATTTAGGACACTTTACTTTCACTGCAAGACCCATAACAACAACTTCACGAACATCATTAACAGCAGTACAAACCACGACAACCAATGGATCAGAAAGACCATCTGCTATATCAACAATTGCAGCAACAGCAGCTCTGACTGCGGTATCGACAACGACAACTGCTGAACCAACATCAACAATTGCAGGACCAACAACTACGACAGCAAAACCTGCAACAGCGTCTTCAGGACCAATAACAACAGGAAGACCAAACACAAAAACTGCAAGACCATTCACTTCTACTGCAGTACCCAAAACAACAACTAAAGGACCAACAACAACAGCCTCAGAACCTTCAACTACTAAAGCAGGACCCACAACAGCAACAACCGAACCAATAACGACAACTGGTGGACTAACAAAAACCACTGCAGGACCATCAACAACTGGAGGAAAAACAACAACTGCCGAACGTGTGACAACTGCAGGAGCAACAACAAAATCTGCACAATCTACATCCACAACAGAAAGAGCCACATCCACAACAGGAGGACAAACACCTGCAGGACGAACAACGACAACTGAAGGACCAATAACAACAAATACAAGACCGAAGAGGACAACTGCTGAAGGAACATCAACAACAACAGGACCAACAACGACAACTGCTGAACCAACATCAACAACTGCAGGACCTAGGACACAAGAACTGCAAGGACCAACCACAACAGGAAGACCAAACACAAGAACTGCAAGACCAGTCACTTCAACTGCAGTACCCAAAACAACAACTGAAGGACCAACAACAACAGCCAAAGAACCAAAAAGTAGTAAAGCAAGACAAACACCAACAACAGCAGGACCAATAACGACAACTGGTGTACTCACAGAAACCACTGCAAGACCATCAACAACTGGACGAAAAACAACAACTGCCAAACTTCCAACAACTGCAGGACCAAGAACAACGGCAGGAACATCATCAAATTTAGGACACTTTACTTTCACTGCAAGACCCATAACAACAACTTCACGAACATCATTAACAACAGGACAAACCACGACAACCAATGGATCAGAAACACCATCTGCTATATCAACAATTGCAGCAACAGCAGCTCTGACTGCGGGATCTACAACGGCAACTGCTGAACCAACATCAACAATTGCAGGACCAACAACTACGACAGCAAAACCTGCAACAGCGTCTTCAGGACCAATAACAACAGGAAGACCAAACACAAAAACTGCAAGACCATTCACTTCTACTGCAGTACCCAAAACAACAACTAAAGGACCAACAACAACAGCCTCAGAACCTTCAACTACTAAAGCAGGACCCACAACAGCAACAACCGAACCAATAACGACAACTGGTGGACTAACAAAAACCACTGCAGGACCATCAACAACTGGAGGAAAAACAACAACTGCCGAACGTGTGACAACTGCAGGAGCAACAACAAAATCTGCACAATCTACATCCACAAAAGAAAGAGCCACATCCACAACAGGAGGACAAACACCTGCAGGACGAACAACGACAACTGAAGGACCAATAACAACAAATACAAGACCGAAGAGGACAACTGCTGAAGGAACATCAACAACAACAGGACCAACAACGACAACTGCTGAACCAACATCAACAACTGCAGGACCTAGGACACAAGAACTGCAAGGACCAACCACAACAGGAAGACCAAACACAAGAACTGCAAGACCAGTCACTTCAACTGCAGTACCCAAAACAACAACTGAAGGACCAACAACAACAGCCAAAGAACCAAAAAGTAGTAAAGCAAGACAAACACCAACAACAGCAGGACCAATAACGACAACTGGTGTACTAACAGAAACCACTGCAAGACCATCAACAACTGGACGAAAAACAACAACTGCCAAACTTCCAACAACTGCAGGACCAAGAACAACGGCAGGAACATCATCAAATTTAGGACACTTTACTTTCACTGCAAGACCCATAACAACAACTTCACGAACATCATTAACAGCAGGACAAACCACGACAACCAATGGATCAGAAACACCATCTGCTATATCAACAATTGCAGCAACAGCAGCTCTGACTGCGGGATCTACAACGGCAACTGCTGAACCAACATCAACAATTGCAGGACCAACAACTACGACAGCAAAACCTGCAACAGCGTCTTCAGGACCAATAACATCAGGAAGACCAAACACAAAAACTGCAAGACCATTCACTTCTACTGCAGTACCCAAAACAACAACTAAAGGACCAACAACAACAGCCTCAGAACCTTCAACTACTAAAGCAG
Source organism: Pollachius pollachius (assembly GCF_949987615.1). Taxonomy (NCBI): domain Eukaryota; kingdom Metazoa; phylum Chordata; class Actinopteri; order Gadiformes; family Gadidae; genus Pollachius; species Pollachius pollachius. The sequence continues at coordinate 34,060,996 of NC_136935.1, read as the reverse complement.
GACCCACAACAGCAACAACCGAACCAATAACGACAACTGGTGGACTAACAAAAACCACTGCAGGACCATCAACAACTGGAGGAAAAACAACAACTGCCGAACGTGTGACAACTGCAGGAGCAACAACAAAATCTGCACAATCTACATCCACAACAGAAAGAGCCACATCCACAACAGGAGGACAAACACCTGCAGGACGAACAACGACAACTGAAGGACCAATAACAACAAATACAAGACCGAAGAGGACAACTGCTGAAGGAACATCAACAACAACAGGACCAACAACGACAACTGCTGAACCAACATCAACAACTGCAGGACCTAGGACACAAGAACTGCAAGGACCAACCACAACAGGAAGACCAAACACAAGAACTGCAAGACCAGTCACTTCAACTGCAGTACCCAAAACAACAACTGAAGGACCAACAACAACAGCCAAAGAACCAAAAAGTAGTAAAGCAAGACAAACACCAACAACAGCAGGACCAATAACGACAACTGGTGTACTAACAGAAACCACTGCAAGACCATCAACAACTGGACGAAAAACAACAACTGCCCAACTTCCAACAACTGCAGGACCAAGAACAACGGCAGGAACATCATCAAATTTAGGACACTTTACTTTCACTGCAAGACCCATAACAACAACTTCACGAACATCATTAACAGCAGGACAAACCACGACAACCAATGGATCAGAAACACCATCTGCTATATCAACAATTGCAGCAACAGCAGCTCTGACTGCGGGATCTACAACGGCAACTGCTGAACCAACATCAACAATTGCAGGACCAACAACTACGACAGCAAAACCTGCAACAGCGTCTTCAGGACCAATAACAACAGGAAGACTACACACAAAAACTGCAAGACCATTCACTTCTACTGCAGTGCCCAAAAAAACAACTAAAGGACCAACAACAACAGCCTCAGAACCTTCAACTACTAAAGCAGGACCCACAACAGCAACAACCGAACCAATAACGACAACTGGTGGACTAACAAAAACCACTGCAGGACCATCAACAACTGGAGGAAAAACAACAACTGCCGAACGTGTGACAACTGCAGGAGCAACAACAAAATCTGCACAATCTACATCCACAACAGAAAGAGCCACATCCACAACAGGAGGACAAACACCTGCAGGACGAACAACGACAACTGAAGGACCAATAACAACAAATACAAGACAGAAGAGGACAACTGCTAAAGGAACATCAACAACAACAGGACCAACAACGACAACTGCTGAACCAACATCAACAACTGCAGGACCTAGGACACCAGAACTGCAAGGACCAACCACAACAGGAAGACCAAACACAAGAACTGCAAGACCAGTCACTTCAACTGCAGTACCCAAAACAACAACTGAAGGACCAATAACAACAGCCAAAGAACCAAAAAGTAGTAAAGCAAGACAAACACCAACAACAGCAGGACCAATAACGACAACTGGTGTACTAACAGAAACCACTGCAAGACCATCAACAACTGGACGAAAAACAACAACTGCCCAACTTCCAACAACTGCAGGACCAAGAACAACGGCAGGAACATCATCAAATTTAGGACACTTTACTTTCACTGCAAGACCCATAACAACAACTTCACAAACATCATTAACAGCAGGACAAACCACGACAACCAATGGATCAGAAACACCATCTGCTATATCAACAATTGCAGCAACAGCAGCTCTGACTGCGGGATCTACAACGGCAACTGCTGAACCAACATCAACAATTGCAGGACCAACAACTACGACAGCAAAACCTGCAACAGCGTCTTCAGGACCAATAACAACAGGAAGACCAAACACAAAAACTGCAAGACCATTCACTTCTACTGCAGTACCCAAAACAACAACTAGAGGACCAACAACAACAGCCTCAGAACCTTCAACTACTAAAGCAGGACCCACAACAGCAACAACCGAACCAATAACGACAACTGGTAGACTAACAAAAACCACTGCAGGACCATCAACAACTGGAGGAAAAACAACAACTGCCGAACGTGTGACAACTGCAGGAGCAACAACAAAATCTGCACAATCTACATCCACAACAGAAAGAGCCACATCCACAACAGGAGGACAAACACCTGCAGGACGAACAACGACAACTGAAGGACCAATAACAACAAATGCAAGACCGAAGAGGACAACTGCTGAAGGAACATCAACAACAACAGGACCAACAACGACAACTGCTGAACCAACATCAACAACTGCAGGACCTAGGACACAAGAACTGCAAGGACCAACCACAACAGGAAGACCAAACACAAGAACTGCAAGACCAGTCACTTCAACTGCAGTACCCAAAACAACAACTGAAGGACCAACAACAACAGCCAAAGAACCAAAAAGTAGTAAAGCAAGACCAACACAAACAACAGCAGGACCAATAACGACAACTGGTGTACTCACAGAAACCACTGCAAGACCATCAACAACTGGACGAAAAACAACAACTGCCCAACTTCCAACAACTGCAGGACCAAGAACAACTGCAGGAACATCATCAAATTTAGGACACTTTACTTTCACTGCAAGACCCATAACAACAACTTCACGAACATCATTAACAGCAGTACAAACCACGACAACCAATGGATCAGAAAGACCATCTGCTATATCAACAATTGCAGCAACAGCAGCTCTGACTGCGGTATCGACAACGACAACTGCTGAACCAACATCAACAATTGCAGGACCAACAACTACGACAGCAAAACCTGCAACATCGTCTTCAGGACCAATAACAACAGGAAGACCAAACACAAAAACTGCAAGACCATTCACTTCTACTGCAGTACCCAAAACAACAACTAAAGGACCAAAAACAACAGCCTCAGAACCATCAACTACTAAAGCAGGACCCACAGCAGCAACATCCGGACCAATAACGACAACTGGTGGACTAACAAAAACCACTGCAGGACCATCAACAACTGGAGGAAAAACAACAACTGCCGAACGTGTGACAACTGCAGGAGCAACAACAAAATCTGCACAATCTACATCCACAACAGAAAGAGCCACATCCACAACAGGAGGACAAACACCTGCAGGACGAACAACGACAAATGCAGTACCAATAACAACAAATGCAAGACCGAAGAGGACAACTGCTGAAGGAACATCAACAACAACAGGACCAACAAAGACAACTGCTAAACCAACATCAACAACTGCAGGACCTAGGACACAAGAACTGCAAGGACCAACCACAACAGGAAGACCAAACACAAGAACTGCAAGACCAGTCACTTCAACTGCAGTACCCAAAACAACAACTGAAGGACCAACAACAACAGCCAAAGAACCAAAAAGTAGTAAAGCAAGACAAACACCAACAACAGCAGGACCAATAACGACAACTGGTGTACTAACAGAAACCACTGCAAGACCATCAACAACTGGACGAAAAACAACAACTGCCAAACTTCCAACAACTGCAGGACCAAGAACAACGGCAGGAACATCATCAAATTTAGGACACTTTACTTTCACTGCAAGACCCATAACAACAACTTCACGAACATCATTAACAGCAGGACAAACCACGACAACCAATGGATCAGAAACACCATCTGCTATATCAACAATTGCAGCAACAGCAGCTCTGACTGCGGGATCTACAACGGCAACTGCTGAACCAACATCAACAATTGCAGGACCAACAACTACGACAGCAAAACCTGCAACAGCGTCTTCAGGACCAATAACATCAGGAAGACCAAACACAAAAACTGCAAGACCATTCACTTCTACTGCAGTACCCAAAACAACAACTAAAGGACCAACAACAACAGCCTCAGAACCTTCAACTACTAAAGCAGGACCCACAACAGCAACAACCGAACCAATAACGACAACTGGTGGACTAACAAAAACCACTGCAGGACCATCAACAACTGGAGGAAAAACAACAACTGCCGAACGTGTGACAACTGCAGGAGCAACAACAAAATCTGCACAATCTACATCCACAACAGAAAGAGCCACATCCACAACAGGAGGACAAACACCTGCAGGACGAACAACGACAACTGAAGGACCAATAACAACAAATACAAGACCGAAGAGGACAACTGCTGAAGGAACATCAACAACAACAGGACCAACAACGACAACTGCTGAACCAACATCAACAACTGCAGGACCTAGGACACAAGAACTGCAAGGACCAACCACAACAGGAAGACCAAACACAAGAACTGCAAGACCAGTCACTTCAACTGCAGTACCCAAAACAACAACTGAAGGACCAACAACAACAGCCAAAGAACCAAAAAGTAGTAAAGCAAGACAAACACCAACAACAGCAGGACCAATAACGACAACTGGTGTACTAACAGAAACCACTGCAAGACCATCAACAACTGGACGAAAAACAACAACTGCCCAACTTCCAACAACTGCAGGACCAAGAACAACGGCAGGAACATCATCAAATTTAGGACACTTTACTTTAACTGCAAGACCCATAACAACAACTTCACGAACATCATTAACAGCAGGACAAACCACGACAACCAATGGATCAGAAACACCATCTGCTATATCAACAATTGCAGCAACAGCAGCTCTGACTGCGGGATCTACAACGGCAACTGCTGAACCAACATCAACAATTGCAGGACCAACAACTACGACAGCAAAACCTGCAACAGCGTCTTCAGGACCAATAACAACAGGAAGACTACACACAAAAACTGCAAGACCATTCACTTCTACTGCAGTGCCCAAAACAACAACTAAAGGACCAACAACAACAGCCTCAGAACCTTCAACTACTAAAGCAGGACCCACAACAGCAACAACCGAACCAATAACGACAACTGGTGGACTAACAAAAACCACTGCAGGACCATCAACAACTGGAGGAAAAACAACAACTGCCGAACGTGTGACAACTGCAGGAGCAACAACAAAATCTGCACAATCTACATCCACAACAGAAAGAGCCACATCCACAACAGGAGGACAAACACCTGCAGGACGAACAACGACAACTGAAGGACCAATAACAACAAATACAAGACAGAAGAGGACAACTGCTAAAGGAACATCAACAACAACAGGACCAACAACGACAACTGCTGAACCAACATCAACAACTGCAGGACCTAGGACACCAGAACTGCAAGGACCAACCACAACAGGAAGACCAAACACAAGAACTGCAAGACCAGTCACTTCAACTTCAGTACCCAAAACAACAACTGAAGGACCAATAACAACAGCCAAAGAACCAAAAAGTAGTAAAGCAAGACAAACACCAACAACAGCAGGACCAATAACGACAACTGGTGTACTAACAGAAACCACTGCAAGACCATCAACAACTGGACGAAAAACAACAACTGCCCAACTTCCAACAACTGCAGGACCAAGAACAACGGCAGGAACATCATCAAATTTAGGACACTTTACTTTCACTGCAAGACCCATAACAACAACTTCACGAACATCATTAACAGCAGGACAAACCACGACAACCAATGGATCAGAAACACCATCTGCTATATCAACAATTGCAGCAACAGCAGCTCTGACTGCGGGATCTACAACGGCAACTGCTGAACCAACATCAACAATTGCAGGACCAACAACTACGACAGCAAAACCTGCAACAGCGTCTTCAGGACCAATAACAACAGGAAGACCAAACACAAAAACTGCAAGACCATTCACTTCTACTGCAGTACCCAAAACAACAACTAGAGGACCAACAACAACAGCCTCAGAACCTTCAACTACTAAAGCAGGACCCACAACAGCAACAACCGAACCAATAACGACAACTGGTGGACTAACAAAAACCACTGCAGGACCATCAACAACTGGAGGAAAAACAACAACTGCCGAACGTGTGACAACTGCAGGAGCAACAACAAAATCTGCACAATCTACATCCACAACAGAAAGAGCCACATCCACAACAGGAGGACAAACACCTGCAGGACGAACAACGACAACTGAAGGACCAATAACAACAAATGCAAGACCGAAGAGGACAACTGCTGAAGGAACATCAACAACAACAGGACCAACAACGACAACTGCTGAACCAACATCAACAACTGCAGGACCTAGGACACAAGAACTGCAAGGACCAACCACAACAGGAAGACCAAACACAAGAACTGCAAGACCAGTCACTTCAACTGCAGTACCCAAAACAACAACTGAAGGACCAACAACAACAGCCAAAGAACCAAAAAGTAGTAAAGCAAGACCAACACAAACAACAGCAGGACCAATAACGACAACTGGTGTACTCACAGAAACCACTGCAAGACCATCAACAACTGGACGAAAAACAACAACTGCCCAACTTCCAACAACTGCAGGACCAAGAACAACTGCAGGAACATCATCAAATTTAGGACACTTTACTTTCACTGCAAGACCCATAACAACAACTTCACGAACATCATTAACAGCAGTACAAACCACGACAACCAATGGATCAGAAAGACCATCTGCTATATCAACAATTGCAGCAACAGCAGCTCTGACTGCGGTATCGACAACGACAACTGCTGAACCAACATCAACAATTGCAGGACCAACAACTACGACAGCAAAACCTGCAACATCGTCTTCAGGACCAATAACAACAGGAAGACCAAACACAAAAACTGCAAGACCATTCACTTCTACTGCAGTACCCAAAACAACAACTAAAGGACCAAAAACAACAGCCTCAGAACCATCAACTACTAAAGCAGGACCCACAGCAGCAACATCCGGACCAATAACGACAACTGGTGGACTAACAAAAACCACTGCAGGACCATCAACAACTGGAGGAAAAACAACAACTGCCGAACGTGTGACAACTGCAGGAGCAACAACAAAATCTGCACAATCTACATCCACAACAGAAAGAGCCACATCCACAACAGGAGGACAAACACCTGCAGGACGAACAACGACAAATGCAGTACCAATAACAACAAATGCAAGACCGAAGAGGACAACTGCTGAAGGAACATCAACAACAACAGGACCAACAAAGACAACTGCTAAACCAACATCAACAACTGCAGGACCTAGGACACAAGAACTGCAAGGACCAACCACAACAGGAAGACCAAACACAAGAACTGCAAGACCAGTCACTTCAACTGCAGTACCCAAAACAACAACTGAAGGACCAACAACAACAGCCAAAGAACCAAAAAGTAGTAAAGCAAGACAAACACCAACAACAGCAGGACCAATAACGACAACTGGTGTACTAACAGAAACCACTGCAAGACCATCAACAACTGGACGAAAAACAACAACTGCCCAACTTCCAACAACTGCAGGACCAAGAACAACGGCAGGAACATCATCAAATTTAGGACACTTTACTTTCACTGCAAGACCCATAACAACAACTTCACGAACATCATTAACAGCAGGACAAACCACGACAACCAATGGATCAGAAACACCATCTGCTATATCAACAATTGCAGCAACAGCAGCTCTGACTGCGGGATCTACAACGGCAACTGCTGAACCAACATCAACAATTGCAGGACCAACAACTACGACAGCAAAACCTGCAACAGCGTCTTCAGGACCAATAACAACAGGAAGACCAAACACAAAAACTGCAAGACCATTCACTTCTACTGCAGTACCCAAAACAACAACTAAAGGACCAACAACAACAGCCTCAGAACCTTCAACTACTAAAGCAGGACCCACAACAGCAACAACCGAACCAATAACGACAACTGGTGGACTAACAAAAACCACTGCAGGACCATCAACAACTGGAGGAAAAACAACAACTGCCGAACGTGTGACAACTGCAGGAGCAACAACAAAATCTGCACAATCTACATCCACAACAGAAAGAGCCACATCCACAACAGGAGGACAAACACCTGCAGGACGAACAACGACAACTGAAGGACCAATAACAACAAATACAAGACCGAAGAGGACAACTGCTGAAGGAACATCAACAACAACAGGACCAACAACGACAACTGCTGAACCAACATCAACAACTGCAGGACCTAGGACACAAGAACTGCAAGGACCAACCACAACAGGAAGACCAAACACAAGAACTGCAAGACCAGTCACTTCAACTGCAGTACCCAAAACAACAACTGAAGGACCACCAACAACAGCCAAAGAACCAAAAAGTAGTAAAGCAAGACCAACACAAACAACAGCAGGACCAATAACGACAACTGGTGTACTAACAGAAACCACTGCAAGACCATCAACAACTGGACGAAAAACAACAACTGCCCAACTTCCAACAACTGCAGGACCAAGAACAACGGCAGGAACATCATCAAATTTAGGACACTTTACTTTCACTGCAAGACCCATAACAACAACTTCACGAACATCATTAACAGCAGGACAAACCACGACAACCAATGGATCAGAAACACCATCTGCTATATCAACAATTGCAGCAACAGCAGCTCTGACTGCGGGATCTACAACGGCAACTGCTGAACCAACATCAACAATTGCAGGACCAACAACTACGACAGCAAAACCTGCAACAGCGTCTTCAGGACCAATAACAACAGGAAGACCAAACACAAAAACTGCAAGACCATTCACTTCTACTGCAGTACCCAAAACAACAACTAAAGGACCAACAACAACAGCCTCAGAACCTTCAACTACTAAAGCAGGACCCACAACAGCAACAACCGAACCAATAACGACAACTGGTGGACTAACAAAAACCACTGCAGGACCATCAACAACTGGAGGAAAAACAACAACTGCCGAACGTGTGACAACTGCAGGAGCAACAACAAAATCTGCACAATCTACATCCACAACAGAAAGAGCCACATCCACAACAGGAGGACAAACACCTGCAGGACGAACAACGACAACTGAAGGACCAATACCAACAAATGCAAGACCGAAGAGGACAACTGCTGAAGGAACATCAACAACAACAGGACCAACAACGACAACTGCTGAACCAACATCAACAACTGCAGGACCTAGGACACAAGAACTGCAAGGACCAACCACAACAGGAAGACCAAACACAAGAACTGCAAGACCAGTCACTTCAACTGCAGTACCCAAAACAACAACTGAAGGACCAACAACAACAGCCAAAGAACCAAAAAGTAGTAAAGCAAGACCAACACAAACAACAGCAGGACCAATAACGACAACTGGTGTACTCACAGAAACCACTGCAAGACCATCAACAACTGGACGAAAAACAACAACTGCCCAACTTCCAACAACTGCAGGACCAAGAACAACTGCAGGAACATCATCAAATTTAGGACACTTTACTTTCACTGCAAGACCCATAACAACAACTTCACGAACATCATTAACAGCAGTACAAACCACGACAACCAATGGATCAGAAAGACCATATGCAATATCAACAATTGCAGCAACAGCAGCTCTGACTGCGGTATCGACAACGACAACTGCTGAACCAACATCAACAATTGCAGGACCAACAGCTACGACAGCAAAATCTGCAACATCGTCTTCAGGACCAATAACAACAGGAAGACCAAACACAAAAACTGCAAGACCATTCACTTCTACTGCAGTACCCAAAACAACAACTAAAGGACCAACAACAACAGCCTCAGAACCTTCAACTACTAAAGCAGGACCCACAACAGCAACAACCGGACCAATAACGACAACTGGTGGACTAACAAAAACCACTGCAGGACCATCAACAACTGGAGGAAAAACAACAACTGCCGAACGTGTGACAACTGCAGGAGCAACAACAAAATCTGCACAATCTACATCCACAACAGAAAGAGCCACATCCACAACAGGAGGACAAACACCTGCAGGACGAACAACGATAACTGAAGGACCAATAACAACAAATGCAAGACGGAAGAGGACAACTGCTGAAGGAACATCAACAACAACAGGACCAACAACGACAACTGCTGAACCAACATCAACAACTGCAGGACCTAGGACACAAGAACTGCAAGGACCAACCACAACAGGAAGACCAAACACAAGAACTGCAAGACCAGTCACTTCAACTGCAGTACCCAAAACAACAACTGAAGGACCAACAACAACAGCCAAAGAACCAAAAAGTAGTAAAGCAAGACCAACACAAACAACAGCAGGACCAATAACGACAACTGGTGTACTCACAGAAACCACTGCAAGACCATCAACAACTGGACGAAAAACAACAACTGCCCAACTTCCAACAACTGCAGGACCAAGAACAACTGCAGGAACATCATCAAATTTAGGACACTTTACTTTCACTGCAAGACCCATAACAACAACTTCACGAACATCATTAACAGCAGTACAAACCACAACAACCAATGGATCAGAAAGACCATCTGCAATATCAACAATTGCAGCAACAGCAGCTCTGATTGCGGTATCGACAACGACAACTGCTGAACCAACATCAACAATTGCAGGACCAACAACTACGACAGCAAAACCTGCAACATCGTCTTCAGGACCAATAACAACAGGAAGACCAAACACAAAAACTGCAAGACCATTCACTTCTACTGCAGTACCCAAAACAACAACTAAAGGACCAACAACAACAGCCTCAGAACCTTCAACTACTAAAGCAGGACCCACAACAGCAACAACCGGACCAATAACGACAACTGGTGGACTAACAAAAACCACTGCAGGACCATCAACAACTGGAGGAAAAACAACAACTGCCAAACGTGTGACAACTGCAGGAGCAACAACAAAATCTGCACAATCTACATCCACAACAGAAAGAGCCACATCCACAACAGGAGGACAAACACCTGCAGGACGAACAACGACAACTGAAGGACCAATAACAACAAATGCAAGACCGAAGAGGACAACTGCTGAAGGAACATCAACAACAACAGGACCAACAACGACAACTGCTGAACCAACATCAACAACTGCAGGACCTAGGACACAAGAACTGCAAGGACCAACCACAACAGGAAGACCAAACACAAGAACTGCAAGACCAGTCACTTCAACTGCAGTACCCAAAACAACAACTGAAGGACCAACAACAACAGCCAAAGAACCAAAAAGTAGTAAAGCAAGACCAACACAAACAACAGCAGGACCAATAACGACAACTGGTGTACTAACAGAAACCACTGCAAGACCATCAACAACTGGACGAAAAACAACAACTGCCCAACTTCCAACAACTGCAGGACCAAGAACAACTGCAGGAACATCATCAAATTTAGGACACTTTACTTTCACTGCAAGACCCATAACAACAACTTCACGAACATCATTAACAGCAGGACAAACGACGACAACCAATGGATCAGAAAGACCATCTGCAATATCGACAATTGCAGCAACAGCAGCTCTGACTGCGGGATCAACAACGACAACTGCTGAACCAACATCAACAATTGCAGGACCAACCACTACGACAGCAAAACCTTCAACAGCGTCCTCAGGACCAATAACAACAGGAAGACTACACACAAAAACTGCAAGACCATTCACTTCTACTGCAGTACCCAAAACAACAACTAAAGGACCAACAACAACAGCCTCAGAACCTTCAACTACTAAAGCAGGACCCACAACAGCAACAACCGAACCAATAACGACAACTGGTGGACTAACAAAAACCACTGCAGGACCATCAACAACTGGAGGAAAAACAACAACTGCCGAACGTGTGACAACTGCAGGAGCAACAACAAAATCTGCACAATCTACATCCACAACAGAAAGAGCCACATCCACAACAGGAGGACAAACACCTGCAGGACGAACAACGACAACTGAAGGACCAATAACAACAAATGCAAGACCGAAGAGGACAACTGCTGAAGGAACATCAACAACAACAGGACCAACAACGACAACTGCTGAACCAACATCAACAACTGCAGGACCTAGGACACAAGAACTGCAAGGACCAACCACAACAGGAAGACCAAACACAAGAACTGCAAGACCAGTCACTTCAACTGCAGTACCCAAAACAACAACTGAAGGACCAACAACAACAGCCAAAGAACCAAAAAGTAGTAAAGCAAGACAAACACCAACAACAGCAGGACCAATAACGACAACTGGTGTACTAACAGAAACCACTGCAAGACCATCAACAACTGGACGAAAAACAACAACTGCCCAACTTCCAACAACTGCAGGACCAAGAACAACTGCAGGAACATCATCAAATTTAGGACACTTTACTTTCACTGCAAGACCCATAACAACAACTTCACGAACATCATTAACAGCAGTACAAACCACGACAACCAATGGATCAGAAAGACCATATGCAATATCAACAATTGCAGCAACAGCAGCTCTGACTGCGGTATCGACAACGACAACTGCTGAACCAACATCAACAATTGCAGGACCAACAGCTACGACAGCAAAACCTGCAACATCGTCTTCAGGACCAATAACAACAGGAAGACCAAACACAAAAACTGCAAGACCATTCACTTCTACTGCAGTACCCAAAACAACAACTAAAGGACCAACAACAACAGCCTCAGAACCTTCAACTACTAAAGCAGGACCCACAACAGCAACAACCGGACCAATAACGACAACTGGTGGACTAACAAAAACCACTGCAGGACCATCAACAACTGGAGGAAAAACAACAACTGCCGAACGTGTGACAACTGCAGGAGCAACAACAAAATCTGCACAATCTACATCCACAACAGAAAGAGCCACATCCACAACAGGAGGACAAACACCTGCAAGACGAACAACGATAACTGAAGGACCAATAACAACAAATGCAAGACGGAAGAGGACAACTGCTGAAGGAACATCAACAACAACAGGACCAACAATGACAACTGCTGAACCAACATCAACAACTGCAGGACCTAGGACACAAGAACTGCAAGGACCAACCACAACAGGAAGACCAAACACAAGAACTGCAAGACCAGTCACTTCAACTGCAGTACCCAAAACAACAACTGAAGGACCAACAACAACAGCCAAAGAACCAAAAAGTAGTAAAGCAAGACCAACACAAACAACAGCAGGACCAATAACGACAACTGGTGTACTCACAGAAACCACTGCAAGACCATCAACAACTGGACGAAAAACAACAACTGCCCAACTTCCAACAACTGCAGGACCAAGAACAACTGCAGGAACATCATCAAATTTAGGACACTTTACTTTCACTGCAAGACCCATAACAACAACTTCACGAACATCATTAACAGCAGTACAAACCACAACAACCAATGGATCAGAAAGACCATCTGCAATATCAACAATTGCAGCAACAGCAGCTCTGATTGCGGTATCGACAACGACAACTGCTGAACCAACATCAACAATTGCAGGACCAACAACTACGACAGCAAAACCTGCAACATCGTCTTCAGGACCAATAACAACAGGAAGACCAAACACAAAAACTGCAAGACCATTCACTTCTACTGCAGTACCCAAAACAACAACTAAAGGACCAAAAACAACAGCCTCAGAACCATCAACTACTAAAGCAGGACCCACAGCAGCAACATCCGGACCAATAACGACAACTGGTGGACTAACAAAAACCACTGCAGGACCATCAACAACTGGAGGAAAAACAACAACTGCCGAACGTGTGACAACTGCAGGAGCAACAACAAAATCTGCACAATCTACATCCACAACAGAAAGAGCCACATCCACAACAGGAGGACAAACACCTGCAGGACGAACAACGACAAATGCAGGACCAATAACAACAAATGCAAGACCGAAGAGGACAACTGCTGAAGGAACATCAACAACAACAGGACCAACAACGACAACTGCTGAACCAACATCAACAACTGCAGGACCTAGGACACAAGAACTGCAAGGACCAACCACAACAGGAAGACCAAACACAAGAACTGCAAGACCAGTCACTTCAACTGCAGTACCCAAAACAACAACTGAAGGACCAACAACAACAGCCAAAGAACCAAAAAGTAGTAAAGCAAGACAAACACCAACAACAGCAGGACCAATAACGACAACTGGTGTACTAACAGAAACCACTGCAAGACCATCAACAACTGGACGAAAAACAACAACTGCCCAACTTCCAACAAATGCAGGACCAAGAACAACGGCAGGAACATCATCAAATTTAGGACACTTTACTTTCACTGCAAGACCCATAACAACAACTTCACAAACATCATTAACAGCAGGACAAACCACGACAACCAATGGATCAGAAACAACATCTGCTATATCAACAATTGCAGCAACAGCAGCTCTGACTGCGGGATCTACAACGGCAACTGCTGAACCAACATCAACAATTGCAGGACCAACAACTACGACAGCAAAACCTGCAACAGCGTCTTCAGGACCAATAACAACAGGAAGACCAAACACAAATACTGCAAGACCATTCACTTCTACTGCAGTACCCCAAACAACAACTGAAGGACCAACAACAACAGCCTCAGAACCTTCAACTACTAAAGCAGGACCCACAACAGCAACAACCGAACCAATAACGACAACTGGTGGACTAACAAAAACCACTGCAGGACCATCAACAACTGGAGGAAAAACAACAACTGCCGAACGTGTGACAACTGCAGGAGCAACAACAAAATCTGCACAATCTACATCCACAACAGAAAGAGCCACATCCACAACAGGAGGACAAACACCTGCAGGACGAACAACGACAACTGAAGGACAAATAACAACAAATACAAGACCAAAGAGGACAACTGCTGAAGGAACATCAACAACAACAGGACCAACAACGACAACTGCTGAACCAACATCAACAACTGCAGGACCTAGGACACAAGAACTGCAAGGACCAACCACAACAGGAAGACCAAACACAAGAACTGCAAGACCAGTCACTTCAACTGCAGTACCCAAAACAACAACTGAAGGACCAACAAAAACAGCCAAAGAACCAAAAAGTAGTAAAGCAAGACCAACACAAACAACAGCAGGACCAATAACGACAACTGGTGTACTAACAGAAACCACTGCAAGACCATCAACAACTGGACGAAAAACAACAACTGCCAAACTTCCAACAACTGCAGGACCAAGAACAACTGCAGGAACATCATCAAATTCAGGACACTTTACTTTCACTGCAAGACCCATAACAACAACTTCACGAACATCATTAACAGCAGGACAAACCACGACAACCAATGGATCAGAAAGACCATCTGCAATATCGACAATTGCAGCAACAGCAGCTCTGACTGCGGGATCAACAACGACAACTGCTGAACCAACATCAACAATTGCAGGACCAACCACTACGACAGCAAAACCTGCAACAGCGTCGTCAGGACCAATAACAACAGGAAGACCAAACACAAAAACTGCAAGACCATTCACTTCTACTGCAGTACCCAAAACAACAACTAAAGGACCAAAAACAACAGCCTCAGAACCATCAACTACTAAAGCAGGACCCACAGCAGCAACAACCGGACCAATAACGACAACTGGTGGACTAACAAAAACCACTGCAGGACCATCAACAACTGGAGGAAAAACAACAACTGCCGAACGTGTGACAACTGCAGGAGCAACAACAAAATCTGCACAATCTACATCCACAACAGAAAGAGCCACATCCACAACAGGAGGACAAACACCTGCAGGACGAACAACGACAACTGCAGGACCAATAACAACAAATGCAAGACCAAAAAGGACAACTGCTGAAGGAACATCAACAACAACAGGACGAACAACGACAACTGCTGAAACAACATCAACAACTGCAGGACGTAGGACACAAGAAGTGCAAGGACCAACCACAACAGGAAGACCAAACACAAGAACTGCAAGACCAGTCACTTCAACTGCAGTACCCAAAACAACAACTGAAGGACCAACAAAAACAGCCAAAGAACCAAAAAGTAGTAAAGCAAGACCAACACAAACAACAGCAGGACCAATAACGACAACTGGTGTACGAACAGAAACCACTGCAAGACCATCAACAACTGGACGAAAAACAACAACTGCCAAACTTCCAACAACTGCAGGACCAAGAACAACTGCAGGAACATCATCAAATTCAGGACACTTTACTTTCACTGCAAGACCCATAACAACAACTTCACGAACATCATTAACAGCAGGACAAACCACGACAACCAATGGATCAGAAAGACCATCTGCAATATCGACAATTGCAGCAACAGCATTTCTGACTGCGGGATCAACAACGACAACTGCTGAACCAACATCAACAATTGCAGGACCAACCACTACGACAGCAAAACCTGCAACAGCGTCGTCAGGACCAATAACAACAGGAAGACCAAACACAAAAACTGCAAGACCATTCACTTCTACTGCAGTACCCAAAACAACAACTAAAGGACCAAAAACAACAGCCTCAGAACCATCAACTACTAAAGCAGGACCCACAGCAGCAACAACCGGACCAATAACGACAACTGGTGGACTAACAAAAACCACTGCAGGACCATCAACAACTGGAGGAAAAACAACAACTGCCGAACGTGTGACAACTGCAGGAGCAACAACAAAATCTGCACAATCTACATCCACAACAGAAAGAGCCACATCCACAACAGGAGGACAAACACCTGCAGGACGAACAACGACAAATGCAGGACCAATAACAACAAATGCAAGACCGAAGAGGACAACTGCTGAAGGAACATCAACAACAACAGGACCAACAACGACAACTGCTAAACCAACATCAACAACTGCAGGACCTAGGACACAAGAACTGCAAGGACCAACCACAACAGGAAGACCAAACACAAGAACTGCAAGACCAGTCACTTCAACTGCAGTACCCAAAACAACAACTGAAGGACCAACAACAACAGCCAAAGAACCAAAAAGTAGTAAAGCAAGACCAACAAAAACAACAGCAGGACCAATAACGACAACTGGTGTACTCACAGAAACCACTGCAAGACCATCAACAACTGGACGAAAAACAACAACTGCCCAACTTCCAACAACTGCAGGACCAAGAACAACTGCAGGAACATCATCAAATTTAGGACACTTTACTTTCACTGCAAGACCCATAACAACAACTTCACGAACATCATTAACAGCAGTACAAACCACGACAACCAATGGATCAGAAAGACCATCTGCAATATCAACAATTGCAGCAACAGCAGCTCTGACTGCGGAATCGACAACGACAACTGCTGAACCAACATCAACAATTGCAGGACCAACAACTACGACAGCAAAACCTGCAACATCGTCTTCAGGACCAATAACAACAGGAAGACCAAACACAAAAACTGCAAGACCATTCACTTCTACTGCAGTACCCAAAACAACAACTAAAGGACCAACAACAACAGCCTCAGAACCTTCAACTACTAAAGCAGGACCCACAACAGCAACAACCGGACCAATAACGACAACTGGTGGACTAACAAAAACTACTGCAGGACCATCAACAACTGGAGGAAAAACAACAACTGCCGAACGTGTGACAACTGCAGGAGCAACAACAAAATCTGCACAATCTACATCCACAACAGAAAGAACCACATCCAAAACAGGAGGACAAA
The DNA here is from genome assembly GCF_949987615.1 of Pollachius pollachius. Lineage (NCBI taxonomy): Eukaryota > Metazoa > Chordata > Actinopteri > Gadiformes > Gadidae > Pollachius > Pollachius pollachius. Next base: position 34,043,422 of record NC_136935.1, on the reverse strand, counting down.
CACCTGCAGGACGAACAACGACAACTGCAGGACCAATAACAACAAATGCAAGACCAAAAAGGACAACTGCTGAAGGAACATCAACAACAACAGGACGAACAACGACAACTGCTGAAACAACATCAACAACTGCAGGACCTAGGACACAAGAACTGCAAGGACCAACCACAACAGGAAGACCAAACACAAGAACTGCAAGACCAGTCACTTCAACTGCAGTACCCAAAACAACAACTGAAGGACCAACAACAACAGCCAAAGAACCAAAAAGTAGTAAAGCAAGACCAACACCAACAACAGCAGGACCAATAACGACAACTGGTGTACTAACAGGAACCACTGCAAGACCATCAACAACTGGACGAAAAACAACAACTGCCCAACTTCCAACAACTGCAGGACCAAGAACAACTGCAGGAACATCATCAAATTCAGGACACTTTACTTTCACTGCAAGACCCATAAGAACAACTTCACGAACATCATTAACAGCAGGACAAACCACGACAACCAATGGATCAGCAACACCATCTGCAATATCAACAATTGCAGCAACAGCAGCTCTGACTGCGGGATCGACAACGGCAACTGCTGAACCAACATCAACAATTGCATATCCAACAACTACGACAGCAAAACCTGCAACATCGTCTTCAGGACCAATAACAACAGGAAGACCAAACACAAAAACTGCAAGACCATTCACTTCTACTGCAGAACCCAAAACAACAACTAAAGGACATACAACAACAACAGCCCCACAACCAACAAGTAATAAAGCAGGAACCACAACAACAACAGCAGGACCAAAAACGACAACTGGTGTACTAACAAAAACTACTGCAGGACCATCATCAACTGGGCGAAAAACAACAACTGCCGAACATCCAACAAGTGCAGGAGCAACAACAACAACTGCAAGAACTACATCCACAACAAAAGGACCCACATCCACAACAGGAGGACAAACAACTGCAGGACGACCAACGTCAACTGTTGGACCAATAACAACAAATGCAAGACCCTCAACTACAGCTGCAATACAAAAAACTGTAGGACCAACAAGGACAACTGCTGAAACAACATCAACAACTGCAGTAACGACAACTACAACAGAAAAAGCGGCCAGAAAAACTGCAGGACTGGCAACAACTACTGCTGAACCAACATCAACAATGGTAGGACCAAATACTACTGCAGCAAAACCTGCCACAACAACTGCAGGACCAAGAACAACTGCAGGAACATCATCAACTGTAGGATTGTTTATTTTTACTGCAAGACCCATAACAACAACTTCAGGAACATCATCAACGGCAGGACAAAAATCGACAACCAATGGACCAGCCACAGCATCTGCAATATCAACAATTGCATCAACCGCAGCTCTGACTGCGGTATCAACGGCAACTGCTGAGCCAAAATCAGCAGTTAGGGGACCAACAACGAGAAATTCTGAACTTAAAAGTGCTGCTCAAAAATCGACCACTGCTGAACCAACAAAAAAAACAACTGCAGGAATAATAAAAATGACTACAGTACCAACAACATCAAATGCTGTACCAACAACTACTAAAGCAGGACACACAACAGCAACTCGACCAATAATGACAACTGCTGAACTGACATCAACAACTGCAGAACCAATAACTTTGAAAGCAAAACCAGCAACATCAACTGCAGGACCAACAACAATTGTAGGACCAATAAAAACGGAAAGATCCACTACAACGACAGCAAAGCCTGCAAGAACAACTGCAGGACCAACAAGGGAAACTGCTGAACCAAAAATAACAACAACTGCAGGAATAACAAAAACGACTGCAATACCAAAAACATCAACTTCTGTACCAAGAACTACTAAGGCAGGACCCACAACAACAACAGCACCAATAATGACAACTGCTGGACTGATATTAACAACTGCAGGACCAACAACTTTGACAGCAAAATCTGCATCTTCAACGGCAGGGCCAACAACAACTGAAGGACCAACAGTGACAACTGCTGAACCAACAACAAATACAAACCAAAAAACTACAACTGTTGAACTAACAACAACGGCAGTACCTGCCTCTGCTACAACAGCACCATTAACTTATATAGAGGGACCAACAACTGCTGTACCAAAAGCAACAACTGTAGGACCAACAACATCTGCAGGATCAAGAACTGCAGAACGAGAAACAAGAATTGCAGGACCATTGACTACTATCACGGTTCTCACAGCAACAACTGCCGGACCAACAACGCCAACTGCTGAACCAACAACAGCTAATGGTCCAAAAGTTACGACTGCAGGACCAATAAAAACTGCAGGACCAACAACGCAAACTCCTGAACGAAGAGCAACAACTGCAGGACTAACAACAAAAACTGCAGGACCAACAGCGACAACTGCTGAACCAACAACAATTACAAAACCAAAAACTACAACTGTTGAACCAACAACAACTGCAGTACCTGCCGCTGCTACAACAGCACCATTAACTTACATGGAGGGACCGACAACAAGTGCAGGACCAACATCAACAACTGCAGGACCAACAACGCCAACTGCTGAAAAAACAACACCAACTGCAGAACCAACAACTGCATTGCCAAAAACAACTGGAGGACCGACAAGTGCTATCAAGGGTCCCTCTTCAACAACTGTAGGACCAACAATGCCAACTGCTGAACGAACAACAACAACTGCTGAAAAAACAAAACCAACGACTGCAGGACCGACAACTACTACATCTGTACCCAAAGCAACAACCGTAGGACCAACAACATCTGCAGGATTAAGAACTGCAGAACGAGAAACAAGTATTGCAGGACCATTAACTACTATCACGGTTCCCACAGCAACAACTGCTGGACCAACAAAGCCAACTGCTGATCCAACAACAGCTAATGGTCCAAAAGCTACGACCGCAGGACCAATAAAAACTGCAGGACCAACAACGTCAAATTCTGAACCAACAACAACAACTGCAGGACCAATAATGACAACTGCTTTACTAACACCATGTGCAGGACCATCAACAACGACATTAACTACTACCGCTGGATCAACAACAACTGCAGGACCAACAACAACCACTGCAGGACCTACATCGTCAAATCCTGAACCAACAACAATTCATGGATCAGGAGCTACAACTGCAGGAACCACAACAGCAACAGCGACAACTGTAGTGTCAACAACGAAAACTGCTGATCCCCCTACAGAAAACGAAGGGACTATTGATTTGAGATTCAGCATGAGACGTACGTTTATAGAAGACTACTTAGATCCAAGCTCAACAGCCTGGCAGGAGCTGGCTGCTAATGTTACAACAGAGGTGAGATAATGTTATGAAGATTTAATTCTGTTTGAATTATGAAAAACATTGTCTTCCTGCATTTTAACATGAAAAACAAGAAACATGTTGATTATTAATTGATTTTATTTCTTATAAAAGGTTAGCAATGGCTTCATACATAGTTTTCCAGGAACATATTCTAGGAGTATAATCAACTCTTTTGCGTAAGTACAACCAATTTTATTGCATAACTTTTTGTGCAAGTAAACCCAGTTTTATTAAATTACTTTCCTACTATTTATCTATTAATGAATACCTTTATTTACATAACATAGAAGATTGCCAATCAATATGATACTGATGAAAAAGAAAAGGAGCTCTGAAACTTGTTTATCCTAATTCTGGTGCTTTCGTTTCATTTTAATTTTTACGTTTACAGTAAGGGATCAGTCTTTGTGGACATAATGCTGATCTTCAACAAAGAATCTGCTGTTCCTACTGAAAGCCGTGCAGTGCAGGTATTGAAGGACGCAATAGATGATCAAATCACCTTCCTCGATGTGGACACTACAACTATTGCTGCAGGTAATTGTAACAGTACAATTATAATTTCAAATCAATTGCAAGTTTAAATACTCCATTATCAAAGCAAGATGGGTGGGTTGTAAAAAGTATTATAAAAGGTTTCATTCATCTCAAGATAATATACATAAATATAAAATCACTCCCTCTGCATGACCTACCTTGATAGGACCAACTACAACAACTTCAGGACAACCAACCACTGCAGGACCAGCAATAACAACTGCAGTACCATTAACTATTATCACGGGACCCACAACAACAACTTCAGGACCAATAGCAATGGCAGGACCAACAACGGCAACTGCTGACCCTAAAACACCAACTGCTAAAACACCAATGACTGAATCAACGACGCCAAGTGCTGAAAAAACAACACCAACTGCAGTACCAACGACTGCATTGCCAAAAACAACGACTGCAGGACGGCTAACGACAACTGCTGAACAAACAATAGCATCCGCAGTACCAACTGCTGCAGTGCCAAAAACAACAATTGCAGGACCAACAACGCCAAATAATGAACCAACAAGAACAATTGCTGGAACAAGAGCTAAAACTGCAGAACTCACAACAAAAACTGCAGGACCAACAATGACAACTTCCGAACCAACAACAATTGCAGGACATACCCCTGCTGCTGCAAGACTATTAACCACTACTGCGGGAGCCACAACAACTACTGCTGGACAAGCAACGCCAACTGCAGAACCAACAACAAAAGCAGGACCTTCCACTTCTACTGCAGGACAATTATCTGCTACGGGGGAACACACAACAACAGGAGGAACAACAAGAACAACTGCAGGACCAACAATGCCAACTGTTGAACAAAGAACACCATCCGCAGGACCAACAACTGCAGTGCCAAAAACAACAACTGCTGGACCAACAACTTCAACTGTTGATCCAACAAGAACAACTGCTGGAACAAGAGCTACAACTACAGGACCTGCAAGAAAAACGGCAAGACCAAAAACGACAACTTCTGAACTTACAACAACTGCTGGAACAAGCGATACAACTCCAGGAACATCAACAACTGCAATACCAACAATGACAACTGTTGAACCAACAACAATTGTGGGACCTACCACTACAACTGCAAGGCTGTTAACTACTACTACAGGACCCATAACAACAACTGCAGTAGCAACAACATCAACTGTTGAACCAACAAGAACAATTGCTGGAACAAGAGCTACAACTGCGAGACTCACAACTAAAACTGCAGGACCAACAACAACAACTTCTGAACCAGCAACAATTGCAGGACAAACAACGCCAAATGTTGCACAAACAACACCCTTCCCAGGACCAACGACTGCTTTGCCAAAAACAACAACTGCAGGAACAATAACAACTGCAGGACCAATATCGACAACTGTTGAACCTTTAACAATTGAAGGACCTACCACTACTACTGCAAGGCTATTTACTACTACTTCGCGACCCACAACAGCTACTGCAGTACCAACAACGCCAACTGCAGAACCAACAACAGTAACTCCTGGAGCAAGAGCTACAACTGCAGGACTCACCAAAAAAACTGCAGTACCAACAACGCCAACTGCAGAACCAAAAACAAAAGAAGGACCTACCACTGCTACTGCAGGACTATCAACTAATACGTGTGGACCAACAACAACTGATGGACTCACAAGAAAAACTGCAGCACCAATAGCGCCAACTGCAGAACCAGCAACAAAAGAAGGAACAATCACTGCTACTGCAGGAATATTCACCACAACTGCGGGACGCAGAAAAACAACTGCAGTACCAACAACGCCAACTGCAGAACCAAAAACAAAAGAAGGACCTACCACTGCTACTGCAGGACTATCAACTAATACGTGTGGACCAACAACAACTGATGGACTCACAAGAAAAACTGCAGGACCAACAACGATAACTTCTGAACCAACAAAATTAATTGCTGGAACAAGAGCTAGATCTGCAGGAACATCAACCACTGCAATACCAACAGCGACAAATGATGAACCAAAACAAATTGCAGGAACTACAACTATGACTGCAAGACTATTAAATACTACTGCAGAACCAACAACAAAAGTAGGACCGACCACTGCTAATGTACGAAAATTATCTACTACGGGTGGAGCCACAACAAAAGCAGGAAAAAAAAGAACATCTGCAGGACCAACAGCACATACTGCAGAAAAAACAACAAAAGAAGGACCTACTGCAGGACCAACAACGCCAACTGTTGAACAAACAACAACAACTGCTGGAGCAAGAGCTACAACTGCAGGACCTGCAAGAAAAACTGTAGGACCAAAAATGACAACTGTTGAACTAAAAACAATTGCAGGACCTACCACAACTACTGCAAGACTATTAACTACTACTGCGGGACCCACAACAGCAACTGCAGTACCAACATCGCCAACTGCACAACCAACATCAACAACTGCTGGAACAAGAGCTACAAATGCAGGACTCACAACAAAAACTGCAGCACCAATAGCGCCAACTGCAGAACCAGCAACAAAAGAAGGAACAATCACTGCTACTGCAGGAATATTCACCACAACTGCGGGACGCATAAAAACAACTGCAGGACAAACAACGCCAACTATTGAACAAACAACACCATCCGCAGGACCAACACCTTCACTGCCAAAAACAACAACTGCAGTACTAATCACGCCAAATGTTGAACCAACAATAACTGCCGGAACAATAGCTACAACTGCAGGACTCTCAACAAAAACTGCAGTACTAACAACGCCAACTGCAGAACCAGCAACAAAAGAAGGACCCAGCACTGCTACTGCAGGACTATTGACCACAACTGCAGGACCAACAACGCCAACTGTTGAACAAACAACACCATCCGGAGGACCTACGACTGCAGTCCTGAAAACAACCACTGCGGTTCCAATCACGCCAACTGTTGAACCAAAAACAACAACTGCTGGAACAAGAGCTACAACTGCAGGACCCGCAACAAAAACAGCAGGACCAATAACGACAACTTCTCAACCAATAACCTTAATTGCTGGAACAACAGCTACAACTGCAGGAACATCAACAACTGCGGGGCCAACGACAACTGTTGAACCAAAAACAATTGCAGGACCTACGGCTTCTACTGCAAGACTACTAACTAAAAGTGAGGGACCCACAACAACACCTGCAGCACCTACAACACCAACTGCAGAACCAAAAACAAAAGAAGGACATACTTCTTCTATTGCAGGACCATTAACTACTACGGGGGGAACGACAACAGCTGAAAGACTCACAACAAAAACTGCAGGACCAACAATGTCAACTTCTGAACCCACAACTACAGTTGCTGGAACAAGAGCTACAACTGCAGGAGCATCAACAACTGCAATACCAACAACAACAACTTTTGAAGCAAAAAAAATTGCAAGACCTGCCACTACTACTGCAAGACTATTAACTAATACTGAGGGACTCACAACAGCAAATGCAGTACGACCAACACCAACTGTGGAACCAACAACAACAACTGCTGGAACAAGAGCTACAACTGCAGAACTCTCAACAAAAACTGCAGTACCAACAACGCCAACTACTGAACAAAAAACAACTGCTGGTCCAAGACCTCCAACTGCAGGAACAATAACAACTGTAGGACCAACAATGCCAACTGCTGAACCAACAACACCAACTACTGAAAAAACAACACCAACTGCAGTACCTGCCACTGCTACAACAGCACCATTACCTTCTATGGAGGGACCAATAACTGCAGGACCAACATCAACAACTAAAGGACCAACAATGCCAACTGCTGAAAAAACAACACCAACTGCAGAACCAATGACTGCCTTGCCAAAAACAACGACTGCAGGACCTACAACTGCACCAACGACATCTGCAGTATCAAGAACTGCAGAACGAGAAACAAGGATTGTAGGACCATTAACTACTATCACCGTTCCCACAGTAACAACTGCCGGACCAACAATGCCAACTGCTGAACCAACAACAGCTAATGGTACAAAAGCTACGAGTGCAGGACCAATAAAAACTGCAGGACCAACAACGCAAACTGCTGAACGAACAACAACTGCTGGACAAACATCCGCAACTGCAGGACTAACAGCAAAAACTGCAGGACCAACAGCGACAACTGCTGAAACAACAACAATTACAAAACCAACAACTACAACTGTTGAACCAACAACAACTGCAGTACCTGCCACTGCTACAACAGCACCATTAACATATATGGAGGGACCAACAACTGCAGGACCAACAACGCCAACTGCTGAAAAAACAACACCAACTGCAGAACCAACGACTGCATTGCCAAAAACAACGACTGCAGGACCTACAACTTCTACAGCTGTAGCAAAAGCAACAACTGTAGGACCAACAACATCTGCAGGATCAAGAACTGCAGAACGAGAAACAAGTATTGCAGGACCATTAACTACTATCACGGTTCCCACAGCAACAACTGCCGGACCAACAACGCCAACTGCTGAACCAACAACAGCTAATGGTCCAAAAGCTACGAGTGCAGCACCAATAAAAACTGCAGGACCAACAACGCAAACTGCTGAACGAACAACTGCTGGACAAAGATCCACAACTGCAGGACTAACAGCAAAAACTGCAGGACCAACAGCGACAACTGCTGAACCAACAACAATTACAAAACCAACAACTACAACTGTTGAACCAACAACAACTGCAGTACCTGCCACTGCTCTAACAGCACCATTAACTTCTATGGAGAGACCAACAACTGTAGGACCAACATCAAGAACTATAGGACTAACAACGCCAACTGCTGTAAAAACAACACCAACTGCAGAACCAACGACTGCATTGCCAAAAACAACGACTGCAGGACCTACAACTGCTACAGCTGTACCAAAAGCAACAACTGTAGGACCAACAACATCTGCAGGATCAAGAACTGCAGAACGAGAAACAAGTATTGCAGGACCATTAACTGCTATCAAAGTTCCCACAGACACAACTGCCGGACCAACAATGCCAACTGCTGAACCAACAACAGCTAATGGTCCAAAAGCTACGACAGCAGGACCAATAAAAACTGCAGGACCAACAACGCAAAGTGCTGAACGAACAACAACTGCTGGACAAAAAGCAACAACTGCAGGACTAACAACAAAAACGGCAGGACCAACAGCGACAACTGCTGAACCAACAACAATTACAAAACCAACAACTACAACTGTTGAACCAACAACAACTGCAGAACCTGCCACTGCTACAACAGCACCATTAACTTATATGGAGGGACCAACAACTGCAGGACCGACAACTGCAGGACCAACAACGCCAACTACTGAAAAAACAACACCAACTGTGGAACCAACGACTACATTGCCAAAAACAACGACTGCAGGACCTACAACTTCTACAGCTGTACCAAAAGCAACAACTGTAGGACCAACAACATCTGCAGGATCAAGAACTGCAGAACGAGAAACAAGTATTGCAGGACCATTAACTACTATCACGGTTCCCACAGCAACAACTGCCGGACCAACAACGCCAACTGCTGAACCAACAACAGCAAATGGTCCAAAAGCTACGAGTGCAGGACCAATAAAAACTGCAGGACCAACAACGCAAACTGCTGAACAAACAACAACTGCAGGACAAAGATCCACAACTGCAGGACTAACAGTAAAAACTGCAGGACCAACAGCGACAACTGCTGAACCAACAACAATTACAAAAGCAACAACTGCAACTGTTGAACCAACAACAACTGCAGTACCTGCCACTGCTACAACAGAACCATTAACTTCTATGGAGAGACCAACAACTGCAGGACCAACATCAACAACTAAAGGACCAACAACGCCAACTGCTGAAAAAACAACACCAACTGCAGAACCAACGACTGCAGCACCTACAACTTCTACAGTTGTACCAAAAGCAACAACTGTAGGACCAAAAACATCTGCAGGATCAAGAACTGCAGAACGAGAAACAAGTATTGCAGGACCATTAACTACTATCACGGTTCCCACAGCAACAACTGCCGGACCAAAAACGCCAACTGCTAAACCAACAACAGCTAATGGTCCAAAAGCTACGAGTGCAGGACCAGTAAAAACTGCAGGACCAACAACGCAAACTGCTGAACGAACAACAACTGCTGGACAAACATCCACAACTGCAGGACTAACAGCAAAAACTGCAGGACCAACAGCGACAACTGCTGAACCAACAACAATTACAAAAGCAACAACTACAACTGTTGAACCAACAACAACTGCAGTACCTGCCACTGCTACAACAGCACCATTAACTTATATGGAGAGACCAACAACTGCAGGACCAACATCAAGAACTAAAGGACCAACAATGCAAACTGCTGAAAAAACAACACCAACTGCAGAACCAACGACTGCAGCACCTACAACTTCTACAGCTGTACCAAAAGCAACAACTGTAGGACCAACAACATCTGCAGGATCAAGAACTGCAGAACGAGAAACAAGTATTGCAGGACCATTAGCTTCTCTCACGGTTCCCACAGCAACAACTGCCGGACCAAAAACGCCAACTGCTAAACCAACAACAGCTAATGGTCCAAAACCTACGAGTGCAGGACCAATAAAAACTGCAGAAGCAACATCGCAAACTGCTGAACGAACAACAACTGCTGGACAAAGATCCACAACTGCAGGACTAACAGCAAAACCTGCAGGACCAACAGCGACAACTGCTGAACCAACAACAATTACAAAACCAACAACTACAACTGTTGAACCAACAACAACTGCAGTACCTGCCACTGCTATAACAGCACCATTAACTTCTATGGAGAGACCAACAACTGCAGGACCAACATCAAGAACTATAGGACCAACAACGCCAACTGTTGAAAAAACAATACCAACTGCAGAACCAACGACTGCATTGCCAAAAACAACGACTGCAGGACCTACAACTTCTACAGCTGTACCAAAAGCAACAACGGTAGGACCAACAACATCTTCAGGATCAAGAACTGCAGAACGAGAAACAAGTCTCGCAGGACCATTAACTACTATCACGGTTCCCACAGCAACAACTGCCGGACCAACAACGCCAAATGCTGAACCAACAACAGCTAATGGCCCAAAAGCTACGACTGCAGGACCAATAAAAACTGCAGGACCAGCAACAACAACTCCTGAACAAACAACAGCATCCGCAGTACAAACTACTGCAGTGCCAAAAACAACATTTGGAGGACCAACAACGCCAACTGCTGAAAAAACAACACCAACTGCAGAACCAACGACTGCTTTGCCAAAAACAACGACTGCAGGACCTACAACTTCTACAGCTGTACCAAAAGCAACAACTGTAGGACCAACAACATCTGCAGGATCAAGAACTGCAGAACGAGAAACAAGTATTGCAGGACCATTAACTACTATCACGGTTCCTACAGCAACAACTGCCGGACCAACAACGCCACCTGCTGAACCAACAACAGCTAATGGTCCAAAAGCTACGAGTGCAGGACCAATAAAAACTGCAGGACCAACAACGCAAATTGCTGAACGAACAACAACTGCTGGACAAATATCCACAACTGCAGGACCAACAGCAAAAACCGCAGGACCAACAGCGACAACTGCTGAACCAACAACAATTACAAAACCAACAACTACAACTGTTGAACCAACAACAACTGCAGTACCTGCCACTGCTCTAACAGCACCATTAACTTCTATGGAGAGACCAACAACTGTAGGACCAACATCAAGAACTATAGGACTAACAACGCCATCTGCTGTAAAAACAACACCAACTGCAGAACCAACGACTGCATTGCCAAAAACAACGACTGCAGGACCTACAACTGCTACAGCTGTACCAAAAGCAACAACTGTAGGACCAACAACATCTGCAGGATCAAGAACTGCAGAACGAGAAACAAGTAGTGCAGGACCATTAACTGCTATCACAGTTCCCACAGCCACAACTGCCGGACCAACAATGCCAACTGCTGAACCAACAACAGCTAATGGTCCAAAAGCTACGACAGCAGGACCAATAAAAACTGCAGGACCAACAACGCAAAGTGCTGAACGAACAACAACTGCTGGACAAAGAGCAACAACTGCAGGACTAACAACAAAAACGGCAGGACCAACAGCGACAACTGCTGAACCAACAACAATTACAAAACCAACAACTACAACTGTTGAACCAACAACAACTGCAGTACCTGCCACTACTACAACAGCACCATTAACTTATATGGAGGGACCAACAACTGCAGGACCAACAACTGCAGGACCAACAATGCCAACTACTGAAAAAACAACACCAACTGCAGAACCAACGACTACATTGCCAAAAACAACGACTGCAGGACCTACAACTTCTACAGCTGTACCAAAAGCAACAACTGTAGGACCAACAACATCTGCAGGATCAAGAACTGCAGAACGAGAAACAAGTATTGCAGGACCATTAACTACTATCACGGTTCCCACAGCAACAACTGCCGGACCAACAACGCCAACTGCTGAACCAACAACAGCTAATGGTCCAAAAGCTACGAGTGCAGGACTAATAAAAACTGCAGGACCAACAACGCAAACTGCTGAACAAACAACAACTGCAGGACAAAGATCCACAACTGCAGGACTAACAGCAAAAACTGCAGGACCAACAGCGACAACTGCTGAACCAACAACAATTACAAAAGCAACAACTGCAACTGTTGAACCAACAACAACTGCAGTACCTGCCACTGCTACAACAGAACCATTAACTTCTATGGAGAGACCAACAACTGCAGGACCAACATCAACAACTAAAGGACCAACAACGCCAACTGCTGAAAAAACAACACCAACTGCAGAACCAACGACTGCAGCACCTACAACTTCTACAGTTGTACCAAAAGCAACAACTGTAGGACCAACAACATCTGCAGGATCAAGAACTGCAGAACGAGAAACAAGTATTGCAGGACCATTAACTACTATCACGGTTCCCACAGCAACAACTGCCGGACCAAAAACGCCAACTGCTAAACCAACAACAGCTAATGGTCCAAAAGCTACGAGTGCAGGACCAGTAAAAACTTCAGGACCAACAACGCAAACTGCTGAACGAACAACAACTGCTGGACAAACATCCACAACTGCAGGACTAACAGCAAAAACTGCAGGACCAACAGCGACAACTGCTGAACCAACAACAATTACAAAAGCAACAACTACAACTGTTGAACCAACAACAACTGCAGTACCTGCCACTGCTACAACAGCACCATTAACTTATATGGAGAGACCAACAACTGCAGGACCAATATCAACAACTAAAGGACCAACAATGCAAACTGCTGAAAAAACAACACCAACTGCAGAACCAACGACTGCAGCACCTACAACTTCTACAGCTGTACCAAAAGCAACAACTGTAGGACCAACCACATCTGCAGGATCAAGAACTGCAGAACGAGAAACAAGAATTGCAGGACCATTAGCTTCTCTCACGGTTCCCACAGCAACAACTGCCGGACCAAAAACGCCAACTGCTAAACCAACAACAGCTAATGGTCCAAAAGCTACGAGTGCAGGACCAATAAAAACTGCAGGACCAACATCGCAAACTGCTGAACGAACAACAACTGCTGGACAAAGATCCACAACTGCAGGACTAACAGCAAAACCTGCAGGACCAACAGCGACAACTGCTGAACCAACAACAATTACAAAACCAACAACTACAACTGTTGAACCAACAACAACTGCAGTACCTGCCACTGCTATAACAGCACCATTAACTTCTATGGAGAGACCAACAACTGCAGGACCAACATCAAGAACTATAGCACCAACAACGCCAACTGTTGAAAAAACAACACCAACTGCAGAACCAACGACTGCATTGCCAAAAACAACGACTGCAGGACCTACAACTTCTACAGCTGTACCAAAAGCAACAACTGTAGGACCAACAACATCTGCAGGATCAAGAACTGCAGAACGAGAAACAAGTCTCGCAGGACCATTAACTACTATCACGGTTCCCACAGCAACAACTGCCGGACCAACAACGCCAAATGCTGAACCAACAACAGCTAATGGCCCAAAAGCTACGACTGCAGGACCAATAAAAACTGCAGGACCAGCAACAACAACTCCTGAACAAACAACAGCATCCGCAGTACAAACTACTGCAGTGCCAAAAACAACATTTGGAGGACCAACAACGCCAACTGCTGAAAAAACAACACCAACTGCAGAACCAACGACTGCATTGCCAAAAACAACGACTGCAGGACCTACAACTTCTACAGCTGTACCAAAAGCAACAACTGTAGGACCAACAACATCTGCAGGATCAAGAACTGCAGAACGAGAAACAAGTATTGCAGGACCATTAACTACTATCACGGTTCCTACAGCAACAACTGCCGGACCAACAACGCCACCTGCTGAACCAACAACAGCTAATGGTCCAAAAGCTACGAGTGCAGGACCAATAAAAACTGCAGGACCAACAACGCAAACTGCTGAACGAACAACAACTGCTGGACAAATATCCACAACTGCAGGACCAACAGCAAAAACCGCAGGACCAACAGCGACAACTGCTGAACCAACAACAATTACAAAACCAACAACTACAACTGTTGAACCAACAACAACTGCAGTACCTGCCACTGCTCTAACAGCACCATTAACTTCTATGGAGAGACCAACAACTGTAGGACCAACATCAAGAACTATAGGACTAACAACGCCATCTGCTGTAAAAACAACACCAACTGCAGAACCAACGACTACATTGCCAAAAACAACGACTGCAGGACCTACAACTTCTACAGCTGTACCAAAGGCAACAACTGTAGGACCAACAACATCTGCAGGATCAAGAACTGCAGAACGAGAAACAAGTATTGCAGGACCATTAACTACTATCACGGTTCCCACAGCAACAACTGCCGGACCAACAACGCCAACTGCTGAACCAACAACAGCTAATGGTCCAAAAGCTACGAGTGCAGGACCAATAAAAACTGCAGGACCAACAACGCAAACTGCTGAACAAACAACAACTGCAGGACAAAGATCCACAACTGCAGGACTAACAGAAAAAAATTCAGGACCAACAGCGACAACTGCTAAACCAACAACAATTACAAAAGCAACAACTGCAACTGTTAAACCAACAACAACTGCAGTACCTGCCACTGCTACAACAGAACCATTAACTTCTATGGAGAGACCAACAACTGCAGGACCAACATCAACAACTAAAGGACCAACAACGCCAACTGCTGAAAAAACAACACCAACTGCAGAACCAACGACTGCAGCACCTACAACTTCTACAACTGTACCAAAAGCAACAACTGTAGGACCAATAACATCTGCAGGATCAAGAACTGCAGAACGAGAAACAAGTATTGCAGGACCATTAGCTTCTCTCACGGTTCCCACAGCAACAACTGCCGGACCAAAAACGCCAACTGCTAAACCAACAACAGCTAATGGTCCAAAAGCTACGAGTGCAGGACCAATAAAAACTGCAGGAGCAACATCGCAAACTGCTGAACGAACAACAACTGCTGGACAAAGATCCACAACTGCAGGACTAACAGCAAAACCTGCAGGACCAACAGCGACAACTGCTGAACCAACAACAATTACAAAACCAACAACTACAACTGTTGAACCAACAACAACTGCAGTACCTGCCACTGCTATAACAGCACCATTAACTTCTATGGAGAGACCAACAACTGCAGGACCAACATCAAGAACTATAGGTCCAACAACGCCAACTGTTGAAAAAACAACACCAACTGCAGAAACAACGACTGCATTGCCAAAAACAACGACTGCAGGACCTACAACTTCTACAGCTGTACCAAAAGCAACAACTGTAGGACCAACAACATCTGCAGGATCAAGAACTGCAGAACGAGAAACAAGTATCGCAGGACCATTAACTACTATCACGGTTCCCACAGCAACAACTGCCGGACCAACAACGCCAAATGCTGAACCAACAACAGCTAATGGTCCAAAAGCTACGACAGCAGGACCAATAAAAACTGCAGGACCAACAAAGCAAAGTGCTGAACGAACAACAACTGCTGGACAAAGAGCAACAACTGCAGGACTAACAACAAAAACCGCAGGACCAACAGCGACAACTGCTGAACCAACAACAATTACAAAACCAACAACTACAACTGTTGAACCAACAACAACTGCAGTACCTGCCACTGCTCTAACAGCACCATTAACTTCTATGGAGAGACCAACAACTGTAGGACCAACATCAAGAACTATAGGACTAACAACGCCATCTGCTGTAAAAACAACACCAACTGCAGAACCAACGACTACATTGCCAAAAACAACGACTGCAGGACCTACAACTTCTACAGCTGTACCAAAGGCAACAACTGTAGGACCAACAACATCTGCAGGATCAAGAACTGCAGAACGAGAAACAAGTATTGCAGGACCATTAACTACTATCACGGTTCCCACAGCAACAACTGCCGGACCAACAACGCCAACTGCTGAACCAACAACAGCTAATGGTCCAAAAGCTACGAGTGCAGGACCAATAAAAACTGCAGGACCAACAACGCAAACTGCTGAACAAACAACAACTGCAGGACAAAGATCCACAACTGCAGGACTAACAGAAAAAAATTCAGGACCAACAGCGACAACTGCTGAACCAACAACAATTACAAAAGCAACAACTGCAACTGTTAAACCAACAACAACTGCAGTACCTGCCACTGCTACAACAGAACCATTAACTTCTATGGAGAGACCAACAACTGCAGGACCAACATCAACAACTAAAGGACCAACAACGCCAACTGCTGAAAAAACAACACCAACTGCAGAACCAACGACTGCAGCACCTACAACTTCTACAGTTGTACCAAAAGCAACAACTGTAGGACCAACAACATCTGCAGGATCAAGAACTGCAGAACGAGAAACAAGTATTGCAGGACCATTAACTACTATCACGGTTCCCACAGCAACAACTGCCGGACCAAAAACGCCAACTGCTAAACCAACAACAGCTAATGGTCCAAAAGCTACGAGTGCAGGACCAGTAAAAACTGCAGGACCAACAACGCAAACTGCTGAACGAACAACAACTGCTGGACAAACATCCACAACTGCAGGACTAACAGCAAAAACTGCAGGACCAACAGCGACAACTGCTGAACCAACAACAATTACAAAAGCAACAACTACAACTGATGAACCAACAACAACTGCAGTACCTGCCACTGCTACAACAGCACCATTAACTTATATGGAGAGACCAACAACTGCAGGACCAACATCAACAACTAAAGGACCAACAATGCAAACTGCTGAAAAAAAAACACCAACTGCAGAACCAACGACTGCAGCACCTACAACTTCTACAACTGTACCAAAAGCAACAACTGTAGGACCAATACCATCTGCAGGATCAAGAACTGCAGAACGAGAAACAAGTATTGCAGGACCAATAGCTTCTCTCACGGTTCCCACAGCAACAACTGCCGGACCAAAAACGCCAACTGCTAAACCAACAACAGCTAATGGTCCAAAAGCTACGAGTGCAGGACCAATAAAAACTGCAGGAGCAACATCGCAAACTGCTGAACGAACAACAACTGCTGGACAAAGATCCACAACTGCAGGACTAACAGCAAAACCTGCAGGACCAACAGCGACAACTGCTGAACCAACAACAATTACAAAACCAACAACTACAACTGTTGAACCAACAACAACTGCAGTACCTGCCACTGCTATAACAGCACCATTAACTTCTATGGAGAGACCAACAACTGCAGGACCAACATCAAGAACTATAGGACCAACAACGCCAACTGTTGAAAAAACAACACCAACTGCAGAACCAACGACTGCAGCACCTACAACTTCTACAGCTGTACCAAAAGCAACAACTGTAGGACCAACAACATCTGCAGGATCAAGAACTGCAGAACGAGAAACAAGTATTGCAGGACCATTAGCTTCTATCACGGTTCCCACAGCAACAACTGCCGGACCAAAAACGCCAACTGCTAAACCAACAACAGCTAATGGTCCAAAAGCTACGAGTGCAGGACCAATAAAAACTGCAGGAGCAACATCGCAAACTGCTGAACGAACAACAACTGCTGGACAAAGATCCACAACTGCAGGACTAACAGCAAAACCTGCAGGACCAACAGCGACAACTGCTGAACGAACAACAATTACAAAACCAACAACTACAACTGTTGAACCAACAACAACTGCAGTACCTGCCACTGCTATAACAGCACCATTAACTTATATGGAGAGACCAACAACTGCAGGACCAACATCAAGAACTATAGGAACAACAACGCCAACTGTTGAAAAAACAACACCAACTGCAGAACCAACGACTGCATTGCCAAAAACAACGACTGCAGGACCTACAACTTCTACAGCTGTACCAAAAGCAACAACTGTAGGACCAACAACATCTGCAGGATCAAGAACTGCAGAACGAGAAACAAGTATCGCAGGACCATTAACTACTATCACGGTTTCCACAGCAACAACTGCCGGACCAACAACGCCAAATGCTGAACCAACAACAGCTAATGGCCCAAAAGCTACGACTGCAGGACCAATAAAAACTGCAGGACCAGCAAAAACAACTCCTGAACAAACAACAGCATCCGCAGTACAAACTACTGCAGTGCAAAAAATAACATTTGGAGGACCAACAACGCCAACTGCTGAAAAAACAACACCAACTGCAGAACCAACGACTGCATTGCCAAAAACAACGACTGCAGGACCTACAACTTCTACAGCTGTACCAAAAGCAACAACTGTAGGACCAACAACATCTGCAGGATCAAGAACTGCAGAACGAGAAACAGGTATTGCAGGACCATTAACTACTATCACAGTTCCCACAGCCACAACTGCCGGACCAACAACGCCAACTGCTAAACCAACAACAGCTAATGGTCCAAAAGCTACGAGTGCAGGACCAATAAAAACTGCAGGACCAACAACGCAAACTGCTGAACGAACAACAACTGCTGGACAAATATCCACAACTGCAGGACCAACAGCAAAAACCGCAGGACCAACAGCGACAACTGCTGAACCAACAACAATTACAAAACCAACCACTACAACTGTTGAACCAACAACAACTGCAGAACCTGCCACTGCTATAACAGCACCATTAACTTCTACGGAGAGACCAACAACTGCAGGACCAAGATCAAGAACTATAGGACCAACAACGCCAACTGCTGAAAAAACAACACCAACTGCAGAACCAACGACTGCATTGCCAAAAACAACGACTTCAGGACCTACAACTGCTACAGCTGTACCAAAAGCAACAACTGTAGGACCAACAACATCTGCAGGATCAAGAACTGCAGAACGAGAAACAAGTATTGCAGGACCATTAACTACTATCACGGTTCCCACAGCAACAACTGCCGGACCAAAAACGCCAACTGCTAAACCAACAACAGCTAATGGTCCAAAAGCTACGAGTGCAGGACCAGTAAAAACTGCAGGACCAAAAACGCAAACTGCTGAACGAACAACAACTGCTGGACAAACATCCACAACTGCAGGACTAACAGCAAAAACTGCAGGACCAACAGCGACAACTGCTGAACCAACAACAATTACAAAAGCAACAACTACAACTGATGAACCAACAACAACTGCAGTACCTGCCACTGCTACAACAGCACCATTAACTTATATGGAGAGACCAACAACTGCAGGACCAACATCAACAACTAAAGGACCAACAATGCAAACTGCTGAAAAAACAACACCAACTGCAGAACCAACGACTGCAGCACCTACAACTTCTACAACTGTACCAAAAGCAACAACTGTAGGACCAATACCATCTGCAGGATCAAGAACTGCAGAACGAGAAACAAGTATTGCAGGACCAATAGCTTCTCTCACGGTTCCCACAGCAACAACTGCCGGACCAAAAACGCCAACTGCTAAACCAACAACAGCTAATAGTCCAAAAGCTACGAGTGCAGGACCAATAAAAACTGCAGGAGCAACATCGCAAACTGCTGAACGAACAACAACTGCTGGACAAACATCCACAACTGCAGGACTAACAGCAAAACCTGCAGGACCAACAGCGACAACTGCTGAACCAACAACAATTACAAAACCAACAACTACAACTGTTGAACCAACAACAACTGCAGTACCTGCCACTGCTATAACAGCACCATTAACTTCTATGGAGAGACCAACAACTGCAGGACCAACATCAAGAACTATAGGACCAACAACGCCAACTGTTGAAAAAACAACACCAACTGCAGAACCAACGACTGCAGCACCTACAACTTCTACAGCTGTACCAAAAGCAACAACTGTAGGACCAACAACATCTGCAGGATCAAGAACTGCAGAACGAGAAACAAGTATTGCAGGACCATTAGCTTCTATCACGGTTCCCACAGCAACAACTGCCGGACCAAAAACGCCAACTGCTAAACCAACAACAGCTAATGGTCCAAAAGCTACGAGTGCAGGACCAATAAAAACTGCAGGAGCAACATCGCAAACTGCTGAACGAACAACAACTGCTGGACAAAGATCCACAACTGCAGGACTAACAGCAAAACCTGCAGGACCAACAGCGACAACTGCTGAACGAACAACAATTACAAAACCAACAACTACAACTGTTGAACCAACAACAACTGCAGTACCTGCCACTGCTATAACAGCACCATTAACTTATATGGAGAGACCAACAACTGCAGGACCAACATCAAGAACTATAGGAACAACAACGCCAACTGTTGAAAAAACAACACCAACTGCAGAACCAACGACTGCATTGCCAAAAACAACGACTGCAGGACCTACAACTTCTACAGCTGTACCAAAAGCAACAACTGTAGGACCAACAACATCTGCAGGATCAAGAACTGCAGAACGAGAAACAAGTATCGCAGGACCATTAACTACTATCACGGTTTCCACAGCAACAACTGCCGGACCAACAACGCCAAATGCTGAACCAACAACAGCTAATGGCCCAAAAGCTACGACTGCAGGACCAATAAAAACTGCAGGACCAGCAAAAACAACTCCTGAACAAACAACAGCATCCGCAGTACAAACTACTGCAGTGCAAAAAATAACATTTGGAGGACCAACAACGCCAACTGCTGAAAAAACAACACCAACTGCAGAACCAACGACTGCATTGCCAAAAACAACGACTGCAGGACCTACAACTTCTACAGCTGTACCAAAAGCAACAACTGTAGGACCAACAACATCTGCAGGATCAAGAACTGCAGAACGAGAAACAGGTATTGCAGGACCATTAACTACTATCACAGTTCCCACAGCCACAACTGCCGGACCAACAACGCCAACTGCTAAACCAACAACAGCTAATGGTCCAAAAGCTACGAGTGCAGGACCAATAAAAACTGCAGGACCAACAACGCAAACTGCTGAACGAACAACAACTGCTGGACAAATATCCACAACTGCAGGACCAACAGCAAAAACCGCAGGACCAACAGCGACAACTGCTGAACCAACAACAATTACAAAACCAACCACTACAACTGTTGAACCAACAACAACTGCAGAACCTGCCACTGCTATAACAGCACCATTAACTTCTACGGAGAGACCAACAACTGCAGGACCAAGATCAAGAACTATAGGACCAACAACGCCAACTGCTGAAAAAACAACACCAACTGCAGAACCAACGACTGCATTGCCAAAAACAACGACTTCAGGACCTACAACTGCTACAGCTGTACCAAAAGCAACAACTGTAGGACCAACAACATCTGCAGGATCAAGACCTGCAGAACAAGAAACAAGTATTGCAGGACCATTAACTGCTATCACAGTTCCCACAGCCACAACTGCCGGACCAAAAATGCCAACTGCTGAACCAACAACAGCTAATGGTCCAAAAGCTACGAGTGCAGGACCAATAAAAACTGCAGGACCAACAACGCAAACTATTGGACGAACAACAACTGCTGGACAAAGATCCACAACTGCAGGACTAGCAAAAAAAACTGCAGGACCAACAGCGACAACTGCTGAAACAACAACAATTACAAAAGCAACAACTACAACTGTTGAACCAACAACAACCGCAGTATCTGCCACTGCTACAACAGCACCATTAACTTCTATGGAGAGACCAACAACTGCAGGACCAACATCAACAACTAAAGGACCAACAACGCCAACTGCTGAAAAAACAACACCAACTGCAGAACCACCGACTGCAGCACCTACAACTTCTACAGCTGTACCAAAAGCAACAACTGTAGGACCAACAACATCTGCAGGATCAAGAACTGCAGAACGAGAAACAAGTATCGCAGGACCATTAACTACTATCACGGTTCCCACAGCAACAACTGCCGGAACAACAGCGCCAAATGCTGAACGAACAACAGCTAATGGCCCAAAAGCTACGACTGCAGGACCAATAAAAACTGCAGGACCAACAACAAAAACTGCTGAAAAAACAACACCAACTGCAGAACCACCGACTGCAGGACCTACAACTTATACAGCTGTACCAAAAGCAACAACTGTAGGACCAACAACATCTGCAGGATCAAGAACTGCAGAACGAGAAACAAGTATTGCAGGACCAATAGCTACTATCACGGTTCCCACAGCAACAACTGCCGGACCAAAAACGCCAACTGCTAAACCAACAACAGCTAATGGTCCAAAAGCTACGACTGCAAGACCAATAAAAACTGCAGGACCAACAACAAAAACTGCTGAAAAAACAGCACCAACTGCAGAACCACCGACTGCAGGACCTACAACTTCTACAGCTGTACCAAAAGCAACAACTGTAGGACCAACAACATCTGCAGGATCAAGAACTGCAGAACGAGAAACAAGTATTGCAGGACCAATAGCTACTATCACGGTTCCCACAGCAACAACTGCCGGACCAAAAACGCCAACTGCTAAACCAACAACAGCTAATGGTCCAAAAGCTACGAGAGCAGGACCAATAAAAACTACACGAGCAACATCGCAAACTGCTGAACGAAGAACAACTGCTGGACAAAGAGCAACAACTGCAGGACTAACAGCAAAACCTGCAGGACCAACAGCGACAACTGCTGAACCAACAACAATTACAAAACCAACAACTACAACTGTTGAACCAACAACAACTGCAGTACCTGCCACTGCTACAACAGCTCCATTAACTTATATGGAGGGACTAACAACTGCAGGACCAACAACGCCAACTGCTGAAAAAATAACACCAACTGCAGAACCACCGACTGCATTGCCAAAAACAACGACTGCAGGACCTACAACTTCTACAGCTGTACCAAAAGCAACAACTGTAGGACCAACAACATCTGCAGGATCAAGAACTGAAGAACGAGAAACAAGTATCGCAGGACCATTAACTACTATCACGGTTCCCACAGCAACAACTGCTGGACCAACAACGCCAAATGCTGAACCAACATCAGCTAATGGCCCAAAAGCTACGACTGCAGGACCAATAAAAACTGCAGGACCAACAACGACAACTCCTGAACAAACAACAGCTTTCGCAGTACCATCTACTGCAGTGCCAAAAACAACAATTGTAGGACCAACAACACCAACTGCTGAAAAAACAACACCAACTGCAGAACCAACGACTGCATTGCCAAAAACAACGACTGCAGGACCTACAACTTCTACAGCTGTACCAAAAGCAACAACTGTAGGACCAACAACATCTGCAGGATCAAGAACTGCAGAACGAGAAACAAGTATCGCAGGACCAATAACTACTATCATGGTTCCCACAGCAACAACTGCCAGACCAACAACGCCAAATGCTGAACCAACAACAGCTAATGGCCCAAAAGCTACGACTGCAGGACCAATAAAAACTGCAGGACCAACAACAACAACTCCTGAACAAACAACAGCATCCGCAGTACCAACTACTGCAGTGCCAAAAACAACAATTGCAGGACCAACAACGCCAACTTCTGAAAAAACAACACCAACTGCAGAACCAACGACTGCATTGCCAAAAACAACGACTGCAGGACCTACAACTTCTACAGCTGTACCAAAAGCAACAACTGTAGGACAAACAACATCTGCAGGATCAAGAACTGCAGAACAAGAAACAAGTATTGCAGGACCATTAACTACTATCACGGTTCCCACAGCAACAACTGCCGGACCAACAACGCCAAATGCTGAACCAACAACAGCTAATGGCCCAAAAGCTACGACTGCAGGACCAATAAAAACTGCAGGACCAACAACGCAAACTGCTGAACGAACAACAACTGCTGGACAAATATCCACAACTGCAGGACTAACAGCAAAAACTGCAGGAACAACAGCGACAACTGCTGAACCAACAACAATTACAAAACCAACAACTACAACTGTTGAACCAACAACAACTGCAGTACCTGCAAATGCTATAACAACACCATTAACTTCAACGGAGAGACAAACAACTGCAGGACCAACATCAAGAACTATAGGACCAACAACGCCAACTGCTGAAAAAACAACACCAACTGCAGAACCAACGACTGCATTGCCAAAAACAATGACTGCAGGACCTACAACTGCTACAGCTGTACCAAAAGCAACAACGGTAGGACCAACAACACCTGCAGGATCAAGAACTGCAGAACGAGATACAAGTATTGCAGGACCAATAACTGCTATCAAAGTTCCAACAGCCACAACTGCCGGACCAACAACGCCAACTGCTGAACCAACAACAGCTAATGGTCCAAAATCTACGACAGCAGGACCACCAAAAACTGCAGGACCAACAACCCAAACTGCTGAACGAACAACAACTGCTGGACCAAGATCCACAACTGCAGGACTAACAGCAAAAACTGCAGGACCAACAGCGACAACTACTGAACCAACAACAATTACAAAAGCAACAACTACAACTGTTGAACCAACAACAACTGCAGTACTTGCCACTGCTACAACAGCACCATTAACTTCTATGGAGAGACCAACAACTGCAGGACCAACATCAACAACTAAAGGACCAACAACGCCAACTGCTGAAAAAACAACACCAACTGCAGAACCAACGACTGCATTGCCAAAAACAACGACTGCAGGACCTACAACTTCTACAGCTATACCAAAAGCAACAACTGTAGGACCAACAACATCTGCAGGATCAAGAACTGCAGAACGAGAAACAAGTATCGCAGGACCATTAACTTCTATCAAGGTTCCCACAGCAACAACTGCGGAACCAACAACGCCAAATGCTGAACCAACAACAGCTAATGGCCCAAAAGCTACGACTGCAGGACCAATAAAAACTGCAGGACCAACAACAACAACTCCTGAACAAACAACAGCATCCGCAGTACTAACTACTGCAGTGCCAAAAACAACAATTGCAGGACCAACAACGCCAACTGCTGAAAAAACAACACCAACTGCAGAACCAACGACTGCATTGCCAAAAACAACGACTGCAGGACCTAAAACTTCTACAGCTGTACCAAAAGCAACAACTGTAGGACCAACAACATCTGCAGGATCAAGAACTGCAGAACGAGAAACAAGCATTGCAGGACCATTAACTACTATCACGGTTCCCACAGCAACAACTGCCGGACCAACAACGCCAACTGCTGAACCAACAATAGCTAATGGTCCAAAAGCTACGAGTGCAGGACCAATAAAAACTGCAGGACCAACAACGCAAACTGCTGAACGAACAACAACTGCTGGACAAATATCCACAACTGCAGGACTAACAGCAAAAACTGCAGGACCAACAGCGACAACTGCTGAACCAACAACAACTACAAAACCAACAACTACAACTGTTGAACCAACAACAACTGCAGTACCTGCCACTGCTATAACAGCACCATTAACTTCTATGGAGAGACCAACAACTGCCGGACCGACATCCACAACTGCAGGACCAACAACGTCAACTCCTGAAAAAACAACCCCAACTACAGAACCAACGACTGCATTGCCAAAAACAACGACTGCAGGACCTACAACTTCTACAGCTGTACCAAAAGCAACAACTGTAGGACCAACAACGCCAAATGCTGAACCAACAACAGCTAATGGCCCAAAAGCTTTGACTGTAGGACCAATAAAAACTGCAGGACCATCAACGACAACTCCTGAACA
Organism: Pollachius pollachius; assembly: GCF_949987615.1. Classification (NCBI taxonomy): domain Eukaryota; kingdom Metazoa; phylum Chordata; class Actinopteri; order Gadiformes; family Gadidae; genus Pollachius; species Pollachius pollachius. The sequence continues at coordinate 34,017,327 of NC_136935.1, read as the reverse complement.
AACAACAGCTTCTGCAGTACCAACTACTGCAGTGCCAAAAACAACAATTGCAGGACCAACAACGCAAACTGCTGAACGAACAACAACTGCTGGAGAAAGATCCACAACTGCAGGACCAACAGCAAAAACTGCAGGACCAACAGCGACAACTGCTGAACCAATAACAATTACAAAACCAACAACTACAACTGTTGAACCAACAACAACTGCAGTACCTGCCACTGCTACAACAGCACCATTAACTTATATGGCGGGACCAACAACTGCAGGAACAACAACGCCAACTGCTGAACCAACAAAAGCTAATGGTCCAAAAGCTACGATTGCAGGACCAATAAAAACTGCAGGACCAACAACGCAAACTGCTGGACAAAGAGCAACAACTGCTGGACAAAGAGCAACAACTGCAGGACTAACAGCAAAAACTGCAGGACCAACAGCGACAACTGCTGAACCAACAACAATTACAAAACCAACAACTACAACTGTTGAACCAACAACAACTGCAGTACCTGCCACTGCTACAACAGCACCATTAACTTCTATGGAGAGACCAACAACTGCAGGACCAACATCAAGAACTATAGGACCAACAACGCCAACTGCTGAAAAAACAACACCAACTGCAGAACCAACGACTGCATTGCCAAAAACAACGACTGCAGGAACTACAACTGCTACAGCTGTATCAAAAGCAACAACTGTAGGACCAACAACATCTGCAGGATCAAGAACTGCAGAACGAGAAACAAGTATTGCAGGACCATTAACTGCTATCACAGTTCCCACAGCCACAACTGCCGGACCAACAACGCGAACTACTGAACCAACAACAGCTAATGGTCCAAAAGCTACGACAGCAGGACCAATAAAAACTGCAGGACCAACAACGCAAACTGCTGAACGAACAACAACTGCTGGACAAAGAGCAACAACTGCAGGACTAACAACAAAAATGGCAGGACCAACAGCGACAACTGCTGAACCAACAACAATTACAAAACCAACAACTATAACTGTTGAACCAACAACAACTGCAGTACCTGCCACTGCTACAACAGCTCCATTAACTTATATGGAGGGAACAACAACGCCAACTGCTGAAAAAACAACACCAACTGCAGAACCAACGACTGCATTGCCAAAAACAACGACTGCAGGAACTACAACTGCTACAGCTGTATCAAAAGCAACAACTGTAGGACCAACAACATCTGCAGGATCAAGAACTGCAGAACGAGAAACAAGTATTGCAGGACCATTAACTGCTATCACAGTTCCCACAGCCACAACTGCCGGACCAACAACGCCAACTACTGAACCAACAACAGCTAATGGTCCAAAAGCTACGACAGCAGGACCAATAAAAACTGCAGGACCAACAACGCAAACTGCTGAACGAACAACAACTGCTGGACAAAGAGCAACAACTGCAGGACTAACAACAAAAATGGCAGGACCAACAGCGACAACTGCTGAACCAACAACAATTACAAAACCAACAACTATAACTGTTGAACCAACAACAACTGCAGTACCTGCCACTGCTACAACAGCTCCATTAACTTATATGGAGGGAACAACAACGCCAACTGCTGAAAAAACAACACCAACTGTAGAACCAACGACTGCATTGCCAAAAACAACGACTGCAGGACCTACAACTGCTACAGCTGTACCAAAAGCAACAACTGTTGGACCAACAACATCTGCAGGATCAAGAACTGCAGAACGAGAAACAAGTATTGCAGGACCATTAACTACTATCACGGTTCCCACAGCAACAACTGCCGGACCAACAATGCCAACTGCTGAACCAACAACAGCTAATGGTCCAAAATCTACGACAGCAGGACCAACAAAAACTGCAGGACCAACAACCCAAACTGCTGAACGAACAACAACTGCTGGACCAAGATCCACAACTGCAGGACTAACAGCAAAAACTGCAGGACCAACAGCGACAACTACTGAACCAACAACAATTACAAAAGCAACAACTACAACTGTTGAACCAACAACAACTGCAGTACTTGCCACTGCTACAACAGCACCATTAACTTCTATGGAGAGACCAACAACTGCAGGACCAACATCAACAACTAAAGGACCAACAACGCCAACTGCTGAAAAAACAACACCAACTGCAGAACCAACGACTGCATTGCCAAAAACAACGACTGCAGGACCTACAACTTCTACAGCTATACCAAAAGCAACAACTGTAGGACCAACAACATCTGCAGGATCAAGAACTGCAGAACGAGAAACAAGTATCGCAGGACCATTAACTTCTATCAAGGTTCCCACAGCAACAACTGCGGAACCAACAACGCCAAATGCTGAACCAACAACAGCTAATGGCCCAAAAGCTACGACTGCAGGACCAATAAAAACTGCAGGACCAACAACAACAACTCCTGAACAAACAACAGCATCCGCAGTACTAACTACTGCAGTGCCAAAAACAACAATTCCAGGACCAACAACGCCAACTGCTGAAAAAACAACACCAACTGCAGAACCAACGACTGCATTGCCAAAAACAACGACTGCAGGACCTACAACTTCTACAGCTGTACCAAAAGCAACAACTGTAGGACCAACAACATCTGCAGGATCAAGAACTGCAGAACGAGAAACAAGCATTGCAGGACCATTAACTACTATCACGGTTCCCACAGCAACAACTGCCGGACCAACAACGCCAACTGCTGAACCAACAATAGCTAATGGTCCAAAAGCTACGAGTGCAGGACCAATAAAAACTGCAGGACCAACAACGCAAACTGCTGAACGAACAACAACTGCTGGACAAATATCCACAACTGCAGGACTAACAGCAAAAACTGCAGGACCAACAGCGACAACTGCTGAACCAACAACAACTACAAAACCAACAACTACAACTGTTGAACCAACAACAACTGCAGTACCTGCCACTGCTATAACAGCACCATTAACTTCTATGGAGGGACCAACAACTGCCGGACCAACATCCACAACTGCAGGACCAACAACGTCAACTGCTGAAAAAACAACCCCAACTACAGAACCAACGACTGCATTGCCAAAAACAACGACTGCAGGACCTGAACAAACAACAGCTTCCGCAGTACCAACTACTGCAGTGCCAAAAACAACAATTGCAGGACCAACAACGCAAACTGCTGAACGAACAACAACTGCTGGAGAAAGATCCACAACTGCAGGACCAACAGCAAAAACTGCAGGACCAACAGCGACAACTGCTGAACCAATAACAATTACAAAACCAACAACTACAACTGTTGAACCAACAACAACTGCAGTACCTGCCACTGCTACAACAGCACCATTAACTTATATGGCGGGACCAACAACTGCAGGAACAACAACGCCAACTGCTGAACCAACAAAAGCTAATGGTCCAAAAGCTACGATTGCAGGACCAATAAAAACTGCAGGACCAACAACGCAAACTGCTGGACAAAGAGCAACAACTGCTGGACAAAGAGCAACAACTGCAGGACTAACAGCAAAAACTGCAGGACCAACAGCGACAACTGCTGAACCAACAACAATTACAAAACCAACAACTACAACTGTTGAACCAACAACAACTGCAGTACCTGCCACTGCTACAACAGCACCATTAACTTCGATGGAGAGACCAACGACTGCAGGACCAACATCAAGAACTATAGGACCAACAACGCCAACTGCTGAAAAAACAACACCAACTGCAGAACCAACGACTGCATTGCCAAAAACAACGACTGCAGGAACTACAACTGCTACAGCTGTATCAAAAGCAACAACTGTAGGACCAACAACATCTGCAGGATCAAGAACTGCAGAACGAGAAACAAGTATTGCAGGACCATTAACTGCTATCACAGTTCCCACAGCCACAACTGCCGGACCAACAACGCCAACTACTGAACCAACAACAGCTAATGGTCCAAAAGCTACGACAGCAGGACCAATAAAAACTGCAGGACCAACAACGCAAACTGCTGAACGAACAACAACTGCTGGACAAAGAGCAACAACTGCAGGACTAACAACAAAAATGGCAGGACCAACAGCGACAACTGCTGAACCAACAACAATTACAAAACCAACAACTATAACTGTTGAACCAACAACAACTGCAGTACCTGCCACTGCTACAACAGCTCCATTAACTTATATGGAGGGAACAACAACGCCAACTGCTGAAAAAACAACACCAACTGTAGAACCAACGACTGCATTGCCAAAAACAACGACTGCAGGACCTACAACTGCTACAGCTGTACCAAAAGCAACAACTGTTGGACCAACAACATCTGCAGGATCAAGAACTGCAGAACGAGAAACAAGTATTGCAGGACCATTAACTACTATCACGGTTCCCACAGCAACAACTGCCGGACCAACAATGCCAACTGCTGAACCAACAACAGCTAATGGTCCAAAATCTACGACAGCAGGACCAACAAAAACTGCAGGACCAACAACCCAAACTGCTGAACGAACAACAACTGCTGGACCAAGATCCACAACTGCAGGACTAACAGCAAAAACTGCAGGACCAACAGCGACAACTACTGAACCAACAACAATTACAAAAGCAACAACTACAACTGTTGAACCAACAACAACTGCAGTACTTGCCACTGCTACAACAGCACCATTAACTTCTATGGAGAGACCAACAACTGCAGGACCAACATCAACAACTAAAGGACCAACAACGCCAACTGCTGAAAAAACAACACCAACTGCAGAACCAACGACTGCATTGCCAAAAACAACGACTGCAGGACCTACAACTTCTACAGCTATACCAAAAGCAACAACTGTAGGACCAACAACATCTGCAGGATCAAGAACTGCAGAACGAGAAACAAGTATCGCAGGACCATTAACTTCTATCAAGGTTCCCACAGCAACAACTGCGGAACCAACAACGCCAAATGCTGAACCAACAACAGCTAATGGCCCAAAAGCTACGACTGCAGGACCAATAAAAACTGCAGGACCAACAACAACAACTCCTGAACAAACAACAGCATCCGCAGTACTAACTACTGCAGTGCCAAAAACAACAATTCCAGGACCAACAACGCCAACTGCTGAAAAAACAACACCAACTGCAGAACCAACGACTGCATTGCCAAAAACAACGACTGCAGGACCTACAACTTCTACAGCTGTACCAAAAGCAACAACTGTAGGACCAACAACATCTGCAGGATCAAGAACTGCAGAACGAGAAACAAGCATTGCAGGACCATTAACTACTATCACGGTTCCCACAGCAACAACTGCCGGACCAACAACGCCAACTGCTGAACCAACAATAGCTAATGGTCCAAAAGCTACGAGTGCAGGACCAATAAAAACTGCAGGACCAACAACGCAAACTGCTGAACGAACAACAACTGCTGGACAAATATCCACAACTGCAGGACTAACAGCAAAAACTGCAGGACCAACAGCGACAACTGCTGAACCAACAACAACTACAAAACCAACAACTACAACTGTTGAACCAACAACAACTGCAGTACCTGCCACTGCTATAACAGCACCATTAACTTCTATGGAGGGACCAACAACTGCCGGACCAACATCCACAACTGCAGGACCAACAACGTCAACTGCTGAAAAAACAACCCCAACTACAGAACCAACGACTGCATTGCCAAAAACAACGACTGCAGGACCTACAACTTCTACAGCTGTACCAAAAGCAACAACTGTAGGACCAACAACGCCAAATGCTGAACCAACAACAGCTAATGGCCCAAAAGCTATGACTGCAGGACCAATAAAAACTGCAGGACCATCAACGACAACTCCTGAACAAACAACAGCTTCCGCAGTACCAACTACTGCAGTGCCAAAAACAACAATTGCAGGACCAACAACGCAAACTGCTGAACGAACAACAACTGCTGGAGAAAGATCCACAACTGCAGGACCAACAGCAAAAACTGCAGGACCAACAGCGACAACTGCTGAACCAGTAACAATTACAAAACCAACAACTACAACTGTTGAACCAACAACAACTGCAGTACCTGCCACTGCTACAACAGCACCATTAACTTATATGGCGGGACCAACAACTGCAGGAACAACAACGCCAACTGCTGAACCAACAAAAGCTAATGGTCCAAAAGCTACGATTGCAGGACCAATAAAAACTGCAGGACCAACAACGCAAACTGCTGGACAAAGAGCAACAACTGCTGGACAAAGAGCAACAACTGCAGGACTAACAGCAAAAACTGCAGGACCAACAGCGACAACTGCTGAACCAACAACAATTACAAAACCAACAACTACAACTGTTGAACCAACAACAACTGCAGTACCTGCCACTGCTACAACAGCACCATTAACTTCGATGGAGAGACCAACGACTGCAGGACCAACATCAAGAACTATAGGACCAACAACGCCAACTGCTGAAAAAACAACACCAACTGCAGAACCAACGACTGCATTGCCAAAAACAACGACTGCAGGAACTACAACTGCTACAGCTGTATCAAAAGCAACAACTGTAGGACCAACAACATCTGCAGGATCAAGAACTGCAGAACGAGAAACAAGTATTGCAGGACCATTAACTGCTATCACAGTTCCCACAGCCACAACTGCCGGACCAACAACGCCAACTACTGAACCAACAACAGCTAATGGTCCAAAAGCTACGACAGCAGGACCAATAAAAACTGCAGGACCAACAACGCAAACTGCTGAACGAACAACAACTGCTGGACAAAGAGCAACAACTGCAGGACTAACAACAAAAATGGCAGGACCAACAGCGACAACTGCTGAACCAACAACAATTACAAAACCAACAACTATAACTGTTGAACCAACAACAACTGCAGTACCTGCCACTGCTACAACAGCTCCATTAACTTATATGGAGGGAACAACAACGCCAACTGCTGAAAAAACAACACCAACTGTAGAACCAACGACTGCATTGCCAAAAACAACGACTGCAGGACCTACAACTGCTACAGCTGTACCAAAAGCAACAACTGTTGGACCAACAACATCTGCAGGATCAAGAACTGCAGAACGAGAAACAAGTATTGCAGGACCATTAACTACTATCACGGTTCCCACAGCAACAACTGCCGGACCAACAATGCCAACTGCTGAACCAACAACAGCTAATGGTCCAAAATCTACGACAGCAGGACCAACAAAAACTGCAGGACCAACAACCCAAACTGCTGAACGAACAACAACTGCTGGACCAAGATCCACAACTGCAGGACTAACAGCAAAAACTGCAGGACCAACAGCGACAACTACTGAACCAACAACAATTACAAAAGCAATAACTACAACTGTTGAACCAACAACAACTGCAGTACTTGCCACTGCTACAACAGCACCATTAACTTCTATGGAGAGACCAACAACTGCAGGACCAACATCAACAACTAAAGGACCAACAACGCCAACTGCTGAAAAAACAACACCAACTGCAGAACCAACGACTGCATTGCCAAAAACAACGACTGCAGGACCTACAACTTCTACAGCTATACCAAAAGCAACAACTGTAGGACCAACAACATCTGCAGGATCAAGAACTGCAGAACGAGAAACAAGTATCGCAGGACCATTAACTTCTATCAAGGTTCCCACAGCAACAACTGCGGAACCAACAACGCCAAATGCTGAACCAACAACAGCTAATGGCCCAAAAGCTACGACTGCAGGACCAATAAAAACTGCAGGACCAACAACAACAACTCCTGAACAAACAACAGCATCCGCAGTACTAATTACTGCAGTGCCAAAAACAACAATTGCAGGACCAACAACGCCAACTGCTGAAAAAACAACACCAACTGCAGAACCAACGACTGCATTGCCAAAAACAACGACTGCAGGACCTACAACTTCTACAGCTGTACCAAAAGCAACAACTGTAGGACCAACAACATCTGCAGGATCAAGAACTGCAGAACGAGAAACAAGCATTGCAGGACCATTAACTACTATCACGGTTCCCACAGCAACAACTGCCGGACCAACAACGCCAACTGCTGAACCAACAATAGCTAATGGTCCAAAAGCTACGAGTGCAGGACCAATAAAAACTGCAGGACCAACAACGCAAACTGCTGAACGAACAACAACTGCTGGACAAATATCCACAACTGCAGGACTAACAGCAAAAACTGCAGGACCAACAGCGACAACTGCTGAACCAACAACAACTACAAAACCAACAACTACAACTGTTGAACCAACAACAACTGCAGTACCTGCCACTGCTATAACAGCACCATTAACTTCTATGGAGGGACCAACAACTGCCGGACCAACATCCACAACTGCAGGACCAACAACGTCAACTGCTGAAAAAACAACCCCAACTACAGAACCAACGACTGCATTGCCAAAAACAACGACTGCAGGACCTACAACTTCTACAGCTGTACCAAAAGCAACAACTGTAGGACCAACAACGCCAAATGCTGAACCAACAACAGCTAATGGCCCAAAAGCTATGACTGCAGGACCAATAAAAACTGCAGGACCATCAACGACAACTCCTGAACAAACAACAGCTTCCGCAGTACCAACTACTGCAGTGCCAAAAACAACAATTGCAGGACCAACAACGCAAACTGCTGAACGAACAACAACTGCTGGAGAAAGATCCACAACTGCAGGACCAACAGCAAAAACTGCAGGACCAACAGCGACAACTGCTGAACCAGTAACAATTACAAAACCAACAACTACAACTGTTGAACCAACAACAACTGCAGTACCTGCCACTGCTACAACAGCACCATTAACTTATATGGCGGGACCAACAACTGCAGGAACAACAACGCCAACTGCTGAACCAACAAAAGCTAATGGTCCAAAAGCTACGATTGCAGGACCAATAAAAACTGCAGGACCAACAACGCAAACTGCTGGACAAAGAGCAACAACTGCTGGACAAAGAGCAACAACTGCAGGACTAACAGCAAAAACTGCAGGACCAACAGCGACAACTGCTGAACCAACAACAATTACAAAACCAACAACTACAACTGTTGAACCAACAACAACTGCAGTACCTGCCACTGCTACAACAGCACCATTAACTTCGATGGAGAGACCAACGACTGCAGGACCAACATCAAGAACTATAGGACCAACAACGCCAACTGCTGAAAAAACAACACCAACTGCAGAACCAACGACTGCATTGCCAAAAACAACGACTGCAGGAACTACAACTGCTACAGCTGTATCAAAAGCAACAACTGTAGGACCAACAACATCTGCAGGATCAAGAACTGCAGAACGAGAAACAAGTATTGCAGGACCATTAACTGCTATCACAGTTCCCACAGCCACAACTGCCGGACCAACAACGCCAACTACTGAACCAACAACAGCTAATGGTCCAAAAGCTACGACAGCAGGACCAATAAAAACTGCAGGACCAACAACGCAAACTGCTGAACGAACAACAACTGCTGGACAAAGAGCAACAACTGCAGGACTAACAACAAAAATGGCAGGACCAACAGCGACAACTGCTGAACCAACAACAATTACAAAACCAACAACTATAACTGTTGAACCAACAACAACTGCAGTACCTGCCACTGCTACAACAGCTCCATTAACTTATATGGAGGGAACAACAACGCCAACTGCTGAAAAAACAACACCAACTGTAGAACCAACGACTGCATTGCCAAAAACAACGACTGCAGGACCTACAACTGCTACAGCTGTACCAAAAGCAACAACTGTTGGACCAACAACATCTGCAGGATCAAGAACTGCAGAACGAGAAACAAGTATTGCAGGACCATTAACTACTATCACGGTTCCCACAGCAACAACTGCCGGACCAACAATGCCAACTGCTGAACCAACAACAGCTAATGGTCCAAAATCTACGACAGCAGGACCAACAAAAACTGCAGGACCAACAACCCAAACTGCTGAACGAACAACAACTGCTGGACCAAGATCCACAACTGCAGGACTAACAGCAAAAACTGCAGGACCAACAGCGACAACTACTGAACCAACAACAATTACAAAAGCAATAACTACAACTGTTGAACCAACAACAACTGCAGTACTTGCCACTGCTACAACAGCACCATTAACTTCTATGGAGAGACCAACAACTGCAGGACCAACATCAACAACTAAAGGACCAACAACGCCAACTGCTGAAAAAACAACACCAACTGCAGAACCAACGACTGCATTGCCAAAAACAACGACTGCAGGACCTACAACTTCTACAGCTATACCAAAAGCAACAACTGTAGGACCAACAACATCTGCAGGATCAAGAACTGCAGAACGAGAAACAAGTATCGCAGGACCATTAACTTCTATCAAGGTTCCCACAGCAACAACTGCGGAACCAACAACGCCAAATGCTGAACCAACAACAGCTAATGGCCCAAAAGCTACGACTGCAGGACCAATAAAAACTGCAGGACCAACAACAACAACTCCTGAACAAACAACAGCATCCGCAGTACTAATTACTGCAGTGCCAAAAACAACAATTGCAGGACCAACAACGCCAACTGCTGAAAAAACAACACCAACTGCAGAACCAACGACTGCATTGCCAAAAACAACGACTGCAGGACCTACAACTTCTACAGCTGTACCAAAAGCAACAACTGTAGGACCAACAACATCTGCAGGATCAAGAACTGCAGAACGAGAAACAAGCATTGCAGGACCATTAACTACTATCACGGTTCCCACAGCAACAACTGCCGGACCAACAACGCCAACTGCTGAACCAACAATAGCTAATGGTCCAAAAGCTACGAGTGCAGGACCAATAAAAACTGCAGGACCAACAACGCAAACTGCTGAACAAACAACAACTGCTGGACAAATATCCACAACTGCAGGACTAACAGCAAAAACTGCAGGACCAACAGCGACAACTGCTGAACCAACAACAACTACAAAACCAACAACTACAACTGTTGAACCAACAACAACTGCAGTACCTGCCACTGCTATAACAGCACCATTAACTTCTATGGAGGGACCAACAACTGCCGGACCAACATCCACAACTGCAGGACCAACAACGTCAACTGCTGAAAAAACAACCCCAACTACAGAACCAACGACTGCATTGCCAAAAACAACGACTGCAGGACCTACAACTTCTACAGCTGTACCAAAAGCAACAACTGTAGGACCAACAACGCCAAATGCTGAACCAACAACAGCTAATGGCCCAAAAGCTATGACTGCAGGACCAATAAAAACTGCAGGACCATCAACGACAACTCCTGAACAAACAACAGCTTCCGCAGTACCAACTACTGCAGTGCCAAAAACAACAATTGCAGGACCAACAACGCAAACTGCTGAACGAACAACAACTGCTGGAGAAAGATCCACAACTGCAGGACCAACAGCAAAAACTGCAGGACCAACAGCGACAACTGCTGAACCAATAACAATTACAAAACCAACAACTACAACTGTTGAACCAACAACAACTGCAGTACCTGCCACTGCTACAACAGCACCATTAACTTATATGGCGGGACCAACAACTGCAGGAACAACAACGCCAACTGCTGAACCAACAAAAGCTAATGGTCCAAAAGCTACGATTGCAGGACCAATAAAAACTGCAGGACCAACAACGCAAACTGCTGGACAAAGAGCAACAACTGCTGGACAAAGAGCAACAACTGCAGGACTAACAGCAAAAACTGCAGGACCAACAGCGACAACTGCTGAACCAACAACAATTACAAAACCAACAACTACAACTGTTGAACCAACAACAACTGCAGTACCTGCCACTGCTACAACAGCACCATTAACTTCGATGGAGAAACCAACGACTGCAGGACCAACATCAAGAACTATAGGACCAACAACGCCAACTGCTGAAAAAACAACACCAACTGCAGAACCAACGACTGCATTGCCAAAAACAACGACTGCAGGAACTACAACTGCTACAGCTGTATCAAAAGCAACAACTGTAGGACCAACAACATCTGCAGGATCAAGAACTGCAGAACGAGAAACAAGTATTGCAGGACCATTAACTGCTATCACAGTTCCCACAGCCACAACTGCCGGACCAACAACGCCAACTACTGAACCAACAACAGCTAATGGTCCAAAAGCTACGACAGCAGGACCAATAAAAACTGCAGGACCAACAACGCAAACTGCTGAACGAACAACAACTGCTGGACAAAGAGCAACAACTGCAGGACTAACAACAAAAATGGCAGGACCAACAGCGACAACTGCTGAACCAACAACAATTACAAAACCAACAACTATAACTGTTGAACCAACAACAACTGCAGTACCTGCCACTGCTACAACAGCTCCATTAACTTATATGGAGGGAACAACAACGCCAACTGCTGAAAAAACAACACCAACTGTAGAACCAACGACTGCATTGCCAAAAACAACGACTGCAGGACCTACAACTGCTACAGCTGTATCAAAAGCAACAACTGTTGGACCAACAACATCTGCAGGATCAAGAACTGCAGAACGAGAAACAAGTATTGTAGGACCATTAACTACTATCACGGTTCCCACAGCAACAACTGCCGGACCAACAATGCCAACTGCTGAACCAACAACAGCTAATGGTCCAAAATCTACGACAGCAGGACCAACAAAAACTGCAGGACCAACAACCCAAACTGCTGAACGAACAACAACTGCTGGACCAAGATCCACAACTGCAGGACTAACAGCAAAAACTGCAGGACCAACAGCGACAACTACTGAACCAACAACAATTACAAAAGCAATAACTACAACTGTTGAACCAACAACAACTGAAGTACTTGCCACTGCTACAACAGCACCATTAACTTCTATGGAGAGACCAACAACTGCAGGACCAACATCAACAACTAAAGGACCAACAACGCCAACTGCTGAAAAAACAACACCAACTGCAGAACCAACGACTGCATTGCCAAAAACAACGACTGCAGGACCTACAACTTCTACAGCTATACCAAAAGCAACAACTGTAGGACCAACAACATCTGCAGGATCAAGAACTGCAGAACGAGAAACAAGTATCGCAGGACAATTAACTTCTATCAAGGTTCCCACAGCAACAACTGCGGAACCAACAACGCCAAATGCTGAACCAACAACAGCTAATGGCCCAAAAGCTACGACTGCAGGACCAATAAAAACTGCAGGACCAACAACAACAACTCCTGAACAAACAACAGCATCCGCAGTACTAACTACTGCAGTGCCAAAAACAACAATTGCAGGACCAACAACGCCAACTGCTGAAAAAACAACACCAACTGCAGAACCAACGACTGCATTGCCAAAAACAACGACTGCAGGACCTACAACTTCTACAGCTGTACCAAAAGCAACAACTGTAGGACCAACAACATCTGCAGGATCAAGAACTGCAGAACGAGAAACAAACATTGCAGGACCATTAACTACTATCACGGTTCCCACAGCAACAACTGCCGGACCAACAACGCCAACTGCTGAACCAACAATAGCTAATGGTCCAAAAGCTACGAGTGCAGGACCAATAAAAACTGCAGGACCAACAACGCAAACTGCTGAACGAACAACAACTGCTGGACAAATATCCACAACTGCAGGACTAACAGCAAAAACTGCAGGACCAACAGCGACAACTGCTGAACCAACAACAACTACAAAACCAACAACTACAACTGTTGAACCAACAACAACTGCAGTACCTGCCACTGCTATAACAGCACCATTAACTTCTATGGAGAGACCAACAACTGCCGGACCGACATCCACAACTGCAGGACCAACAACGTCAACTCCTGAAAAAACAACCCCAACTACAGAACCAACGACTGCATTGCCAAAAACAACGACTGCAGGACCTACAACTTCTACAGCTGTACCAAAAGCAACAACTGTAGGACCAACAACGCCAAATGCTGAACCAACAACAGCTAATGGCCCAAAAGCTATGACTGCAGGACCAATAAAAACTGCAGGACCATCAACGACAACTCCTGAACAAACAACAGCTTCCGCAGTACCAACTACTGCAGTGCCAAAAACAACAATTGCAGGACCAACAACGCAAACTGCTGAACGAACAACAACTGCTGGAGAAAGATCCACAACTGCAGGACCAACAGCAAAAACTGCAGGACCAACAGCGACAACTGCTGAACCAATAACAATTACAAAACCAACAACTACAACTGTTGAACCAACAACAACTGCAGTACCTGCCACTGCTACAACAGCACCATTAACTTATATTGGGGGACCAACAACAAGTGCAGGACCAACATCAACAACTGCAGGACCAACAACGCCAACTGCTGAAAAAACAACACCAACTGCAGAACCAACAACTGCATTGCCAATAACAACAACTGCAGGACCGACAACAGCAACTGCTGAAAAAACAAAACCAACGGCTGCAGGACCGACAACTACTACAGCTGTATCCAAAGCAACAACTGTAGGACCAACAACATCTGTAGGATCAAGAACTGCAGAAAGAGAAACAAGGAATGCAGGACCATTAACTACTATGACGGTTCCCACAGCAACAACTGCCAGACCAACAACGCCAACTGCTGAACCAACAACAGCTAATGGTCCAAAAGCTACAACTGCAGGACCAATAAAAACTGCAGGACCAACAACGTTAAATTCTGAACCAACAACAACAACTGCAGAACCAATAATGACAACTGCTTTACTAACACCATGTGCAGGACCATCAACAACAACATTAACAACTACCGCTGGATCAACAACAACTGCAGGACCAACAACAACCACTGCAGGACCTACAACGCTAAATCCTGAACCAACAACAATTCATGGATCTGGGGCTACAACTGCAGAACCCACAACAGCAACTGCAGGATCATCAGCAACTGCAGTGTCTTCAACGACAACTGCTGAACCAACAACGCCAAATGCTGATCCAACAACAACAATTGATAGACCAAGAGAAACAACTGCAGGACAACCAATAACAACAACTGTAAGATCATCAACAGTTTCAACATTGACAACTCCTGAACCAAACACAACAATTGCTGGACCAAGAGCTACTACCGCAGGACCCACAACAACAACTGTAGGACCAACAACGACAATCTCTGAAGTAACAACAACTCCAGGACCTACAACGTCTATTGTAGAACCACTAACTACTATTCTGAGAAACACAGAATCAACTGTAGGACCAACAACTAATATAGCAGGATCTACAACAATGACAATTGCGGAACCAAATACAACAACCGCAGGGTCAACAATAGCAATTACAGGGCCAACAATTACTACAGCAGGACCCACAACTACAATGGGAGGACCAGCAACAACAAATATAGGGTCAACAACCGCAGGACCAACAACGACAACAAAAATGACTACCAATGTCAGACCCACTTCTGCTACAACAACAAAAGGAACAGCTAGAACAACAAGCACAAAAATGACATCAGTATCTTCAGCTACAACTAGAAGGTCTACACCATGCCAATCAGGACTCATATCTACAAATGAAGGATCTACTGCTATCAGAGTAGGGCCCACATCTATGTTGGGGACCACATTTTCTACAACTACTATAGCTGGACAAACGAGTCATGCTATAGCTCCCACGACTTCCTCTTCCTCAGTCAGAATTACTGTAACAGAAACTACCATCCCCTCAGAGCCTACTGAGCCATCTACAGGAAATGAATGGACGATTGATTTGAGATTCAGCATGAGACGTACGTTTATAGAAGACTACTTAGATCCAAGCTCGACTGCCTATCAGGAGTTGGCTGCTAATGTTACAACAGAGGTGAGATAATGTTATGAAGATTAAATTCAGTTTGAATTATGAAAAACATTGAATTCCTGTATTTGGACATTAAAAACATAAAACATGTTGAGTATTTGTTTTTTATCATAGGTTAACAATGGCTTCAAACCTAATTTTCCTGGAACATATTCCAGGAGTACAATCAACTATTTTGCGTAAGTGCAACCAATTTTATTGAATTATTTTTGCGTAAGCACAACTAATTTTATTGAATTACTTTCATTATTTATTAATGAATACCTTTATGAAAATCACATAGATGATAGCCAATCAATATGATACAGGTAAAAAAAAAAGCATTGAAACTAGTTTTTCCTAATTGTGATGTTTTCGTTTCATTTTCATTTTTACATTTCTAGTAAGGGATCAGTCTTTGTGGAAATGATGCTGATCTTCAACAAAGAATCTGCTGTTCCCACTGAAAGCCGTGCAGTGCAGGTGTTGAAGGATGCAATTAAAGATCAAATCACCTTCCTCGATGTGGACACTACTACTATTGCTGCAGGTAACCATAACTTATACATTTTACATCAATTATGTAAATTACAATTCTACATCTATTGCTAGTTTAAACACTTCGTTAGCAAAGCAAGTTGGGTGGATTGTAAAAAAGTACTGTAAAAGTTTTAATTCATCTCAAGATAATATACTTAAATATAAAATCATACCCTCTGCATGACCTGCCTTGGTAGGACCAATCTCAGTAGGACCAACTACAATAACTTCAGGACAAGCACCCACTGCAGGACCCCCTTCTACTCAAGGACAAAGTACAACAGGACCAACATCGAGTGACGCTACCACCTCAGGAGGACCAACTCTGAAAATGACCATCAGAACTGCTGTTTGTTTACCCTTCTTCTTTATGTTTATCAAAGGTCTGCTCTAAAATATGTAGAACCTTGATGTAAACCAGTGTACCAAAATGAATAAACGTAATCAAATTTACAGCGTTGACTTTATTCTGTGGTTACACATCTATTTCGAGAAGTATTGTTTAGAATATGTTTGTGAATAAGGCTCTGTTCAGTTCTGGGTGAACAGTGGGGTCCACCTACTACGAACATCGATTAGTGGGTAAGCGAGGTATGTTGCGCTCAAAGCCTGGGTTAGCTGTGACACGAAAGTCGCTCTCTTTTAGTGTCGCTGTATCACCATGGTGACTTATGCTGCCAACCAAACATGGTCGGGAGCAGGGAATCAGCTAAGACTTTCGGGTTAGATCGGGGTGCGCAGCTTCCTAGCACCTCCTTATCGTACAGGGGTCTCTCCGGAGACAGAGTGTCTTTCGGGACAGATTCAATACCTTGGCATTGCCTGAGAATATTCTTTAAGAGAGTTATAGGTTCTCATCAGAGGGTATTCACTATTTGATCGTCCTTGTTGGACCTTATGTAGCTTACTGTTGCGCAGTGTGTCTCCGTGAGAGAGTGGTAGACTGGAGGTAGCGCGTCAGTCTTGAACTTCTGTGTGCGGGGTTCGTCTCCCAAGCACTGGTGTAGTCTAGGGTATACGGCGTATACCCACTTATTTTTCAGTCAGCATTGCGTATACCCACTTCTAAATCCCCCCAGATGCGCACCATTCAGTAGTATCTGCAAGCCAAATCGCCCACTTATTCCTTAGGATGGTGAAGCCATGACCCACGCTACTTTGCCTCTTACTGGCTAATACTCGCTGCCTTTACTGATTAGATTGGTTAACTGTAGGCATGACGACGAATGAGCCAATCGGAGGGAGAGAAGGGCGGGTCATGCCGAGGTAAATATTGCAAAAGACAAATTTACTTTTACAAGTTTACTTTAAATGATTTGCTATAATAATCCGGTAAGATGAAGCAAGCTATCCAAACAAAAATTTAATTTGACAATTTCAAACGTCCTCGCGATTCAATATCAGCCAGCAGCTCAGCTAATGTTAGCGATGCTACACCGGTACAGTTAACGTCGACGCCCGCTCTGCCCCCCACCCCCGTCGGAGAGGATGCTGTCAGTGAAGGAGATGCTGCCTCTCGGCCCATGGCCAAAGATGCCGGAACAACTTCGGATGAAGTCGTTAACTAAGGTAGGTGGGCATGGGCCCTTTTTTTATTGCTGGACCTTGTAAATTATGTTAATAACATATCAGGGCTCGACACTCACGGATATAGCTACGGCTATCATGTGCTTCATCAGCTTCATGTGTAAGTTACATGAAGACAGCATCCATGTCACCTCCAGGGCTCCATAGTAGTTGACTGTTTAGGGTGGGGGGGGGGGGGGGGGGGGATAATAAATAAAACGAAAGGGATTATGCAACTTTACACTTTCGATTGGGTTGTGGTCATTGTTTCCCTTGTTAAATTTATAGCCTGTTATTCAATCACTTTAGTTATTTTATAACCTGTAATTCAATCACTTTTGTTGTTTTTCTGTAGACATTAATAATGACTGGCCAGACTTGTGGACTGCCAAACAAAAAGAAGATTTTAAATCCAAGAACCCCTGGTTGGGATCCAAATACCAAAAAATGGGTAAGTTTAGGTAGATTGCTAGTTTGGGTAACTTCTGAAACAGTGGACACAGAGAAATATTGTGTGTGTGTGTGTGTGTGTGTGTGTGTGTGTGTGTGTCTGTGTGTCTGTGTGTCTGTGTGTGTGTCCTTGGATGTATGTGGAAGAAATGGACCATGCACACATACAGCTGTGGATAAAGTACTTCAAGTTATCTCAGGACACTATTTGAATAGAGAAGGTCTAGCCCAAACTCCTTATAACATTTACAGAGACCCAACAGTACCACTATGAGCAAGCACTTGGCAACAGGGGCAAGGAAAAACTGCCTTTTAAGAGCCAGAAACCTAGGACAGATCCTTTGGCTCTAGGTGGGAGAGAGAGAGAGAGAGAGAGAGAGAGAGAGAGAGAGAGAGAGAGAGAGAGAGAGAGAGAGACAGAGAGAGACAGACAGAGAGAGAGAGACAGAGAGAGAGAGACAGAGAGAGAGACAGAGAGAGAGACAGAGAGAGAGAGAGAGAGAGTTGCATAGCAACGACACTAGCAACAACTACACTTGTTGCGAGGGGGTCGGCTTAGCTCAGGAGGTAGAGCAGTTGTCTTGTAACCGAAAGGTTGCTAGTTCGACCCCCAGCTCCTCCTAGCTGAGTGTTAGATGTGTCCCTGAGCAAGACACTTAACCCTACCTGCTCCTGTCGAGCTGCCTGTCGCCTTGCATGGTTGACTCTGCCATCGGTGTGTCAATGTGTGTATTAACCGATGTAAGTCGCTTTGGATAAAAGCGTCTGGCAAATGCCCTAATTGTAGGGACAAAAAGCAGTGACAATAGTAACTGTAGTAATACATTTTTGGTAACACTTTATATTAAGGTACACCTATTCACCATTAATTAGTTGCTTATTAGCATGCAAATTAGTAACATATTGGCTCTTAATTTGTCATTATTAAGTACTTATTAATGCCTTATTCTGCATGGCCTTATTATACAACCAGTAAGCCATTAACTAAGTTTTCCCTCAATAACCTCAGAATTATTGCTTATTAGCAGTAAGTAAGGAAGTTGTTGCATACGAATTATGATCTTAATATGCTTTGCTTAGTATGGACTTTATAAGGTGGTAGTACCACAAGAATAGTTATTCTCCCTTAATAACACTTAATGAATATGGTCTGTTCTTACATAAAAAATACACAAAACTACAAGTGTTAATAGTGTCCAAATAACTCTAAATTAAGTCTTTGTTACTTAGAATATGTTCCCCATACTAAAGTGACATCTTGATCATTACTAATTCACTAGTAATTGAACACTTATTAACCAACACATGTTCCCTAATCTAAAGTTGCCTCCTTTTTACACTTAGTTAATATATTATAGCACATAACTACTGCAATGAACAAGCGATGGGTTACACCTTTGAAAAAAATGGATCTATCTATAGGTTCCCTCTCATTCAGTGGTAGAATAACAAAGACAGCACAAGTACAAATACCTCATTTATTAAACCACTGGTTCAGGTTTTCCCAAGGCTGACAACAAATACTGCCTGAAAATTCAAACACTGACAAGTATCAATGTTTATAAACATGTTATACAATATGGTATCAAATGTATAAGCAGGTCATACTGTATGATAATACAGGTACTCTATTGTTGAACATCTGTGTGATCCTTTAACCAAAATCTGCCTGCTTAAAAAAAACACAATATAAAATACTGCACAATATTAAGTACAAAAATACAATAAACTGCACAATCTAAAAAATATAAAACGTGCACAGCTCAACATGAACTTGCTCTTCATCAGCTAAACTACACATGTCAAAGCTTAGAATAAATGTACTGAACTGTACAAACATTGCACTTTCACAGCCTAAACTTGCTCTATAATTACTGCATCAGGTTGATTTATTTCCCGTGCACAAATATTTCACTTTTCCAATACAATATAACAGAATTTTAACTGAACAAAGAAGCTCACTTGCATTTTAATACTTTAACAAGGGAAGGAGTTGGCCTTTGGCCTTCATGTCCATGATAATAGTATTTTTCTCAGAGGTAACAGTACATTTAGTGTGTCGAAACTTTTGACTGGTAGTATAAATATCAACTTGATATCTGCATCTACATTTCAGACAGGTTTCATACTGGATATTTTTTCCTAATGTCATGCAAAAGCATTCCAAGTGTTCCGTTATTGTGATGTTTTCCATGCCAATAAGTCCACTCAATTACATCTAAGTGATCCCTCAACAGTTTTTGTGTGCGGTTCCCTCTTTGTCTCCAGATAGTTGACTTGCAAATAACCCAAAATCTCTCCAGGTTTTGTGTATGTGCACCTGTAACAGGGTCGACAAAAAAATCTTGATGGTTGATAGTCAGGTGATTGTACCCTTCATCCTGAAGACGGCGGTAAGACCTCCACCCATCTGAAATGACAGAGCTTCCACGACGAACATACTTCTTTATTAGAGGCAAGAGATGCCTGACTGAACGGTGATGCACAATCTTAAGAATGGGTCTCCTCCTGTCATTCTTAATCCCTAGCATTCCGAACACCCAGGAACTCCTGTTGCTTGCCCGTCCTCTGTTGTACTGAAATTCACAAGAGCAAATATTTCAAAATGAGGACAATGGCACTCACAATACAATGATTCTGCAATAATGGTGGGAAATGGGAGAGAATAAATCATAAGTCAAAAATTCAAAAGTTCTCTCTAGCTTTGGAGTAGTGGTGCATGTTTACAAATATTGAACTGTTCTGGGGTGTAGGAATAATGTGGTTTCTTAAAACTGACATTCCCCTCTATTGCATCAATGAACTACAATGTATCTTATTTCATAATGCAGTAGTTACTTCTCGAGATACAGCAGATACACCTCCAAGCACCTCAGGCAAAAACAGGTTTTAAATGTATGTATTGTCTCTACTTTCAGTAGCTGAGTTTAGCTCAGACTTAACCAACATCGAATACATGTTTTTAGACACAAAATCATGTATTTGGCATCAAAGTAATACTCATAATTGTTTAAGTAACTTTCATACCTTTCTTTTATGGCCAAATTTGCTTTCATCTATCATAACAATCTCTGCTCTTTGTCCAACAGTCTGCTTGCCTCTTCTTCTCATTCTTTTCATTCCTGATTTGCAAACTCTCCGCAGCTTGTCTGCAAGTTTACTCAGAGTTGCAGAACTCCGAGTAATTCCTTCCTGCAGCATGTCCACTTGTCTCAGTCGAAGGCCTTGGGCGAATCTGTAATAGATCAACCAGATAAATATTTCAATGACACAATTTAGAAGTGGGGGGTTAAAACCAATTTCTTAAGTTGTCATAATTATAACCATAATTTCTCATTTGCAGTCCCACTTGCAGACACAGCAGATACTCATAGCCTGAATACAAGAGTGTATTTAACCGGAAACAACAAATCTCAAAAGCAAAGTAGGGTGAAGAACATTCCCTGTATGAGGGGAGGAATGGAATAAAATCCCAAAACAAATTAAATCTGCTGTATCTTTGAAGAGTTTTAAGAAACAACCGAAAAAATGGATACTGAGTAAATTAGCACAGTGAAGTGTCTGTTTAGAAAAGTTAAGTTATTTTGAACTTGTGTGGGTTTTTTTCTCGCCAATGAATTAAGTTATTTTGAGACAATTTCCGGGAACCACCTAAAACCTAAAAATCCACAAGACCTTTGTACTACATTGGACTCTTCACAACCCAGTACTTATACAATTACACATAGTTGATAAATTCGACCAATGTTCAGAATTCTTCCCATTTAATGTATAAACTCATGTCTCGTAAGCATTGGCTCTTATAGGACCCATCCCAACCAACAGTATAGTGAGAACATTCAAAGAAAACAATATGGTCCGAGTTTGTCTTTGATGGCTTTTGTTATTATACAATGTAAAACCACGCACCTGTAGATGTAATGCATCCACGTATGCAGTCGAATGTGAGAATTCTCAAACATTGAGCCACTTCGGATGGACCTCGACACCGTTTTCCCTTTGTGACAGGAATCTCGGCATGTCCTGATGATTAAATCCAAAGGTTAATGTAACAAAATAAAAACCTATGATACTGTGCTGATTTCACTTAATAAAAATGTAACATAAATGAAGATGGAGAGGGGGACATAGATGTTTATGTATAAGTGTTGAAACAGCTAAGATTGGGATTGAACAAGGTAGTAGTCCTTGTGATTCCCTCCCCCCATGCAATCTCAAAGCACAACAGAACAGTCCCATTTCTAGGCCTACTTGACAAGTAATATCTACAACTGTTACACCTTAAATTGGGACATTTGAGTAAATTTAGCTGTGTCTACTCTACTCTACTTGTCACCACTTGTGCTTACGTGCCACGCAGCATGAAAAGGGTGATATCAATCAATTAATCCCTGTGCATGTACAAGTTTAAAGTCAAGCTGATTGGTGGCATGTATTGTTAAATAGGTGAACAATATGACCAGGAATGTGATCTAAAATTGGTAAAAAGGCATTTTTCATTTCAGATTTTGTACACATAT
Organism: Pollachius pollachius; assembly: GCF_949987615.1. Taxonomy (NCBI): domain Eukaryota; kingdom Metazoa; phylum Chordata; class Actinopteri; order Gadiformes; family Gadidae; genus Pollachius; species Pollachius pollachius. The sequence goes on along the minus strand of NC_136935.1, from coordinate 33,994,419 downwards.
AGAACTTTGTGGAAACATTAACACCCCTATCTCTACCAAATAAACAGTAGCTTACTTAAAAATTTAAATTTACAGCTGTGTGTGTGATTTGTATTGTGACTGTCTAGATGTGACTTAGCATATTTTGTGTGTACACCACTCATAACTTCTGTATTAAAAAAATTGTCGTAAAATATAGGATTTGCCACTGAATTCTAGCAGATATAATTGGATGGCTGCATGCTGCACACTCCCCTATGCTTACACACAAAGAAAGAATTAATAAATAAGGCACATGTCTAGTTGTTCTACTCACCATGCTGCCTCCTTTTTGCCGTAGGACCGTTTCAACTTCATAACATGAGAGCAAGAGGGGCATTTCATCCATTTTCGAAGTAGGCCTTCTTTCATTAACCATCTGGTGAACTTGTAGTTTTCCTTGGGGCACCGTCTAAAATGTATTCGACTCAAAAACTCGTAACCCAACAACATATTTGTTAAACCTATACCTATGGAATAATATTAGATTCAAAGCTCATAATATTGCCCCGCGCACCCGTCTTCTTTGATGTCTAAATGTGTAAACAGTCTCGCAGTCCTGCATCAAAGAATGGCGCGAAGTGCCATTACAGTAATTGACATAACAATCTACCAATCCGTAGCCGTGTTCGCCGTTGCTCTCATCCAATCATTGACTGTTACTATGCTGTCATGTGACATCCTCATCCAATCATCCAAAGGGAGCCACCAGTCACGTCAAAGATTCGGAGAAGGTGGGTATTTGCCGTTTCGTTCACAGTTTGGAGAGTGAAGAGGGAAATTCGTGTGACAAAAATGGTAAGTTAAGCGCTAGCCTGTTAATTGAAACTCCCCCTGAGTTTTGTAAGCACATCATAACGCCCGTCCTCGGGCCGTTTACATAGTTAAAGAGTAGTAAACCCTCCTATTTATCTGCAGTGTGTAGGCTAATTAGCTAATGTAACGTTAAGCTAGCTGAGTGCGTGAGTGTGCACGTGAGCTGGGTGAATATTAGGAAAGAAACTAACATTAACATAAAATGTGAAAGTAGGTGCATATGTAATGCTTTAGTATGAACCATATTTTGTAATGAAAAATAAATGATGCACTATGCAGTCATTCGAACAAGAAGAGCTTTTGAATCTTGTGTAGATTATTTAAGTTACATTTTGCCGGTTATAGTGACATGAATTTATTTATATTTTTACAGCCTAAGGCCAAGAAGAAAATGTCCCTAAAAGTCCCTAAAAATGGCTCGATGACAGAGGTGACCAAAAATGATTTGGATGGTAAATTTTTCTTTGTCAACTTTCAAGTAACTTTAATACCTAAATAATTAGCTTGTCCAAATGTGTTTTGAAAGTCCATTGAAAGTCCTCTATTCATATGTTGATTTTGTTGTACCTATGCCATACTGTAGGTCCTGAAGTTGAAGGAAGCTCTGCTCCAAGTCGCAGCAGCATAAGCAGCATTGGATCAGGTAATGATTTCTCATTTTCTAGCAGTGTATCTTAGCAGAGTTTGATTTTTTGCTAGGGATTTTTCCTGCCTGAGATTAAAGTTGTTGGCAGATTTTGTCAGTATACATGTGCTTACAAATCAAGTTGAGGCAGCCGCACACACCATATCTGGTCCACTACCTTTGTTACATGCATGTCATTCTCTCTTTCTCTCTCACTCACTCACTCACTCACTCAATACTGTCAAATCATAATATTTTTTGTATCCTGCTCTCATTTTTGTTTTTAAGGATCAATCTCCAAAGTGGAGTTCCTAGAAGCAAGGATCCAATGGCAAGAAAAAATAATAAAGGATCTTGAGCAAGAGCGCAATTTCTTGCGTGAGCAAATCATGGGAAAGAAGAAATCATGTGAGTGATTTGGGAGCAACTTGTATCTGCAAAATGTAATGTAATTGTAATGAAAGGTGTGATATGTCTTCATAACAATCTGATCTTTGTCTCATCTATCCTCCTATTTGATCAAAGCTCAACCAAAAGTATTTACTTTGGAGGACGACGACGAGGATGACGATGGTAACATGGATGAAGATGACGTCATTCCCCCATCTTCTCCAAACATCAGTGAGTCCTCGGACAGTGATGTTGTCATCCAAAGACGGAAGAAACGTTGGACACAGCCACCTGCATCTGCAACTGTGGCTGTGCTTGGAAAAGCTCATGTGAGAGGTAAGAATGGCATAACTTGAACCACCTGCCCTGTTAGCAACAAGTGGTCATGAAAAGTAATTATTAATAAAAGCATTGGAAGAGCTGTTAAAAATATATGTTCTGAAGTAATTATGAGGCAAAAATACAGATCTTCAGTTCTAGAGTCTGAATATACTAGGAATTTGATGATAAATAAAAATTAAATGTCTAAAGTAAAAAATGTGGCTTTCATCACGAATAAAGCTTCATTTTATTTTGCAGCATTCACACTAATTATTATTCAACATCAAATGTATTGCTAGAAAGATTTGTCTCTCAGAAGTAAACATAATTCTGAACCGTAAGACTTACCAACTAAACAGATCTTAGAGTATCATTTTTGTATTGAATTCTGAACCACATATTGTGCATGTAATCATATCAGTAGATGAGCAGATTGTCCCATTCCTAGAATATGCTTCATACTTTTATCAAAAGAGAAGTGACCGGTTTGAGCAATTTCAGCTGACCTTAAGCCGTTGTTTGTGCTCATTTCTCGTGTTCTTTTGTTTTTGTTTTATATATTTTTCAGCAAAAGGACCAGCTGAGGTTATCAGCAGATATAAAAAAGTCTTGAAAAGCTTAAGCAAAGTCCGCACCATGACTGAAGCCTTCAGAATCAATGGGCTCAGCATTGTGGATCCTGAAACCTTCAAGACCCTGAAGTATGATCCTGCAACTGAGACCCTGCAGTCCTTTGCTAAGAGGTGTGCAACGCACATTACCCCTGAGAAGAAGAGCATTATAGAGGACATGAAGGCCAAAGGCCAACTCCTCCCCTTGTTGATGAAATATGAAAGACTTAAGTGATCTGCTTTGTTCAGTTAAAGATCGGTTGTATTGTATTGGAAACGTGAAATATTAACCTGTGCAGATTTAGTTATATCCTTGTTAGTGCACAGGGGAAATAAATCACCTGATGCAGTAATTATAGAGCAAGTTTAGGCTGTGAAAGTGCAATGTTTGTACAGTTCAGTACATTTGTTCTAAGCTTTGACAAGTGTAGTTTAGCTGATGAAGAGCAAGTTCGTGTTGAGCTGTGCAGGTTTTATATTTTTTAGATTGTGCAATTTATTGTATTTTTGTACTTAATATTGTGCAGTATTTTATATTGTGTTTTTTTTAAGCAGGCAGATTTTGGTTAAAGGATCACACAGATGTTCAACAATAGAGTACCTGTATTATCATACAGTATGACCTGCTTATACATTTGATACCATATTGTATGACATGTTTATAAACATTGATACTTGTCAGTGTTTGAATTTTCAGGCAGTATTTGTTGTCAGCCTTGGGAAAACCTGAACCAGTGGTTTAATAAATGAGGTATTTGTACTTGTGCTGTCTTTGTTATTCTACCACTGAATGAGAGGGAACCTATAGATAGATCCATTTTTTTCAAAGGTGTAACCCATCGCTTGTTCATTGCAGTAGTTATGTGCTATAATATATTAACTAAGTGTAAAAAGGAGGCAACTTTAGATTAGGGAACATGTGTTGGTTAATAAGTGTTCAATTACTAGTGAATTAGTAATGATCAAGATGTCACTTTAGTATGGGGAACATATTCTAAGTAACAAAGACTTAATTTAGAGTTATTTGGACACTATTAACACTTGTAGTTTTGTGTATTTTTTATGTAAGAACAGACCATATTCATTAAGTGTTATTAAGGGAGAATAACTATTCTTGTGGTACTACCACCTTATAAAGTCCATACTAAGCAAAGCATATTGAGATCATAATTCATATGCAACAACTTCCTTACTTACTGCTAATAAGCAATAATTCTGAGGTTATTGAGGGAAAACTCTTAGTTAATGGCTTACTGGTTGTATAATAAGGCCATGCAGAATAAGGCATTAATAAGTACTTAATAATGACTAATGAAGAGCCAATATGTTACTAATTTGCATGCTAATAAGCAACTAATTAATGGTTAATAGGTGTACCTTAATATAAAGTGTTACCACATTTTTGTACTGTCTGTATGTAATTTTGCATTGTTTGTTTATGCTTCACAGGATGTCTGGTCTGTAGAAGTGTGTACTCCATTTGGATCAACAAGGAGCAAGGTGTATCACTCTCAAGAGAATGGATGAACTTTGAAATTCAAGTGTCTGGCCAGGGAAGTAGAACAACAAGTCTGTCTGCCTTGAGAAAGAAGGTGAGTAAACATGCTTTGTCCAAGGCCCACACTCAGGCAGTGAACGTGGCAGAGCAACAGGACAAAGCTGCCATTGAGAATGCAATGGAGGCTTTGACTGAGTCCTACATGAAGGAAACTGAAGCCGTGTTTCGAACAGCCTACCATATTGCCAAAAAAAACCGACCCTTTTCTGACCATGAGAGCCTCATCGAGCTGCAGGAACTTAATGGTCTAAAAATGGGCACAATACTTCATTCACGTTACAGTGCAACACAAATAATACAACATGTTGCCAGTGAGATGCAGAGTAAAATTGTCAGTAACATTATAGCATCATCCAGTCAGTTGGCTGTCCTAATTGACAAGGCATCTTCTTTAAGTCACAAAGCTGTCATGACAGTTTCAATTAAAGCATCAATTCAAGAAGAAAGCCCTGAGTTCATATTCATTGAACTTGTTGAACTGGAAAATCAGAGAGCAGATGGCATAGAACAGGCGTTAGTCACCTGTTTAACTAATGCTGGCTTTACAGAACAGTGGCTACATGAAAACTGGGTAACATTTGTATCTGATGGAGCCAGTGTCATGTTAGGAAAGAAGTCAGGAGTAGCAACCAGGCTGACCTCGAGAGCGTGAACTCATAAATGCAGCAGTTGAAGTAGGCTCACAACTTCTTCGCATTGGCAGAATCTTGGATGTACGCTGGGTGGCCAGTAGCTTTTGGACTGTTCGTGCTGTTTGGACATCCCTGGGAGCTCTTGTGCAGCACTTTAAAAATGCTTGCTGTGATGAGACGAGGTCCACCAAAGACAGGCAAATGTACAGAGGTTTACTAGACCGTGTTCAAAGTCCAGAATTTATTTGTGACCTTGGGCTCATGTATGACACACTCCATGAACTAAGTCTCCTGTCACAGGAGCTTCAGTCTCGTTCGATAACTCTGCTCAGAGCTGAGCATCTGCTGAAACGCTCAATCAGAGTGATCCAGTCATTCAAAGAGAGTCCAGGTGAGAAATATAGTGAGGCTTTAGAAGCAAAAAAGACTGGGGAGTATCGGTCTACAACACTGAAAACAATGGCAAAGCTGAATTCTATCAATCCAGGCCAGTTCTTACAAAGCCTTGTGAACAATCTGGAGAAATGCTTGTCTTTTGAGGATGAGACCATCAAGGACCTCAGCATCCTTGATCAGAGTAAATGGCCATCAAAGCCCAGCATCCGCCATGGTGAAGAACAAATTAAGCGACTGTGCAAGTGATTTAACCTGTGCACAGACCAAGCACTGAATGGGATGCGGGACCTACTGGAACAGCCCACTAGTGAGCCCAAGGACCTGAAACCACTCATGAACTGTATGAAAACATTCCCTGTCAGTGCAGCAGAGTTTGAGAGGAAATTTAGCCTTATGAACAATATAAGCTCAGACAAATGGGCTGTCCTACTGATCTCAAACATATCAAACTTGATGATGATTAATATCAATGGCCCGCCTACTTCCAAGTTTGATCCTAGAAAGTACACAAGGACCTGGTTGAAGGGCTATCGTGCTGCCTCTTCTGTGCGTTCTAGACAGTGCAGTGTGAAAACTCCTGCAGAAAGCAAGTCTGTCTGGAAAATACTGTGGTATGAGCAAGGTTCGAAACCCAGTACTGGGTTCAGAGAGTATATCACTGTTGATGTGTTGTAAATGCATTTTTTTTTTCTTTGTAAACTAAATATTGTTGTTTTGTTACATATTGTTTTGTTGAATAATTTCAATGATGATGTTCAATCATCATATGATATTTATATATATATTGATGTTATATATATCTAACAAGATGATTGATGTGGAATGATGTGCGTTTTTTTTAATCTAAGGTGAAATATGAACAAGGATGCATTGTCAAATTCAGATCTGAAGTATTTTATTTAAATAAATGTTCAAAAAATTACTGAAACACCATGTTTGCCTTATCTATATTTTACATTCATGCAGGCTGCCTGTGTGACCAGTAATACCTACAAACTGCTCCTGATCAGGTCATGTTAATTTTATAATAGTGGCACACTCTGGCCCATGCTATGTGTTGCAAATCAGCTGTTCAAAGACACAGTTTACCAAATAAATTACTGACTTGCCAAGTGAGAGAATAGGTGTCATTCCAGGAATAAGGAATAGTTCACTCAAAATGCATAGTTGTCTCTCACTAGTCTGTGGGCCAGTACTGGTTTAGTAATTTCATAATCCCTCCTCCCTCAGATCAAGCAGCAGAAATTATGTGACAATGAGCAAATACTACCGACAGATTTTTGGGTAAACTAAATAGAGTTGTCTTATATGTCACTGTTTCTAAAACAGGGCTGTAATATTCTTATGTTGTAGCTGTTAAATGACGGGACCGATTTAACATGACGGGTACTTTATTCGAGCGTCCATTTCCTTGTGACACACAAAACGATACATCTCGCGCCTCACCCTTCACATATGCAAATGAGGTGTCATCTGACCAATCACAGTAACCCATCTATCTGTAGGATATTACATCTCCCTTCTTTTGTAATAAACAATGAACATAACTAACACGCCTAACAGTGGCTCATAAACAAATACCAGAGGTAATAACAGGTAAGTCCAGTAACTGTAATAACTGCTTTTCAGACATATCCTATAATTAAAAGGTAGGTTATCAAGGTTATTGTTTTGTAATAAACAATGAACATAACTAACACGCATAACAGTGGCTCCATAACAAATACCAGAGGTAATAACAGGTAAGTAAGCTTTTCAGACATATCCTATAAGTAAAAGGTAGGTTATCAACAGGTAGGTTATCAACAGGTAACTTCAGTGTTCACTTTACATACATGTTTCCTTTTTTTTTTTTTTTTTTTAACGCTACACTTTAATATCACAGGTCCATCACTTGTCTCGGCTTCACCAGACGCCCAGACCTAGTGTGGGCATATGGCGCTGGCCCATCACTGGCAAGGCCCCCAGTGTTAGTGGTGTCCGTAGGTAGGTTCTCTGACACCGGAGTGTCTGGCCTGTCATTCATTACAGCTGTGTGTTCTGGCGCAGGAGTATCAGACCTGTCACTCACTTCAGCGGTGTGTTCTGGTGTAGGTTCCTTGGTCGGTAGGAGGTGGCGGCGGTTGCGGCGGTAGGTCTGACCCTCACTAGTGCTGATGTGGTACGATCTGTCAGTATGTGCCGGTTGCATGATGGTTGCAGGTCTCCACAGTCCATTATCCTGCCGGTAATGTATATTGTCCCCAGCCTGCAGAGTCGACAGCGGCCTGGCGCTCCGGTTGTAGTACCGGCGTTGCTGGTGTTGCATGTGTTCCCGCCTCCTTCTGGCGGCGGTTGGGCTGATGACCTGGGGTTGTAGTTGCGCTGCTGTGGTAGGAAGGATGGATCTCAGCCTGCGGCTGTTGAGCAGCTGGGCCGGTGATTTGAAACCGTCCACTGGAGTGTTCCGGTATTCCAGTAGGCTGAGGTACGGGTCCTTCTTTTCTGCCCGTGCCTTGTCCAGTATAATCTTGGCTGTCTGGACAGTTTTTTCTGCGAGCCCATTGCTTTGGGGGTAGTGCGGGCTTGTCGTTGTGTGTTTGAAATCCCATGTGTTTGCAAAGTTCTTAAAGTCCTGTGAGCTGTATTGTGGGCCATTATCCGAGATCACCTTCTCGGGGATGCCATTACGGGAGAACATGGCTTTCAGTTTTCGGATTACTGCTGATGAAGTAGTGGAATACAGCCTCTCGATTTCGAAGTACCTGCTGTAGTAATCCACCGATACAACATAGTCTTCTCCATTCCATGCAAACAGGTCAGTTGCAATGACCTGCCATGGTCTGTCGGGGATTTCATGAGATAGCATTGGCTCTTTTGGGTTTGACTTCCTGTGTTGCAGGCAGATGGTGCACTTTTCCACCATGGCCTCTATTTCTCTCCCCATTCCTGGCCAGAAAAGGATGTCTCTCGCTCGTAGTTTGCTCTTTTCCATGCCTAGGTGCGGAGTGTGTATTGCTGTAAGCATGCTGGCTCGGAGAGAGTGTGGGACTATGATCTTTTCCCCTTTGAATAGGATTCCGTCCATCTCTGATATTTCATCCCTGTGGTTCCAGTATTCGGCAGTGGTGGGTGAGCATTTCTTCCTGGTTTCAGGCCACCCAGACAGTACATACTCTTTCAGCATGGTGAGCTGAGGATCCTGTTCGGTGGCTGTTCTGATGTCTGTAAGCTTTCTGTCGCTCACAGGGAGGTTGCTGATAACCGTGTGGACTTGCGTATCCATGCCCTCACTCAGAGTGTGGTCGTTGCAGGGTAATGACTTCCTGGAGAGTGTGTCTGCGACAGGGATGTGTTTACCTGGGCGGTGGATGATGGTGATGTCATACTTCTGCAGCTGCAGGATCATCCGTTGTAAGCGTGGTGGGGCCGCTGCGAGGGGCTTTCTCAATTGATTCCAATGGCTTGTGATCGGACTCGACGACAACCTGGCGCCCGTAGACATACTGGTGAAAACGCTTACATCCAAAGAGAACAGCGAACAGTTCCTTCTCAATTTGAGCATAGTTTTCTTCTGTGGCTGTGAGTGATTTTGAAGCGTAGGCGACGGGCTTTTCTTCTTGCAGGAGCACAGCCCCCAAACCACTTTTAGACGCGTCGACCTGGAGCCTCAGCTCCTTGCTTGGGTCAAAGTAGGTGAGCACAGGTCCTGGCTCCCGTGTGATGAGGTCCTTCATTTGCTGGAAGGCGGAGTTGTGTGTTTCATCCCACACAAATTCGCTGCTTTGCTTCAGTAGCTGGCGGAGGGGTGCGTTTATTTCAGACAGACTTGGGGCAAATCGAGCCAGGTAGTTCACCATCCCCATAATGGTCTCCAGTTCGGCTTTGTTCTGGGGTGGCTCCATCTCTTTTACAGCTTTCACCTTGTCAGGGTCTGGCTTGATACCTTCTCGTGTGAGCCTGTGTCCAAAGTATTTGACCTCTGTGACGCAGATCCTGCTCTTCTCGGGGTTGAGCCGTACACCTCTCTCTCTGGTCCTCTCCAGCATGGCCCGCAGGTTAGCGTCGTGTTCCTCTCTGGTTCGCCCGTAGACCAGGATATCGTCAACTATTGCAGCGACGCCTTTCAGGCCCTCATACGTCTCGTCTATTTTTCTCTGAAACTCATCCTGGGCTGATACGATGCCGAAAGGAAGGCGGAGGAACCTGTATCGGCCGAACACAGTGTTGAACGTCGTAAGCATGGATGAATCCTCGGTTAGTATAATGGCCCAATAGCCTGAACTTGCGTCCATGACGCTGAAAAACTGTGCGCCTGCCAGTCTTGGGGTGACATCCTCCAGAGTGGGGAGTGGGTAGTGAGGTCTTTTTATAGCTTTGTTTAGCTCGCGGGGATCTAGGCATACTCTCAGTTTACCTGTATGTGGCTTCTCTACTACCACCAGTGCATTCACCCAGTCTGTAGGCTCGGTCACTTTCGCGATGATTTCGGCCCCTTCCATCTCATCGAGCTCGTCCTTCAGGCGGCTGCGGAGGGTGAACGGGATTCTCCGTGGTGGGCACACGACGGGTGTGGCTGTGGGGTCCAGGCGTATGCTGCATTCACCTGGGAACTGTCCAACGCACTGGAACACATCTGCAAATTCCTCCCTCACATCACAGCCTTCTGTTTGAGTTGCATTTACAGACAAAACTAGTTTAATGAGGTCCATATCAATACATGCTCTCAGTCCTAATACAGGTGGAGCTTTGGTGGTGACTATGTAGAACTCCAGTGTCATAGCAGTTCCTTTGTATTTACAGCTTAGGTTGCATGTCCCTTTTACATCAAGTGGCTCACCACCATATCCTGTGAGGCGGCGGGTTGTGGGCTTCATGTCTGCCTTGCTAAACAGTTTGTGAAATCTTTGAGCTGGGATTATGTTGACTTGGGCACCGGTATCTAACTTGAATTTGACTTTGTGATTTTTCTGTCCAATTTCCATCTCAGCAATGGCCACATCATTGTCTGTGCCTTTTGAAATTGTGTCAATGTATAGTGTCTCCTGTTCGTCTGTATCGCTGTCTTGGGCGTTAGCGCCCTCTACTGCATGCACTGGCTTGGCCCTGCGTTGCTGCTGAGATCTGCATACCTGGGCGAAATGATCAAAACGTTTGCACTTGTTGCATTGTCGGCCCCTAGCTGGGCAGTCCTGACGGTCACTGTGTTGTTCTCTTCCACAATTCCCACATGTTTTGCCATGTGGTCTGGCTCTGTCTCCACTGCTTGAATATTTCCCCCTTTGATTGTAGTTAGCGCTGTATTTTGGCGCCTCTCCGTGCATCTTGGCGCGGCCCACAGCGTGTATGTCGTGGCTATCAACGTTAGCTGGTGCTCGACTGTTCATGGCTTTCATTTGTCCCCGGGCTAGCTCATGCGAGCGTGCAATGTCTATTGCTTTGATCAGATCTAGCGTAGCTCCATGACTAAGTAGTTTCTCACGTACCTTATGAGAGTTCGTTGCGAAAACTATCCGGTCCCTAACCATCTGGTCCGAGTAAGCATAGCCACAGTCCTTGACCAGCAACTTCAAATCCGTGACGAATTTCTCAAATGGCTCGCCAGAGCCTTGCATTCTGTCTTGAAACTTGTATCTTGCAAAAATGGGGTTCGCTTTTGGGGTCACATATTCCTCAAACTTGACGTAGTACGCCTCCAACAATTAAACCTGATCTTCCGTGAGTGTCCAAGTGTTAAAAATGTCCCGACCTTTGTCTCCGACCCACAGTAGAAGGTCACTGCATTTATCCTCCTCGCTCACGGCTTTCAGTGGGCCGGTGAACATTAGCTTCACATGCTGCTTGAACCTTCTCCACGACTCCGGTAAATTAGCAGATTCCCAGTCCAAAGTTGGGCTCTGAACACCAGAGGAATGCATCCCGACTGAATGGTAAGCGTTGAGTTCTTAATAACTCTGACACCATGTAATATTCTTATGTTGTAGCTGTTAAATGACGGGACCGATTTAACATGACGGGTACTTTATTCGAGCGTCCATTTCCTTGTGACACACAAAACGATACATCTCGCGCCTCACCCTTCACATATGTAAATGAGGTGTCATCTGACCAATCACAGTAACCCATCTATCTGTAGGATATTACAAGGGCGCTTTTCTGGGCTGCGTTAAAAAAAGGGCAAACATTTAGAGTAGGCCTATACCCACTTCTCCAGGGACCACTACACCACTGCTCCCAAGTGATGTACATTTATGTGTACCATAAAGGAGACATATTATGGTGCTTTCCCAACCAGTAAACATAGTATTTGAGTTCCAGAAAACATGTTTTTGAAGCTGTTTGCTGGAAATAGCTTTTAGGAAAAAAAATCTTGCCTACCGCTATTCCCCTCTGTTTCAGTCACTTCAGAATGCGCTGTTTCTGGTGTCTGTAGCTTTAATACAAATGAGCTGCTGCCCATTGACCAATGAGCTGTCAGACTGAACCGCAGCATTGAGGAGAAGGAATTGTTGCCATTTACGGACTCCTGGAGCTCTATATCTAAATAACATAATAGAATATAATAATAATATTATATATGGGTATTTATATAATATTATAGCTAATATCACGGCCAAAAGCTATGTGCGCCTCGGATGATATTATCAATCATAAAGACTGCTTCTGACGTCTCTGGTACTTCCACAACAAGTAAAGACTCGTAGTGGGGGATATCTCGGCCATGGTTGAGAAGAATTGGGGGAAAGGAATGTTGGCCTTGACTCTCTGAAGTCTGTGAACCGCGACAAGGAGGAGAAAGGGATTGTACTCCGGGAGCTGAGCTGCGGGACTGCCGCTCAGCTCCCCGCGCCGGACCTGCCGGACTGCCGTTGAAGCCGTCCGGCTGCCACCGAAGCGGCGGCGGTCGGCAGCTCCGGCAGGGGGAGCTCGGCGGCAGTTTGGCAGAGAAAGGTATTGTACTCCCGGAGCTAAGCTGCCGGGCTTCCGCCGATTTCCCCCTCGGCGGAGCTGCTCGTCCGCTGGTCCACAAAATCTTAGCTATGCTCTGATTGGAGCGGAGTGGGGAAGTGGGAGGTAATATTCAACTGTGCCCCCTTCCTCCTACGTAGGAAGGGGGCACAGTTGAGCGAGTCAAAACTGACTCGCTCGTTTGGTAACTAGGCGGGGTATTTTGAGAAATGCATATTTCACTCAAAAAATCATGTACAGACTTTTTTCAAAGTTTGTATGCGTGTGGGAACACCAGAGACCCAAATCAACACCCCAAAGCCCAGGAAAAGTTTTGTTTTCATAATATGTCCCCTTTAAAAAGTCAAAATTCTTATGTCATATGGAATATTTATTCCCTAAAGGTTAAGGAATTATATTTTTATGCTTATTTCTAAACTTGAACCCATGTTCTCAAGGCCGTGTTGGCACCACATCTAGCTGGAGGTAAAAGCCGTGATGATGGACCGGCGAGATTCGAACCCCGGTCGCTGCCGCTACATCTCAGAAATCGAAAAAATATGCTTTACATTCTATGAAATCGGTGTATTTATAGCGAATTCCCTAAATTATAAAATAAAGTAGGTAGGACGTTGCTTTTGCATTTTGAAATCATCATCACTCTTTTGGGATTAATGGCGAACAATTCTGCAATATGCAGAATCTTTTCACTTACGAATTTATATGATCGGCTACTTTTGCCAGCACGCCTGCCTTTTTATGTGCAACTGTCTTGCCCCTATCTATTATCTGATTCTTGAACTCCTCATAGGATTTCATTATGACTATCTGTTCCTCTTGAGTGAAATAGACTGCGAAGAATTGACGAGATTAACACCCATTTTACGGGAAAGCGCATTGAAACTAAAGCGAAAAACCTGGCTTGACAAATTCATTCGTAAGTGAGCTTTGTGGTACCGTTAAACTCTGATTGCGAGTTGCATATTTGTCAATCCAAGTTTTCCCAAGAAAATATGGGTCTGTTCAACGCGCTTTGTTGTATACCCCACAGATCCTTTCACCTTCTTTTTTTTTTTTGCATTTGCTAGTGCGTTCGGATTACGCAGTTTATTCAATCAATTCATAGTAACGCACCGCAATGAACGTACAGTAACTGTACCAGCGTTGTAACGACGGTAACAGTAATTAGTTAGATAACTCCGTTACTGAAAAATAACGGCGTTACCTAACGCCGTTCTTTTAAACAGCGTTATTACAAACACTGAATATAAGGTGGTCGGTTCTAGGTTTGTTCGATTCCCCTCCCTTTATAGGGAAAATAATGTGGGCGTATTGCCAATATACATCGCTTTGTCTTAATTGTAACTAGTTTTAACACAGTGGGTTGCTGACTTTGTAGACCCTATATGTGGCTCAAGGCCCCAAAAAAACCTCTTGCATCTAACGAGGAACTCAGTTAGACACTTTTAGACTGAAACAAATAATTTGCATGAAAATAATGATAAAAAGTGTATTACAATATCGTTTTACAATTGATATTCATTCAAAGAGTAAATACACCATTTATCTATGTCAAAGTTACATGGTATAAGAGTATTATAACAAAAGTTATATCGTGGATTATAGATTCACAGCATTGGAGACACAGGTAATATAGTCACATGAGTATATTGTACAAAACTCTGTAGAAGCCCCTTCTCCTCCCCTTTTGGGTTATCAACACCCCAAAAAATATATAGATACAAATTCATCCTGGTGCATAATCGTAGCACATATTGGGCCAAGATAGGCGAAAACAATATGACTAGTAATAACAATATTATTAAATAATAAGGAGATGATAAATAGATAATACAAGAGATTAAGTAGTTATAATTAAAGTGCAGGTAATAACAGTAGTGCAAGTGCGACACAGAAGCAGTTCAATGAGACTGTATGGTGTCAGTGGGAGACCAGTTACACGACAGTCAGTGTTGGTGGGGACAACTGCTGTTGTTGTTGCGGGAAGTTTCATCTTGATGGACCGCAGCCTCCTACCGGAGGGGAATGTTTGGAAGAGTTTGTGTCCAGGGTGGGAGCGGTCAGCCGCAATCTTGCCTCCCCACCTAAGGGCCCTGGAGGGGTGCAGGTCCAGGAGAGATGGCAGATCGCAGCCAATCACCATCTCGGTGGAGCAAATGATATGTTGTCCTTTGTAGTGGGAGCAGTCTACCAAATGGTGATGGAGGAGGAAAGGATGGACTTTATGATGGCAGTGTTGAAGAGCACCATCATAGGTTTGGGCAGTTTTTTCTTCCTCAGCTGCCACAGGCATTAGATCCTCTGCTGGGCTTTCTTTCTTTGTTGATGTTCATCCCCCACTTGAGGTCATGGGTGATGATGATGCCCAGGAAGCAGAAGGACTCCACAGAATCGACTTGGGTGTCACACAGGGTGATGGGGGTGGGTGGAGCTGGGTTCTTCCTGTATTCCACAACCATCTCCTTTCTTTAAAGCATTGAACTCCAGGTTGTTTTGATCTCATCAGGACACCAGATGGTGAACCAGAGATGAGCCCAATGAGGGTGTTGTCGTCTTGCAACTTCAGGAGCTTGACTGACCGATGACTGGAGATGCAGTGGTTTGTGTGCTGGGAGAAGAGGAGGGGGAAAAGGACTACAATGCAGTAAATCAAGGGGTAGAATCTTTCAGCATTAACCTATTTTTCACATTACACATTTTCACTTTATTTCTAACTTCTCTAATCTTCACTCACTGCTTAATTTATGTTCTTACTTGTGCTTAACATCATGGAATGTCCATGTTGATCTACTAACTGTTGTAGGAACTCAATGAAAATAAATGTAGGCCTATAATAAGTTTATTCTTATTTGTGTCAATAAATTGTCATGTCTGAGAAGCTTTTTTTAATTGTATCTTTTTTTTGTTTCCTTCTTATTTTTACTTTTTACTATTCACCAAATTATTACCAAAGCGTCATCTTTGTTGGACAAAGTGGGAAACTCTATGGGCCAAACAGTTGTTTTAATATGTCTGTTGAAAATGCCAAATGCTCAGAAATATCAGCTGTCGGATGGTGGCATGTGTTCATTTTAGACCCTGCCTACGGGTAAGTGAGTTTTAACCAAGAACCTTTCGTGACCCGACGCAACGTGATGCATTTATTCTCTGTGTAGCTCCCGGGAAAGCTGAAATAAATGTTTGCAGTGAAAAATGTATAGCATATAGCAAGCAACATTAGAATTCCTAACAAACTTGAACAGGAGCATATCATAAAGCATAATAACACATAGATAACAAACGGGAGATACCTGGGCCTCAAACTTCTTTGGTAGGATTCAAAGAAACAGTAAAGAAAGGTTTATGGAACACTATACCCACACAATATACATGATGCTCTGATCTGCCTGTACTTCAATGTTTCAACAACATTCTTGAGTCATGCATTTTCAATTGTCCACTTAATCCTCTCTCTAAAATGCAAAATGTTCTCGGTGAACAACATTCTAATTTTGGTATTGGACCAATCCTGATATATTCTGCATTATCCAACTGCATTTGATTGTCTTAAAGAATGCTAAACTGCTTAAGGGTGTATTTATAAATTGTGAGCTAGAAAAAAAAGGACTATTTGGGAAAAGGCATTTAATCAATGAACATTTCCTAGAATTGTCTTATGTTGTAGGCCATGTTAATATGGATCTCCTTAGGCACGTTAGTCTAGGAGGTGGGCTGGTTGATAACGCAATAGACACAACAGGCAAGGTGCCTGACTCTGATTATTTAGATTTTTTTTCAAAAACTGCCTTATCTTATCAACATCATACACAAATAGCATTACAAATAACATTTATATCTGCCAGATTTCTTGAGTCATACCCATGAAAATACTTACCCAGTTTGGTCATCTACTGCTCATACAGCACTTCCACCTCAAGGTAAAGCATGTTGTGAGCTCACTGATGCTCTTCTACATAGTGTTTAGTAGTTATTTGAGTTACTGTAGCCTGACTTCAGTCACCTGGATAACTTAAAATAATCAAGAATACAAAAAACTCAAAGAAAAACTGTTTATGGGGTAGCAAGGGAAGTGACGAGGAAAGAGTGGTAGGGTGTAAACTATTTAATTAAATAAATATTTATGTTTTTCTTTTATCACAGTTATTTTCTTTACCTTGACATGTTTCGACGGATATACTTCCGTCTTCATCAGAAGGTCACAAGGGTGTATTAGTGTGACGCGTTCTTATCAGCTGATGTTAACGGAGATGTGATCCACCGGTCAGTTTTTTGACTGGTGAACCACACCTCCTGCTGTCAGTCTGCCGCCCCCCAGGATGGCACTCCAGGTATGGGAGAGCATATATGTTCCCTCATCTCTGTTCATCGTCTTCGGGCTCCGCTTTCTTATTTCAATCGCCTCCTTTATCCAACAGTGGTATCGGTTGTTTTCCTGCTTAATGACTCTGGCATTGTCCCAATCCATGATATGGTTCTCTCTTTTGCAATGGTCCGTTATGGCTGATCTGAGGTTTTCTTGCTGGGCCTTGCCCTTTATTGCTCTTGTTTGTCTCTGAGCTGTCTCCTTTTTACATTCCTTTTTATGTTCTTTTTTTTTGTAGGTTTTATTGCATGATTGACATGGTATTTCATATATGACGTTTCATTTGTCGTGTTGAACAACTTTTGTCCTTTGGGTGAAATAGCAGCTGTCGTACTTTTGTGTGTGGTTTTACCGGTGTGTTTATTTGGTGCCTTTCCATGACCCTCTGGATGCGCTCAGTGACCCCTCTGATGTACGGCAGTGTCACTGCTCCTCTGCTCTCCCTTTTTTGTTCCTTATTTTTTTTCCTTTTCTTTGTTTGTGTTTCCTCTTTTTCTTTTAGCTGTTGCGTTCCTTTCTGTATTGCCCATTGTGGATACTGACATGTTTTCAGTGCATTCTGTATATGTTGCTCCTCCTGTGCTCTGTCCTTGGGATCCGTTGTTAAAGCTGCCTGTTCATGTAGTGTTCTAACCACTGATAGTTTATGTGCTATTGGGTGTTCTGATGTCCAAAGTAGTTATTGGTCTGTGTGCGTCGGTTTCCTATAGATTTTTATTTTGATGTCTCCTTCAATCATGTGGTGGATTTTATGTCCAATAAAGCTATGGTTCTGTCTGTTTCTTCTTCATGTGTGAACTTTATGTTGCCAGTGTGGTCAATGGAATTGAGGTGATCTGTGATTTCTTCTGTATGTCCTCTCTTTACTTTTTCCAGAATGCCGTCCTTCTGATGAAGACGGAAGTATATCCGTCGAAACATGCCAAGGTAAAGAAAATAACATCTAGCAATATATGTGTCTGTGATAAAAGAAAACTATAAATATTTATCTCAAGTGTAAACACAATGAATGCATTACAACTATTTAATTAAATACATTAAATTAATTTAACACATTCAATATAATACAAGACATCAGGGTTCAATATAGAGAACAAGAGTCCTTGGATGACGTAGATGGGTAAACCAGGAATGCAGGACAGTAAGGCTGCATTCTGATACAAATATGCTTGGTTTTATGACATTGCTTTTCTTTGTTGTGTGACATAACTGCATCATATAGCTTCATGTGGAATGCTGTATTCAATATTATGCCCTTCTTCAATTTAAAAAAAATGGGCTTATTCAAACGTAATCTAAACAGAACACAGTGCAATGCACACATTGGTATAACTCTTATAAGTAGTCCCCCTCCCATTATTTATTTCCCTCTTATTACCGATTCCATTCCTACACATTAGACTATAACCTACCATGTTGAACTGTTGCAAGTAATTAAATGTAACTTTTTTTTTTAACGTTAATTTAGTTTTTTAAGATAATGACCATTGAATTGAAAAGTAAGAGTGGCTCCAGTGGGCTACCTGCTGCTTTAAAGGAACACATAAGGTAGGTCTGGAGTTGATCAGATATTTTTAAAATGTCTTCTTTTTTTTTTTTAAATTGTGTGTGGGACTAATTGCCTTTGAGTTAAGATTTCAGAGTTAGGTTTCTATATAGGGTACTTGCAATTTAATAGAGAGGCCAGAAGAGGGCTGTAGTACCTTACAGACTGTCCAAAACATCTGGACTTATGTGATCGAGTTACTCTAGTGAGGGAGGTCACACTCTTACCCCCAGACTTCGCCTTCCATCCCAAACAAACAGAAATAGCTCCTATAGTATAATACATTCATAGCACTTTAATAAAAACAAGAGAGGAAGTGGAAAGACAGTGAGAAGGAGGAAGAGAGAGAAGGATGGAGGTCAGACAGACAAGGGAATCCCAGTTTTTGTATGTTCGGCCAAAGGGAGCAGTCTTAAGTCATGCCAAATAGTCTCCTTTAAAAGTGTGAGTTAAAGTAGATCAAAGAATAAATAAAGAGATGTTGTTTTGTCCCCACAGTTAACCTTTTTTCCCTGGAAAGGATGTTCCCCATCACAGCTCTTTGGTATGTTAGCCTCGGGTTTTGCTTCAATGTCGTTGTATGCGATTCCAATTTCAGCAAACTCCTTGTTGAGCTCCGTGTAGCTCCCTGTAGCTGATTCCCGACGGCCTCGTGTTCCAAGGGGCCAACTCAGATGGTTCATTAACAACAAGAAAAATGGCCTTTGACATTGAATTCCCCATCTGCCCCCAGACATTACCCCAACAACTAAGATGTAGCAAGGGAAAACGTCCTAGCTCTGATATGTCTGCCAGCATGAACTTCCCCCTGGAGAGACCTGTAGTAGAAATGTAACCCTGTTGTGGTGAATAAATAACGTGCTAGGGCAAGTGATGGTTTAACAACAAATATCTTTCTGTTTAACCACATTTTGCATGTATACACACATCAAACACACACACCCACACACATACACACACACACACACAAACACACACACACACATATGAGGGGCCGCCTGGGACAGAATTCATACTTGGTCTTACACACACTATTATAATCTCGCATATACACCAGTATACTCATACACACACACTATTATACTCCTTTTACATGTATGAGAGTGTATAGTAGTGTATGTGACAGAGTATAGTAGTGTGTGTGAGAGGGTATAGATGTTTATGCAAGAAAATATAGTAGTATGTGTGAGAGAGTTTGAATGAAACGGAAGAGAGTTTGAATGAAAAGGAAGTGAGTTTGAATGAAACGGAAGTGAGTTTGATTCCTCAGTTCCTGAGGAATCTATGAGGGGCTGCCTGGGACAGAATTCATACTTGGTCTTACACACACTATTATAATCTTGCATATACACCACTATACTCATACACACACACTATTATACCTGTTACGTGTAAGAGAGTGTATAGTAGTGTATGTGCGAGAGTATAGTAGTGTGTGTGAGAGAGAATAGTAGTGTATGTGAGAGAGTATAGTAGTGTATGTGAGAGAGTATAGTTGTTTATGCAAGAGAATGTAGTAGTGTGTGAGAGAGAATAGTATTGTGTGTGTGAGAGTATAGTAGTGTGTGTGAGAGAGTTTGACTAAAACGGAGTGAGTTTGATTCCTCAGTTCCTGATTGGCTGAAAGAAAAGGCGGTAGCTTCTGGCGCTCAAAATACTGCTCTGTCATTTCACTTTTGAATCTCAAGCGATGTTGTTATGCTGCGTTCTCGTGGCCGCCTGAGTTTGAGAGAGGCTTCCTCTTGTGAACGCCATTCATTCTCAACCATGGTCGGCCTCTACGTGTTGTGGAAGTACCAGAGACGTCAGAAAAAACGACACAGTCGTTTAGAATACATAATATCACCCGTTCTATAAAATATTCAAATCTAGAAACCTCCGGGAACTCCAGCGTGAGTCCAGGAGCTCTATATCTAAATAATATAAGATGATGTAATATATAGATATCTTTAAAATATACTATATACACTGCTATACTCTCTTGCATAAACAACTATACTCTCTCACATACACTACTATTCTCTCTCACATGCACTACTATACACTCTCATACATACTTGTAAAAGGAGTATAATAGTGTGTGTGTATGAGTATAGTGGTGTATACACTCACACACACACACACACCAACACAGACAGGGTGAAGTTTAAGTATTCTCAATGACCAAACAAGTCTTTCAAACTTCCTGCAGGTCTGTGTGTGTGTGTGTGTGTGTGTGTGTGTGTGTGTGTGTGTGTGTGTGTGTGTGTGTGTGTGTGTGTGTGTGTGTGTGTGAGACTTATCACAAGGAAGGGTCGAGGAGGGAAAAGGGTGGTGGGAGTGCTGCTTCTGCAGTAGCCAGCCCTAAGGACAGGAGAGAGGTGGGACAGCGGTGATGTCCTGCCGGAGCCAAGCACCGGAGCCTTGCCGTAAAGAGGTGACAAAACCAGGAATCTGTTCATCCAACACCCAGCCATGAGGATCTGGGTTCATTCCTCAATGTCCACAGCTTGTACTCCATCTTTGCGCAGGATCCCCATCCAGATCCCCGAATTTAAATATTTTTCCAATGTGTTTTATAATCTTCACGTTCAACCTTTTCTTGCAGCTGTTCGATAGTTATTCACGTGCACTGTGTTTCGGTGGTGCAACCCTTATTATTGTAGTTGGTGCTGTCCAGGGGAGCAATTTCCTTCAAATATTTGAATGTAAGGTGTGCACTGGAAAGGCTGGCTGTTGTTGCCTCCCACCCAGTGGAACTGGCAAGTAAGATTGTTGTTGTCTTTGGGGCTCATCCGGGACATTTCTCAATTGCTTAATGATGAAATATACACTCTCACCTTGAGTACATAAATATCTACTCAAGGTGATTTTTGCATTCTTGCAGATTTTGGGTTGTAGCTTCATGGTTTAATGCCCTGTGCAAGTCAGAAGAATTTTAATCAATAAAAAGGTTAACGATGACGAGAATAGGAGGGTAAGCATGTATTCTGTTGGAAAGGATTTACAAATCATTTCAAAGGCAGTTTTAAAACACAAAAAGTCACTAAAATAGATATACCCCACAATACAATTAATTAGCTAAAGTTTTTGTTAAATATATTTAAGATATTTTGTTGCTGCAAAAAATCTTACATCGGTAATTTTGTGACAGGGCTTCGGTGACTCACAGAGACCATGCTGCTCATAACAGGAGTAGTTAGGTCAGTCCCCAACCCTTATTCCCTGTTTTAGGTCAGAAGATTTGTGGGTACCCAGCATGCAACCAACACATCTCACCGAAATATAGATGTAAAGCAAGAGCAAAATAAGTGGGATAAAGACGGAGCCAGAAAAAAGGGAGTTATGGGTGCAAGATGGGATGGGGAAGGCAGGATGAGGCCCCTCTCACTGCCAGGTGAGTGTTATAGCAGGTCTATGACAACAGGTGTTATCTAGCCACCTTCACAAGTGAATGGGTGATCGTAGTGAACATGGTCATAACTCATGGCTCATAAATTCTCTTATCGCTAATGACGATATAAACCAACAGTTAGGAAACTGTCTCATCGTAAAAGGTGATGGCTGTTTATTAATGTGGAACACTAGGAGAGAGGCTGTGAGATGTGTGAAGAGAAATGGCCGAACGGAGATAGGCCTGAAAATCCCCACTTTATATTAAGGTACACATATTCGCCATTAACTAGGTGCTTATTAATATGCATATTAGTAACATACTGGCCCTTTATTAGTAATTATTAGACACATATTAATACCTTATTCTGTATAACCTTATTTTACCCTTACTATTCCATTAATTAAGATTTCACCCAATATAACCTCCTAATTATTGTTTAATTACTGTAAATAAAGCCGTTATTGGATATAAGTAATGATGCTAATAACCAAGGTATCATTGGGGCCTTGTAAAGGGGCAATAGCACAAGAACAGTCATTCCCTCTTTATTACTCTGAAATAGTATAGTCTGTTCTTATGGAAGACAACTTATTAACCCAAACATGTTCCCTATTCTAAAGTTGCAACCTCTTCACATTTAGTTAAGTCATTACAGCGTCAAAATGGCATTCAGGTTACTGCACTGAACCGAAACAAAGTACAAAGACAAAACCAGGTCCCCAGGTCAATTATTTCATTTTAAGCATTACATAACTTGTGCATCAATGCCAGTTACAGCACAGAGGTGCTTACAATGCATTAAATCAGCAAACAAATATATATATATATATATATATATCCAATTAACAGATACATTTATCTCTGACTTAATCAAATAATTTAACTGAGACTTCTGCATCATAAAAATAAATAATTCTTTTGAATGTCATGGAAAAGCATTCCCAGTGGTCAATGTCTGTGGTGGTTACCACGCCATTTTTGGTGCACTGCACACAAAATATCGATAGTTATGATATTATAACTCTAGTTCTATGATTGTAGGCGTAGCTGTCTAGACTTCGGCTTATGGGCTTGTCCCGTGCGCGTGCTCGCGCGCACTGAAAATTTAAACTATGCACCAATCAACGATGGCACCGCCCACAATTCCCACGGCACCGTGTATATAAGGCGGCGCATACCGCCGCTCATCCTCCACGATTTCTTTCAGTATTTGGAGGATAGCAGCAGGTGGGAAACTAGACGGCTACCCCTAAAATCATAGAACTACAGTTATAATATCATAACTATCGTTCTATTTCATGTAGGCCACACCATCTAGGCGTCGCCTTATGGGCTAAGGCGAAGCTGCGAGCGGAGACCAATCAATATACTCCTGCTGGATCCCAGTCAAAAAACGTAAGTCACCAGGGCACATCAGACTCAAAAATGCTTAGGATGTGCAAAACACAACGGCTTAATAAAAAACTAATGGTAACCCTTTCTTTAACAGTCCCCTAATTACTAGGTATTTAGCCGGTAAATATATGGTAAATCATATTGTATTACTGGGTAATTACCACAGGTAATAAGAAGGTAAATACAGAGGAATTACCCGGTAAATCATAGTGTATTACTGGGTAATTACCACTGGTAATAAGAAGGTAAATACAGAGGAATTACAGCTGAAGTACTAAGTAAAACCTCCACTATTACCCATCAACTCAACTAAGTACCGGGTAGTTGTATACCGTGTAGGCTTTTTCCGTGCTACACAGAACGAAATGTAAACCAATGCATTTTGAATGGGAGCATTTTTCAGACGAGAGAGAGACTGTGCGCAGACAGTACAGTGCACCCGCTAGTTATATATATGTCAATATTTCCGTTTTTTTAAGCAGACTTCCTCAAAAACTGAAACGAACGTGCTCCACAGAACACGCGTTTCTCAGACAATTAACATACTCCACAAAACGAAACGAGAGAGAGAGAGAAAGAGAGAGAGAGATGGAGGGAGAGAGAGAGAGGCTTTAGAAGGGGTGAGCGCAGATAGTACAGTGCACCCTCTAGTTATATATATGTCAATATTTAAATTTTTGCATTTTTGAAGCACCTCCTCAAAAACTGAAAATAAATAAATGAATAAAAATAACCGTGCTCCACAGAACGAAATATAAACCAATGCATTCTGAATGGGAGTGTTTCTCCGATTTTTCCATGCTACACAGAACGAAATGTAAACCCATGCATTTTGGAATGGAGCGTTTCTCAAAATATACACATATATATATATTCATTATATAGGAGAGGACTATATAGTGCATCAGTGTCCATCTCTATGGCTCCCTCTCTCTCTCTTTTCCACTGTGTTTCGAGAAATCACATCGATATAACGAGAAAGAATGTAATGATAACGGCAAGAAAATAAAGGCTCCATGGTCATAATAATTTAAATATAATTTAATTAAATAACCCATTTTTTACATCGTTTTTATATTATGAATAGTTAAATATTTTCTGGTATACCTGAACCACACTTACAAATTGGTGGAAGTGGGTTTTCAACGGTCAATTAGGCTACAGATCTTGTTATAACGATAATTGAATAAAAGCTGCATGGTCTAAATATTATAGGCTAACTAAATAATTGTATATTCATATATATATAATATATATTTGAATATTAAATTATTTCAATATTAAACCAATGCATTTCAATCGGGAGATTTTTTTTGACTTCAGAGGGGGGGCGGGCTGCGCAGTGCACGCTCCAGCATCATCTTGTTATAACGATAATTTAATAAAAGCTAGGCCTACTGGCTACTTATAATATTATAACTAAATCATTTTATATTAAAATATATTTATAGGCCTATATAATATATATTTTAATATTTAATTAATTAATTATTAAACCAATGCATTTCAATCGGGAGATTTTTTTCGACTTCAGAAAGGCTGCGCAGTGCACGCTCTCCTTCCCCATATTGTTCTATTTCCTACAGTTTAGAGTTGTAATTAATACGTTTCTTTTGTATTCAGAGTCCTTTCATTTTTTTCATCACTGTCTGGTGGCTAGTAGGCCTAGGCTATAACGTCACTCTGAGAGATGTGCACGGACGCATTTAACGAGGCAGGGTTATTTGAAATAATTCATTAAGTTATCATGTGTGAGAGGTCATTCTTCCTCCTGAGTGTGTAAGGTGTGTATTGACAACACAGCAAAAACAGTTAGTTCAGTTAGTTAGTTAGTTTAGTTTTTTAACAGTTAAACAAGTGCTGTTTACATAGCGGCTAGCAAATTTGCACTTCTAGCACAGATCTTGAAGGCTACGGCAATAGTTGTAAAAGTTATATATTACATTAGGTCAAAATGGCAAGTGAAGCCCGAACTCACCCTCTCACTAAACTACTACCAGCTACGTATTCTCGCTTCTAACCGGAAATGGGAAACCGGACTGGTCATCATGGCGGCGCGCATTGTTTAGTCTAGAATACATCATGGTGTCTTAGCATGAGTGCTTAAGCCAAATACATTTTAGACAGTGCCCCAAAGAAGCCATGAAGTTAAACAGGTGGTTAATGAGCAAGGCCTGCTCCCATTCCCTTCTTGCTCTCAGGCCATGAATTTGAAGAAGTCCTACAGCAGAAAAGACTCTGCATGGTGAGTACACACACACACACACACACACACACACACACACACACACACACACACACACACACACACACACAATGAGCAGGTCATATTTTGGAATACTGTATCCAGATGTAAACATGCCACTAGATGCCTTAAAGGGGAACTATACAACTTTGGCCACTTCTTCGCTGTTTTCTTGGTTTGCACTTGCATTGAGCTCCCCCTACAGCTTCGGAGGAGATATTTTGCAACACTTTCGTAACAACTCGTTGACAACCCTTCCCCATCCACTTCTACGTTAGCCATGTGCATGTTTTCAAAGAAGCCGGTGAATGCGTTGAGCCAAGTTTGAGGTAGACGTTCATAAAGAGTAGACAAGCCAAGGTTACAGATTTTGAAAGGGCGTATGTGTTAAAATAAACCCATCCTTTTCTATAGTTGACGGGGAGATGTTATATCGTAGATTAGAATTGTTTTATCTTTGGTTGTTGAACAGAAAGATCAGTGTAAGTGTTGGTCAACACTCTTACACTGTCGTACCCTATCGTTACCAAATTGTTCATGCTAACGATAGCATGAACAATTTGCGCAGCAAACGTACATTTATGTATCTGCTCAAGTGCGTCACTTGTGTACGGAATTACAGGGAAATGGATTCAGAGATCGAGACGGTATGCTGTCGCTAGTCCCCGCAGGAGAGTTGTCATAGGCAGATGCTGTGTCTGGAAGATTAGGGACACAATTATGTTTACGTGTAAATGCTTGCAAATGAACATTGTAAATAAATATTATTGTATATGATTTTAAAATGTTTCCATTTTTTTAAATAACATTTGTTTGACCACCTTTCTTTCATTTGATCAATAATACACACTTTGGTTCGAATTTTTTTAATTTTGGATATTGAAAGAAATGCAAGTGACAGTTCTTCATGGTTTGTTTTTTGCCTTACGGCTATGTGTAACACCTTCTCGAGGGTTCTCTGGATTTCCTCGTGACACAAGTTTGGATGTGGGTGGTGGCTGTACCGGGGCAGGCAGGCCGAGCCATCTTGGGTCATCAAGCCTCATAACAACGTTGTTTGCCAATGCTTGTAACTAAGAAAAATTACAAAGCAATCTTTTTACAAACATGTTTACAAGCGGGGAACTACACCAAATGTATAACATGGCAAAAGCTATAATGGAGGTTCATGCATCGTAACAGTTCTGTTACCGACGAATATGTGCTAACTAGCAGCTCTCGTGCAGGGTACTGCATTATATGGCCAGCCGGACATACCACATGATATAGGCTATACACTCTTAGAAAAAGGCATTTGAATAGCGGTCAAGTGATCTAAATAAACAAGAACCTGGATTCGGTGATTTAGCCTGTATCTGGGGGACGAGACACACGAACAGCAAAACAACCATGAAAACAAACGTGTATGGTAGCAAGTATGCTAACACCCCAGCAAGCAAGCAAGCTAGAAACATACAGGGCCAATTGCTCTGTCAGTTAGCATTGCTGCGCTTTAAAACCGTACTTTTTAAAACAGAGGTTTTGGAGTTTAACACGCAGCTGCGCACGAGGTTGAACGTGATTACCGTGTAAGGACTCGTACAGGATCAGCTGATTCCTAGCTGACTCGGTTTAAACAGGAAGTACTTTGATTTCTAGTATACCCCAGCAGATGCAGTCTTAACTTAATGGTGGATGCATTTTGTGCTATAATTACCAACAAAAACGTAATGGGAATGTAAAGTGAACTTTAATATAATAAAACTATAATAAATAAAAACGCTAATAATGTTGACATATATTATGAAATAGTCTAGGCCAGTGGCGTCATTAGGCGTATTTTAGGGGGGCTTCAGCCCCCCTAAAATATTCTTAAGCCCCCCTAAATGATTTTATGTTCATTTATATTTTTTTATTTATTTATTTTTTTTTTACAAAAAAGTGCCGACAAATTCAATATAATGTGGCGAGAATTTGAGTTTAGATAAATAATCGTATAACCAGTTATTATTAACTTAAATGTGATCATAAATCTTAGTTTCCCTTATGGAAGCGGTAGAGTCAGAGTCAGTGCGTCGTTATCGAGTCCATTCCACTTGTTCATATAGAGCACGCCCACATCACTGAAATCCACGTTTTCCCTGCAACCTAGGTTGTAATTTCTCAGTTTTTGTTAGCTGTTTGTGAAATTAAACATTCGCTCACATTCTGTGCATCTCCTGGGGGCTAAGCCCCCCCTGTCCTTAAAACCTAGTGACGCCCCTGTCTAGGCTACTTTTTGTGGAAATCTGAGTCTGGAATCTGCCCTCACCTACGTCAATCAATTACTTGTCATTGTTTTCTCTTGGTGTGTGTATGCAAACGTGATTACTTAATTAATTGAAGACGAACTAATAGGCCTATGCGAGTAATTAGGGTAATGTCACGCCTTTCAATTCTCGGAGAAGGAGAGTTAGCATCATGTCGATGAACATGTCGCGGATAGAGAACTACAACGAGGAGCAAAAATTATATTTGCTGCACTGCATTCGAGGTGTTGTGGACACGGTGGAAAATCCAAAGAAAGACACCACCACCACGCTCCGAAGAAAGGCTGTTTGGGATAATCTGTCAAACACATTCAACTGTAGATTTCCCAGCAGAAGACCGAGCAGCACGGCACATTTAAAAAATCTATGGAAGCGCTTGAAAGTAGAAGCCCGTAAAGCTATTGCTGAGCAGCGCTATCAAGTCCTGGGCCCCGTGAGCCGTGAAATATCACTGCTCATGTCAAATATAATAACTGCCAAAGGCCTATCTGGTGTAATAAGTGTAAATGTATCATACCTTTTAATAATAATTCATAAAACTAATTCTATGTGTGTGTGTCGTTTATGATGGAGCTGTGGAAATTGCATTAAATGAAGGATACAATTTCGCACGTTGAGCACACAGTTGTGTGACTCGTTTATTTCGTTTTTGAAAACAGGAATCAAAACGTGCTGCAAGTGAACATATGCCGCATCGGGCTCTGCGTCATGAGAAGCTCCTAATCCTTAAAGGGACAGCGATCCCTGAAACACCGAGACAGTAAACGACATGCCTAACACAGTGTAAAGAACAACACATAGCAAAATACTGTAGGTGAATTATTTTACACTCACTACACATGTCCCCCCAGAATTCACCATCA
Organism: Pollachius pollachius; assembly: GCF_949987615.1. Taxonomy (NCBI): domain Eukaryota; kingdom Metazoa; phylum Chordata; class Actinopteri; order Gadiformes; family Gadidae; genus Pollachius; species Pollachius pollachius. The sequence goes on along the minus strand of NC_136935.1, from coordinate 33,966,028 downwards.
GAATTAAACAAAAACAAAACAGTCATCGCGGGGGCGGCGTATTAACCGGCCACAACGGCTGCGTCGTACAGGAGGTCGAGGAGCCACAACTGTGGCAGGCGTCCCGCCATGACACGGGTATGAGGCCTGGAGTGTGGGAGTCCTGGGAGGGAGGGGAGCAGGGGGCAGGGGCAGAGCTGGAGGTCGTCCGCGTCGTGGGGGCTGAGCCAATTCAATGGGCCTGGCCACGTCCAAGTGAGCTGGCTTGAGGCGGTCAATGGAGAGTCGCTCCGGCCTGCCGCCATTTCGACCGACGCTAGCAACGTCAGTGGCACAGCCTCAGGCCAACGGGTGGTCCTGTCAACCATGGTCAACAGGTAGGTGAAACCGTGAGAGGAGGGCAGAGGGCCGACCAGATCCACGTTCACATGGTCAAACTGTCTCTCCGGCACCGGGAACAACTCCAACGGGGCTTTAGTGTGGCGGTGCACTTTGGCCCGCTGGCACTCAAGACAGGTGTTAGCCCAGTCCCTAACGTCCTTCTTGAGGCCGTGCCAAACAAACTTAGCCGCAACCAATCTCTGTGATGCTTTCGAACCTGGGTGGGAAAGACCATGGATGGCATCAAAAATTGTCGTCTCCATCCCGTGGGAATGATTGGGCGAGGACTGCCTGTGGAGACGTCACACAGGAGCGTGGTGCCGGCGTCGCTAAAAACCACATCCTCTATTTTCAGCCCTGTTGTCGAGGTCCTCAGGGGTTGCACGTCTGGGTCTGTGGTCTGGTCCGCTGCAATGCGGTTGTAATCCAAGCCAAGATGGACTGCTCCTACCACAGCCCGTGACAGGCAGTCCGCCACCTGGTTGTCCTTACCGGCAACGTGTTGTAAATCCGTGGTGAACTCGGAAATGTAGGACAGATGACGTTGCTGGCGGGTGGACCACGGCTCAGCCACCTTGGCCATGGCGAAAGTCAGCGGCTTGTGGTCGACAAAAGCGGTGAAGTGTCGACCCTCCAACAGGGAACGAAAGTGTCTGATGGCAAGGTAAAGCAGCTCCCGGTCGAAAGTGCTGTACTTCTGCTCGTTGGGACGCAACTTACGGCTGAAGAAGGCAAGTGGCTGCCAGGCTCCGCCCACCCACTGCTCGTAGACGGCACCGACAGCGTAGTCCGAGGCATCTGAGGTGATGGCGATGGAGGCTGTGGGAGAAGGGTGTGCCAGCATGGTGGCGTTCGCCAGGGCTGCCTTAGTGGCAACAAAAGCCTTGTCCCTGCCCTCAGTCCAGTCCACAGCGTGCTTGGGCTTATCTTGCAAGGCCTCATGCAAGAGTCGCATGAGCTGGGCGGCTCGAGGGATGAAACGGTGGTAAAAATTCACCATGCCGAGGAACTCCTGCAGGGACTTGACAGTGAGCGGGCGTGGGAACTGTGCGACCACCTCCACCTTTGATGGGAGAGGGGCTGCACCGTCCTTAGTGACTCTGTGTCCCAGGAAATCGATGATGGAGAGACCAAACTGGCACTTGGCGGGGTTGACAATTAGCCCATGTTGGCTGAGCCGCTCAAAAAGCGTCCGGAGGTGCGCCAGGTGCTGGGATTTGGACGTGCTCGCCACTAGGATGTCATCCAAGTACACAAAAAGAAAAGGCAGCTCCCGTAAAACAGAGTCAATGAGGCATTGAAAAGATTGAGCTGCGTTTTTAAGGCCACAGACCAAACGGCGTGATCACTGCTGTTTTGGGAACGTCCAGTGGGTGTACAGGCACCTGATGATATCCCCGGACAAGGTCCACCTTGGAAAAATCACCATACCAGCCAGGTGGGCCGAAAAATCCTGAATATTCGGCACTGGGTACCGGTCAGGCGTCGTTGCCTCATTTAGCCGCCAGTAGTCGCCACACGGGCGCCAGCCGCCGCCGGGTTTGGGGACTATGTGGAGGGGTGAGGCCCACGGGCTGTCGGACCGGCGGACTACACCCAGGCACTCCATTTTTGCGAACTCAGCCTTCGCAACGGCAAGCTTGGTCGGGTCGAGGCGACGAGCACGGGCGTAGACGGGTGGACCAGTAGTGGCGAGATGGTGCTCCACACCATGCTTCACGGCAGACGCAGAGAAAGTAGGCTGAGTGAGGGCTGGGAAACCGGCAAGTAGACGGTGGAAGTCATCTGAGGTGGAGAACATGCTAGACAGTCGTATGGAGTCAGCCCCGCTGAGCGTGCATGCATAGGAACAAAACGTGACGGCGTCAATCAAACGGCGGTGGTTTACATCCACCAACAGTCCATGCGCACACAAAAAATCGGCGCAGAGGAGGGGAACGGAGACCTTTGCGGTAATAAAGTCCCAGCCAAACCGGTGGCCTCCGAAACACAATTCAATGTACCTCGTTCCATAGGTACGGATGGGGCTACCAATAGCAGCTTCCATAGGGGGGCCGTGGCCGTCGGTCACCATGTCCAAACGGGAAGCAGGCAGGACACCCCTCTGTGCTCCCGTGTCGCACAGGAATCGCCGTCCGGAGATGCTGTCGCGGATGAGAAGCAGCCTGCCAGCACGGCCGACGCTCATGGCCACTACCGAGCGCCGGCCCTGGTGTTTCCCGACCCGCTGTAACTGCATGGCGGACGGCATTTAAGAGCCTTCAGTCCAAACTTTGCATGGTAGAAACACATGCCTGAAGACTGCTGCGGGCCTGAAGACTGCTGGGGGTCAGAAGACAGCTGCCGACGAGAAGTGGTGGCAGCGATGAGCGTGGAGTCGTCCAGTGTCACAGGAGCGATGTGCGCAGGAAAAATCGCGGCCACACAGTGCCCTTGACCCGCCAGGAAAAATTTATCAGCCTCCTCAGCCAGCCTCCGACAGTCAGTGATCATGGTGTTGGCTAAAGCAGCCCTCACTTGGGAAGGCAGCTGACGCAGGAAAAGCTGAACAAAAAGAAAATCGGGTTTGTGCTCACCCATGAGATCCAGCATACGGTCCATGAGCTCAGACGGTTTGCTGGCACCGAGCCCTTGAAGTGAGAAAAGCCTGCTGGCTCTCTCAGCGTCCGACAGTTCAAATGTCTTTAACAGGTGGGCTTTGAGTGCCGCATACTTCTCCCTTGCCGGAGGATTTTTAAGGAGGCTCACCACTCTGGATGCTGTCGAATTTCCAAGAGCTGACACAACGTAGTAGTACCTCGTCGTATCTGCGGTAATCTCCCGCAACGCGAACTGCGCTTCGGTCTGGGCGAACCATGCCGACGCCGACGATCCCAGAATTCGGGGAGCTTGAGAGTAACAGCGTTCGCGGTCATGGTCGTGTCGTGTCTCTGGATACGTCCAGCAGACTATCGTCAGGGTCACCATCGTGGAAATTGCATTAAATGAAGGATACAATTTCGCACGTTGAGCACCCAGTTGTGTGAATCGTTTATTTCGTTTTTGAAAACAGGAATCAAAACGTGCTGCAAGTGAACATATGCCGCATCGGGCTCCGCGTCATGAGAAGCTCCTAATCCTTAAAGGGACAGCGATCCCTGAAACACAGAGACAGTAAACGACATGCCTAACACAGTGTAAAGAACAACACATAACAAAATACTGTAGGTGAATTATGTTACAGTCACTACAGAGCCTTGTTTCATCCTGCAAACTGGTTTAGTCTCCTCTAAAACCACGTCAGTTTCGAGATTAGACTAACACGCACAAAATACGCCCTCTAGTGTCTGATGTGAATTTCTCTGAAGACACAGCAATTGAGATCAAGGTAAAATGCAGCTGCAGGTTAAACCACAAGTACATATGACACAGCAATGGAGCTTAAGACCTCATGTGACTTCTTGAGTTTAAAACCGTGTTAAACTCTAAAAAGTGGCTAAGCTAGCGACAGAGCAATTGCCCCACAAGGCTCACAACAAAACGGTTGAGCAAACACATTTTTACAGAGACTATCAACATCAAGAAGCCACAATACAAAGAGGACAAAGTTCCCCCAAGGGTACTTACAATTTCAAGAGCAACACGGCCATGGCAAGTCGGCATCCGATTTGCAGTCTTCTTTTTCTTTTAGTTCACGCTATTCCTGAGAAGCTCGCCCAACGTTTACTCGTGTCTGTCTTCTCTGTCGGTCAGTCTCCCTTTTCTCTTTTTCTGTTTCTCCGACATTGGGTTTCTCTGTCTCTTTATAGTCGGCTGATCCATGATGAATGTAACAATCCCTTCGCTACTTGTGTTTATTTTGAGGCAGTTCCGTGTAGAGGTGGCTCAGTCGCGAACAAATCAGTTTGAATGAACGGATCTTTAAGACGAACGAACCGAACCTGGTATGCTAACCTGGTTCTTCTCTCTCGTTCGTTCTCAGACTTGACTCCTCCCAGACCCACTAGTCGCTGACTCCTGTCTCGCTGACAGTTCGTTCACTTACTGCGTGAGTGGTGAAGAGGGACCGACTGAGAGTCACGACTCAAGAGAGCCAGCCAATCGTATGCTGTTCAAGGACTGAGTCTAGGACGCTCTCGTTGAATTTAGCCAATGACAGACAGAAATCAACCGATTTCTTGGGAAAAAAAACCCAAATGGGCTTAGTGAGCAAGCATACGATAATACGATTAAATATCAGTGAAATTGTAAATGCATGTCTTTGTATTTTCTGTGTCATGCCAGATTAATAAAATAATTGAATGTCTCGTCAATCTGTCTCGTTCTTTCATGGTTCGTTCTGCCGCACGCGACCCGTACACACAGTCCAGGGCTTGTCGTATCCTTTTGATAACATGCTCTCTCTTAGGTCCTGATATGTAGTGGAATTGCGTTGTTGTTTTCCATCTAAAAGAGCGGTTATGTATTTTTCTTCGATGAGAGTAGGAAAAGTTTAACCTTTTCATCAGTCCACACGTAGGCTATCTATTAATCAAATTGGCCATCTGTTGCATGGACGTATTGGAAGGCAAGGATACATTGTCCATATTTATAATTCAAAATTCGTCCCAGCCTTTATACCACAGATACTCTAGGGTCTATAGCATATTATCGCGTTGTCTGATTACAGTTTAATTCATTTTTCACAACCTACCAGTTCTCGTTGTGACGACTAGTCACCGCGCCATTCGTTTCAATGGGAATCGCGACGTCTATACTTTCAACATAAAGTACATATTTGTCATTTGAAATTCGTCCCCCCTTTACACAGATACTATAGGGCATTGGTCGCCAACCCGTCGATCGCGATCGACTGGTCGATCTTTGAGGCTTTCCATGTAGATCCCGAAAATAATAGAAAAATAAATACACAATATCCTATATTATGCATGATACATTTTCATAATAAGTATAGCAAGCACATCTCTCCCTCTCTGGAGGCCTACTATTTTTTTCAGTGTAGCAGCGCTGCATTTAACAGTGTCTGATTTAAGTGACCAATGAGATTAACGAAGAGTGGGGCGTGGGGCGCGAACGTCAATATTGGCCTGTTGCTACGGTACGCCTCTCTGGTGATAGCTAGCATGGCAGAGGCTCCACGAAAGAAGACGAAAACGTACAACTTCCATTCAGAATGGGAAGAGGAGTTTATTTTTACTTTGGTGAAAGACAAGTGTGTGTGCATGTTATGCCACCAAACACAAGCACTGATCCAGGTTTCCTCTAAAAGAGGAAACCTGTAACGGCACCACAAAACCAACCACTCGAAATTCAAAGACAGCTACCCCCCCAAAGAGCGCAATCCGTGCAAGAAAAATTGAGGGGCTGAAATCGGGGTTGAAGGCCCAGCAATCGCTTTTCACAAAACCCGTTACGCAAAATAAGGCTGCTACTGAAGCATCCCTTTGCATTAGCCACCTGCTAGCTAAACACAAGAAACCTTTCACAGATGGAGATTTAATCAAAGAAGCAACGGCCATCACCGCAGAGACAGTTTTCAACGACTTCAAAAACAGAGACGACATTAGAACTGCACTTCGTGGTGTACCGCTTGGCCCTGCGACAGTGACAAGGAGGGCTGAATCACTGTCAGAGGACGTGGATCGACAAGTATTAAAAGACTTGTCCCGCTGTGAATAGCTTTCTCTACAGTTCGATGAATCCCTGGATGTAATGAACACATCCCAGCTTGTTGTATTCGTCAGAATGGCTTTCCAGGATTCTACAACCAATGAGGACTTCCTTACTCTTTTGCACTTAAAGGAGAACGAGAGGTGAGGATATTTACCAGGAGTTCAAAAAGTATATAGACGAAAACGGCATCCCCATTAATAAACTAGTTGCCATTACTACTGATGGGGCCCCGGCAATGCGAGATGGGCGGGCGGGTTTCTTAGCGCTATGCCGTAATGACCCCAAATTTCCCGCATTCATGGATTATCACTGTGTTATCCATCAACAGGCCTTGGTTGGGAAAGTCTTGGACTTTTTCCCCATGTCATGACACTGGTGGTCAAACTGATAAACTCGATTAGAGCAAAAGTGCTTCAGCACCGCTTATTCAAGGCGTTATTGGATGAGCTCGATGCCGCATACGGAGACCTGCTTCTCCACACTGAAGTCCGGTGGTTGAGTCACCGGACTGCAAAGTGTTGCAGTGATTTGTTGACTTGCTGCCTGAGACTTTTTTGTCAAAAAGGAACGAGGAGCACGAGGAACTGTCCGATAATGCGTGGCTACTGGACATCGGGTTTTTGACAGACCTAACGGCAAAACTTAACACACTCAACAACGAGCTGCAGGGAAAGGACAGACACCTGCCCCACATGATTAGCGCAGTGAATGGGTTCAAGGCCAAGCTGGCTGTTTGGACCACACACCTAAAGAACAAGAGGCTGACCCACTTCCCCAACCTGGAGAAAATGTCACACGCCATCAAAAACAAGGATGTTTTTAACCCTGAGCAGTACTGTGCTCAGCTGGACAAAGTGAGAAGTGACTTTTGGGGACTGGTCAGCAAAGAGAAGTATCCTCTCCTCACTGCATGTGCACTATGAGTGAGGGCCTACTTTGGATCTACTTATCTTTGTGGAATGGCGTTTTCACAAATGAAAATAATCAAATCAAAGTACAGGAGCCGCCTTACAGACCAACACCTCAATGACTGTCTCAGGCTGGCTGTCTGTAGCTATGAGCCAAACTTCAAGGCAGTCACTGACAGTATTCAGTCACAGCCATCACACTAATTTGAGCAACATGACTGCAAGAGTTTTGCCTTTAGATGACGTTGTGAGGTGATGCTGCTTTAGATGGGACATGGCGCTAACTTAATTGCACTGACAGAGAATTTTATTAGCACATATTACAGTTCCACTTTCTAAAATGTGAATCATACATTTGTTAACTTCCATGTGGGTATTAGTATCTGTCCACTGCAAGTGTGTAGATTTTTTCCTCTTTGTTGTGTTGTGTTTGCTGTGTTGTGTGTGTGTTGTGCAAATACAGTTATACAATATTATAAATGGGAAATAGGGCACATGGCTTTATTTTTTGTTTTCAGTTAGTTTTGCTGAGCAAAGAATTACATGTAATTCATACAATTAGACTCAATAAAAGGCCTTAAATTGGAAATACAATAAGTCTTCAATAGGTAGATCTTGCCTTTCACACAGGTTGAGGTCAGAGATCTTGGGCTTAAAAAGGTTGATGACCACTGCTGTAGGGTCTATAGCACATAACTTTTCTGATTATAGTTTAATACATTTTTCACAATTTACCAGCTCTCGTTTTGAAGGCAGTGTTAATTTTGGCAGCTATTTTAGATTTAGTCTTGGGCTGCACAGGGTTCTGTTTATGAGAGCCTAAAACACCGGGACCCCCACCATCATTGCTAAATCAAGTCTACTGTCTTGCTGATATGTTAAACATCCAATAATCAACTACACCCCTCATCCCGCTGCGTTTGGTTAAAGTTGTAATGTTGACGTTTGAGAATGAGAACGAGGGAGGAGCTCTGAGAACCGTGCAGTCCATGATTCGATTCACCTCTACCGGAAACTCGACTGAACGAATGAGTGAAGAGCTGAGTCTGACTGACTCAGCTGAGATCCGTGCATTCCATGATTTGATACCGGAAACTCGACTGAACGAACGGACGATAAGCGAACGACTCCTCTTGGCGAACTGACGGACGCGAACTGAATCATGGAAACAAATCTTTGAATCCACCACTAGTTCCGTGTTTGTGGGTCTGTAGTGCTGTAAAGCAATTCGGTGCTTCGCGAGACCCGAGACTCCCGCGAGAGTGGGTGGCGGGTCGCCGGCAGAAACTTGCATATTCCCTTTTCGGCCAAGATGCGCTAGGGGGAGTCGAAACAGCCACCAATCGACCCATAAAGTGTTATAGAACCATCACAATGACCCTTAACCTGTTATATTAAGATAAATTAAACCAAAAAAGTTGCATTGTTCCCCTTTAACTATGTTGCAAAGATATTGTGTCAATCTGTAGTGTAGCCTATTATATTATTATTTCATTAGATGTAGTTATCATTATGATAGGGAATAAGGCCCATTTTCAAATGATATGATATTATTCCTGTGCTGCTCTTCCTTAAGATACATTCTGGAGAAAACACTTGAAATATTGAGCCTTGATTTATTCCCTAATCTTTGAACTATGATTACAGCAACATTCTCTTTTTTATTAAGGTTGTCATTGACTTGGTGTTATTGTTTCAGTACTTCATGCACATTCATGACATAACAATAATGATGACGGGTTATGTGATTTTCAGTACAACAGAGGACGGGCAAGCAACCAGAGTTCCTGAGTATTTGGAATGTCGGGCATCAGGGAGGACAGGCGGAGACCCGTTTTCAAGATAGTGACTCACCGCTCAACCAGTCATCTCCTCCCCATCATAAATAAGCACATTTGTCAAGGAAGCTCCATCCTTTCAGATGGACGGAGTTCATACTGCCGTCTTCATGATGAAGGTTACAATCATCTAACTGTTATTTTGTTGATCCAATTACAGGTGCACATACACAAAACCTGGAGCGACTTTGGGGAGTGTGCAAATCCACTATACGGAGACTAAGACGAAACCGTAAACAAAATAAACTGTTTAACATCTAAGATCCCTTATATGTTATTGAGTGAACCTACTGGCGTTGTAACCACCACAGACCTGGACAACTGGGAACGCTTTTCCATGACATCCGAAAAAAATATCCGTTCTAAAACAAATGTCTGTCTTATTTTTATGACGAAGAAGTCTCAGTTTAATGAATTTGATTAAGTCTGAGATAAATGTATGTTAAATGTTTATTTTTTTTGTTTGCTCATTTAATGCATTGTAAGCACCTCTGTGTTGTAACTGGCATTGATGCACAAGCCTATAGTTATGTTATGCTTAAAATTAAATAATTGCCCTGGGGACCTGGTGCAGTAACCAGTGCAGTCCAGTAATCCAGTGCAGTAACCTGAATGCCATTTTGAGTTTTTTCTGTATGGCTTGATTGTTTGCTATTCAAAATAAATAAACCTGCATTTGTGATAACTTGGCTGTCTTCTAACTGCTAGTTGTACGCTGCAATGACTTAACTAAATGTGAAGAGGTTGCAACTTTAGAATGGGAAACATTTTTGGGTTAATAAGGGTCAAAGTACTTGTGAGTTAAATATGAACAAGACCCCACTTTAGAATAGGGAACATGTTTGGGTTAATAAGGGTCAAAGTACTTGTGAGTTAAATATGAACAAGACCCCACTTTAGAATAGGGAACATATTTTGAGTTAACAAGACTTAATTAATAGTTAATACAGGTAATATTACGACTTGTATTTTTGCATTGTATTCCATAGGAATAGAATATACAAATTCAGAGTAATGAAGAGGGAATGACTGTTCTTGTGCTATTGCCCCTTTACAAGGCCCCAATGATACCTTGGTTATTAGCATCATTACTCATGTCCAATAACGGCTTTATTTACAGTAATTAAACAAGAATAAGGAGGTTATATTGGGTGAAATCTTAATTTATGGAATAGTAAGGGTAAAATAAGGTTATACAGAATAAGGTATTAATATGTGTCTAATAATTACTAATAAAGGGCCAGTATGTTACTAATAGGCATATTAATAAGCACCTAGTTAATGGTGAATATGTGCAAAGTGTAACCCTTTGAACTACAAAACTGCTCAATAATTCAATGCCAGTGAATTTGAATGTTTATTTGGAACTGAAGGATTATGATTCCATGGACTGAAGCAGACCTTGTGTCAGATGTGTTTTTCATTATTTTTTATCTTGGAGAGTTTAAGCAGTTTAGAACATTTTTTTTTAAAAAGTTACTGGTTTAGGATCACATCCACAGCTTTATGTGAACGTAGAATGGATTTGGCTTATGACGCCTTGAAGTGAAACTATAATAATCTGTCACACAATAATGTGTTTATGGGGCCTTTTTCCTTGCTGCTGTTTAAGAGAAAATGGTGTTGAAACGAGTAAAACTAAACTAACGGTTTAAAAAAGAATTAACCCCAGGGCAAAACACCTTTGCCCTTTGTCCTCAATCATCTCTTGAAATAAAGTTCTTAAAAGTTCCCAGTCAAGGGGCCTATCCTGCTCTCTGACAGGTCCATAGTTATGGGGAAAATATGATTGTGATTGTTCATGATCAGATGAGGTGAGAGCTGAATAGTCAGCGTAAAAGTATTGACAAATGTAAAGATGTTGAAACGCTGTCAATCAACTTGTTCATCATGCAAATACAACAACAACAACAACAACAACAACAACAACAACAAATAGTTCAGCTCATTTCAGGGATGAAGTAGCTGCAACTAAGGAAAAGATGACCTAACTATAACTAACTAACAATGAATAGCTAAATATCTATCTATTAACACACTGACAGACCAGAGCTACTTCCAAGTACAGTTGGGAATAATCGAAGCAAACCTAATCACACATAAACATCTAAATTGTAAACCTATAAAGCAATTTGTATGGTCTCTAAAAAGAGACTTGACACTCAAGAGAAACGCTTTCTCTCTGCTTCGCTTCCTCATCATCAAGCATCAAGCTTGATGTCTGTTAGCAAACAGCGGGCTCTGTCATTAATGATATGTTTAATCCTGCATGAAGACTCGGTATGTTTGCCCCTCTTCAGCCAACGGTAAACAAAGGCCAGAGATCGAGCTCCACTTGCTCACCGCTCACAGAACAAAGCAGCAGATGTGCATCCAGTCATCCATCAGCCATTGAGTGTGCGGCCATTAGACATGTAAATGACACAAAGCCCACGCAACCCAACGTGCCTTTTAATGCATCCTCCTTCATTTGTAAATCCCTGGATGTTTAATTAAAGCATACTTGCCACACTTGAGATGCATCTGGCCCGGACCCGAGGTATTCAGGGCCTGGTGCACTTGGCCGTGCTCCAACGCACACTGTGACACATGAAAGAGAGCGATCAGGGATGCTCGCTGGCGGAATACAATGCAGGTAGGCTTACTGTTTCAGCCGCAGAGCTTGAGCACTATATGTAATGTGATATATTTAATAGAGCATAATTAATGTAATTATTATATTTTACTAGCAGTGGTGGGATGGTAATACTAGTAATAGTAGTAGAATATTGATCATGACTTAGTGTATATCTTCAATCGCTCCTTGTTTGTACTTTTGATATTTGATTTAGTTTATTTACCTAGATAGTATCAGTAGTGCATCTCTTTTTGTAAGTGCAAGCCTTGTTATTCCTAACATCATATCTCATTTCCTGAACAACAATCGAAAATCGTTCAAACATTTGTGTTCAAAACAACCTTGTAAATGGTCTTTAATTACCGTAATAACTGCATTTTACATAACAGAGAATTTCAGACACAAAGCGATGAGGCATGAGACCAAAGCCCCGCTGCACATCGGCGCCAATGCACTGATGCCTGTTTAAACACTCGCTCACACAAACGGACGTGCAAGGTTCTGCCCGATTGTGCCAGTGCCTCTACCAGTTGGCAGCACGTCGCTTTCTGCTCCTGCGCGCGTTATCGCGATTGTTGCCTACAGCAGAGGTTCCTTCAGTTTACAGAACCTTATGAAAGATTATACGGCTGTGAGATGACGCCATCATGAAAACAAACCATCGTGTCTAATCCTTGCAGGTCAGTTGATTAAAATAAGTTGTTGTGTATGATATGAACTGCGTTTGTGATGTCTTGATTGAAAACTGTGATAGGCTGAAAGAAAGTGATTTTTATTATAGAACAGTATATGTTGGTTTATACATGTTGTTTGTTGTTAAGCAAGTTCCTAATGTTTAAAAGTCAATTTTTTAAATGTATGATTCCGTTTATCTTGATGTGAACTGTTAATGGAGTGTATAGTATAAGGATGAAACACACCTCTGTTCAATGCTTCGGGAGCTCTATGAGTGCTGTCTATATTTCTTTCTTTCTTTCTTTCTTTCTTTCTTTCTTTCTTTCTTTCTTTCTTTCTTTCTTTCTTTACAAACTTTGGGACCCATCTACTTCCACGATTTTTCTCCTAGAGACTCCATTCAATTTTAAAATATTCAGATTAGCTTAGAATCGCGCTTCCTTTCAGATTTTTTTATTATTTCAAACTTTTTAAGATTTTAGTTTTTACAATGCAAGTCAAAGTCAGAATTTCAATATCATTTATCATTTTTTCAGAATCAGTTTAAATTCATAGCCACTTCGTATATTTTCACGTTGAGGCTAGAGCGGATCACGTGATCACCACCAAGGTGGTCAACGTCAATATTTAACCTAGAAACACAATGTCAAGCTTAAACAGTTACGTTATTTCTTGTTATACTGGAGCTAAAATTATTAACCTATTGGAAATATGATTGTTATATATCGGGCGTTTGTCTTTGGGGACCCCTAAATACGTACCTATATGGTTAGTGGCTATATAAACGCTATTCTCCGCTATTCTCTTAAAGAGATACGCAAAGAGATACACAACTCTTGCAACAAAGGTCAATAACACACACACACACACACATACATTCTCAGAACAGCTCATCTATTCTATATTTTATCTAAAATGCATTCAAACCTGATCACATTAGCTATTTGTTTAACTCTTCAATTTATTTGTTTCCAACCTTTTTATTTTTTTAAATTGAGTGCATATGTACTATAAAATGGTACCCAAAGATACTAAGTAGAGTAAAACCTCCCTTTTGATCAAAAAGATAAAAGGCATTCTCCTCTTTGATTCAAATAACACCTGGGTCCTGGAGAGGGTAAAGATAATGGTTTGTGGTATGGGAGACCGATAAGAATGTTGTTTAATTCAAATGAGTTGGACATGATAGAATGCCGTTGAATAATCTTTTTTCTTCTTTTTGCATTATGTTGTGAACCAGCCAATCTTTTAACCCCATAAATTTTAACCTACCATAAACGATTGTGGTCACAATAATATGTATTATCATAATTGATCTCACACCGTGTTGACAAGGCGATGGTGATATGCTCCGCATAGTTGAATGGTGGAGTTGATTTGTTTGTTTCCACATAATTAATGATTTACTGCTGAGTGGAAGGCATTCTCCTCTTTATATTCTACATTTGAAGTGCCACAATGAGACTAATAGGCAGAGCAATTTGGACGGAGGCAATCTTACGAAAACAGACTCAACCATTTTCAAGTATTAATTTGCGTCCAAGTTTAGTTTTGACAGAGCTGGCATTGGGACAAATAATTCATCAGGTTTATTTCTGTTTGTATTAGGATAAGGAAAAGTAATCAAAGGCACGTTTAAAATGTTTCCTGATTAATTGTTTGGTGGTTCATTGAGTGCATTTTTGTTTTCTTTTTAAAACCAAATCCTTAGAACTCTTATTGATCAAGGTTATTAAAATAAAGAGGAAAAGACTGAAGAATTGATTATCACATGAGACGAGAGTATGCCTGCGGGGACGGGCAGACTGAAAGACAAACAACATGACATCTTAACAGTCAGTGCACAGCAAACAAACACCAGCACACGGATAAGACTCTCTCAGACACACACACACACACACACACACACACACACACACACACACACACACACACACACACACACACACACACACACACACACACACACACACACACACAAACACACACATACACACACTGGTCACAGTGGTCCTCAGGGTGTGTGGGGGCTGGGTTCTGCTTGCTGTGTTGAGACAGGCCCACAGAACACACACACACATAGTTCTGTAATGATGATGCAGTGTCATTTCTGAACAGGTCGTGAACTTCGACACTCAGTCTCCCAGTGCTGTCACAGCTTTTATCCCTCCCGAGATGGGCTAGATGTCAAAGAAGTTGGAAGCTGAAATAAATAAAGAAAATGAAACCTAAATGACGGAAAATTTATATGATTTTCATAGCAAAGAAAAATATGAAGGTTTAAAACCTGTTTGATAGCAGAATCATGTTAACTGTCTTTGTAACTTTACTTTCAATCTAATAACTGAATCAAAATCACAGAAATATTTACAAAGCATGACATTTTCAGCAAAGAACAGTGAAAAGTGACATGATTTCAAAATGTACCTTTCATTGGTAGTTTTGTCATTGATTGGATGCTTCAGCCACGAGTAGAAAAACATCATCTATCTCAATGACAACAGTAAACTAAACAAATACACTGTGTAATCATCATTAAATGCCTTAAATATATCCCGTAGTTTGAGGATGACAAGTTTGTCACAGTCTGTCGGATGGGGCGATGAGTTCTGCTCTAACAAACCTGATGGCAGCTGCCTTAAGGGAGAGAAAGGCTGTCTCCAGGCCATGACAGCCAGTGCACCGTTTGACAGGGAATCAGTTCTATGATTGCATTAACAGGTATTTAGCTTTAACTCTCCCCAGTTTAGAATATGCTTCCCAAAGTTAATCATACGTCTCTTTTGTATCAAAATAATGACAATCAAATAGAACAGAGCAGAATCTGGTTTCCCTCGACAACCAAACAAGACGGTGGAAGTTTGAGATAAGAGCGCAGCATTTCAGTCCAACAGGCTTATAGTCTCACTTGGGTGAGATCACTAAACAGGGATTTAGATAAATGTGTCCATCAGTGGAAACGTTTAGACAATTGTGAACACAACTAATGAGGAATTTGCATCTCGCTATGCTTTGAGACCCCGAAAGTAACAGAACTCAGGGCGGAGGTTGCGGGGGATGTTTTTGTGCAACCTTTTTACTAGACCTACTATTTCACGTCATCTGTATTGAACTAGTCAGACTTCTATAAACTCCTGGATTTTCCATCCCATCACAAGATCCAGATGGACAACAGCAGCCTGGACCCTCGGACCCCTGAGCCCTCCGACGACAGCCTCCATGGCATCGCCCCACCCTGCACCACGGAGCGCCACCAGGCCTCCCGCCTGCTGCTCTACGGCCTCCTCAGCGCCGCCGTGGTCTGCACCGTGGTCGGCAACCTGCTGGTGGTCCTCTCCATCGCCTACTTCAAGCAGTTGCAGTCCCCCACCAACTGCTTCGTCATGTCCCTGGCGGTGGCCGACAGCCTTGTGGGCCTTGTGGTGATGCCCTTCAGCATGCTGCGCACCCTGGACGGCTGCTGGCGGCTCGGCGCCCTCTTCTGCCGCCTGCACTCCAGCCTGGACGTCATGCTGTGCAGCGCCTCCATCTTCCACCTCAGCTGCATCGCCTTCGACCGCTACTACGCCGTGTGCAACCCGCTGCTCTACTCGCTGGTGATGTCGCGGGACCGCGTGGCGGCACTGATCGTGGGCTGCTGGGCCGTGCCTATGCTCATCTCCTTCGGCCCCATCATGGGGGGCCTCCACGCGGTCGGCGTGGACGTGCCCCTGCCCCCGGACGTGTGTGTGCTCCTGGTGAACCGCGCCTACGCCGTCACGGCCTCCCTAGTGGCGTTCTACCTGCCCATGGCGGTCATGCTGGTGGCCTACTGGAAGATCTATAAGGCGGCCAAGCGGCAGGCCATGCAGATCAGCGCCATGGAGAGCCAGATGGTGGCCGGCGTGGGGAAGGACTCGAGCAAGAAGCAGCGGCACCGCAACGCCATGCGGAGAGAGAGGAAGGCGGCCAAGACCCTGGGGATCATCATGGGGGTCTTCCTGCTCTTCTGGATGCCCTTCTTCACCGTCAACATCGTGGACCCCTTCATCGAGCACAGCACCCATGCACTGGTGTGGGACGTGTTCCTGTGGCTGGGGTACATCAACTCCTCCCTCAACCCCTTCCTTTACGGCTTGTTCAACCGCTCCTTCCGCAGGGCCTTCCTCATGATCATGGGGTGTAGGATCTGTCTGCCGGGCGCGTCCCCCAGAATAGACCTCTCTCAGTCTCAGGAGGGTGCTGAGCGCACTGATCAGCAGTAGAGCGCTTTCTTTTGTTTTTGTTTATTTGGTGTTGGATTTAGGGACTTAGGATCCCATTATGTTCCGTTTCGTTCATCATCACAAGGGCTTTAGGCAACTCGCTTATCTTAGATTGGTTCAGGAGTGTAAACACAAGTAGAAAATGAAGGAATTCATTAAAGAACACATTTGCGATGCCAGAAATAGCCCACTCAAAGTGATTGAACAAAATGTATTATGTGATTGTATATTTGTACAGCGTCTCCAGTATTTTCAAAGCTGCAATGTGTCAACTTACTTTGGAAACAATAGGCTGACGTAACTTAAAGAATAAGAGCTTAAATGTAATTATCTTTATTAGTATTTCTCAAGTTTAAATGATTCCCATTTTATGATGATCTACATAAGGGGGCAGGATGCCAATGTGTTTGAAAGAGATGTTCAATGAGGTAGTGGCTCTGACCCAACTGCCGGGATCAGCCGTGGCACCGGGGGCTGGAGCCACTTTATTTAGACGGCCCGACTCTGACTCAGACGTAATACACAAAATGTCATAGAAATATCCACATAGTCAGCATCGTTATTCCCATCTGTCATCGTTTATTTAAAGGTGCTAAATGTAATAAATAAGCTTTACTAAATCCTAAAATGGCCATGATATGTCATCAGAAAGTAAGGAACAAACTTCTCCTTTGAAATTTCTGTTCCATGTTTGAAGGTTTGTTTTTGATTCGGCCTTGTGTTATGTTTCACCATTCCCTGAGTCCTCCGGGTTCCCAGATATTAAACCAATTGGCACAGAAACACAGTCTGCTGCAGCACCATGACCAGAGCCGTTCTAAAACACAGGTTAATCTTAAAGATGCAATTGTTCAATTGTGCAATTCAAGGCAAATGCAACATGAGCTCATCATTTGGGTTGGGCCTCAAGTCTGGGGAGGAGGGTGTGGACGGAGACACCTCTCCCCAATAGGAGGAATTTGAACTGCATTACCCATTTGAAACGGTTGGTGTCAATGTTACATATCGTGTTTGAAGAATGCTGAACCCTTCAGATAAGAAGGCAGGGCAAAGTGGTTTAGTGGGTATTGTGCCAAGTCAGTTCAACTGTAAGAACCTAAGAGTATATAAGTTATATTTTGCATTTTTAATCTGTGGTGACGGCAAATCGCTTGCTGGTCTACTGGTATGGTTTCCATAACACCTGTCTACAGCAAACTCACAGCACATGCAGGCACACACTCACGCACAACCCCCCCCCCACACACACACAGACACACTGAGGGAAGTTCAGTAAGACTCCAGACCCAGAACTACTCTATAGTATTTCTGAGTTTCAATTCATGTCAACCTGCTTGATTTCTTTAGTACAATCATTCAAAGACTTTTTCATTAATCATAACTTCGCTAGACAAGACACTTCAGGGATTTGACCTCAGTGTTGACCAAGCTCTGCTCTGAATGACATAGCCTTTCATTGTGATAGATAATATATTTAATATTCATGTTGAATAAGACTGTATGATCCTATACTGAATAGTGGATGAGTGATATCCCCAACACTAATTCACTAAAGCATCTGTAACCAATATAAATCGTCAAAACTACTTTACATAGCACTTTCCTCTACTAGAATCAATGTGTTTAGGTCAGTACGGAGTTTGTGGACAAAATAACAGTGAATCACCATACAATTACTTTACAAAATGATGTATCACAAAGACCAACGTGCTACATTGCAATGATAACCTTTGTGGCAGGTGCATCAATACAAAATGATCTAAGTAAGAATCGGCACAAGGAGTGATTTTGACTAATTATATTGGTAACGGGTCCTTTACTGAAGTTAGCATAGTCGGTTAAGATGCATTGATCAACCAGACTGGCACCGCCGTTTAAATGTGATAGATAGATGCAACAGTTGACGATGAAATCCAAGAAAAGAACGAACTGTTTATCATTTAAATTTTCTATTTTCTTCACACCTCATATTTACAAAACCCATAGCCCATGAGCAGATGAAAAAAGCAGAAAACTAAGAACGTTTCTTTTCTTTTTTCGGGATGGTTTATTTTACAGGGTTATTGGAGCTCTCCTATCATAGGTGAATGCAGCTTGTTGTCCCATAAAACGGACAGTAGCAGGAATTCCATTTACCCTCTGGTATTTCGACCCGACACACGCAAAAACCCCATTCAATCCATTATGATGTGGCAGCATATTCATCCCAGGACAGACCTTTACGTGGAAAACAAGCCTCACACTCGATAAAATCCTTCCACTGCTATTCAAAGCTGACACACCTTTTATAGATATATAACATGGTCGTTCTGTTGTTTATTCAACAGAGCAGGATTGACAAATGCTTAGTAAGAAATAACAAAATACTTTAACATAACAATGACAAGTCAAATTGAGCTAACTGCTAACCGTCGTCCAACAGCGGTTGTCTCAGCAGTTAAACGTTCCTCTCCCCCGTAATAAATAACATAAGCATTTGTTGCAGCTCAAATTAGCTCATCCCCAAACCCCAAGTCAAAGTCACAGTGTAAATCACTTTCTACCATCAAGGAGCTACATCCCCATGGGTTTTTCTGCAGGTTTCCCACCATACCCCACCCTCCCCCCTGCGCCCCATCTCAGGACCATCAGCACCACCCACCTCCTCCTCCACCCGAGTCTTTAAATGTCAGTCTCCTTAAGGTCGTAGCAGTCTGGGAAGTCATAGACCTGATAGCTGCCCGGTTCGCACTCGCCGTACATCCCCATGGACACCGTATCGACGTCGTTCCTGTTCAGCGAGGAGCCGGCGCTGCCCCCCGCCCCACCGGCGGAGCCTCCCCCCCTTGTGGTGATCTTCCTCGACAGGCTGTTCATCTTCTCCCTGAGCTGGAAGGACGAGGTCCGCAGGGGCGGGAACAGACGCCAGCCCTTGAAGCGCAGAGAGCTCCCGGTCGACGGCGAGGTCGGGTACACCAGCGACCCGCCAACGCCGCCGATGCCGCCGTCGGTGGAGCCGTGTAGGGCGGAGGCCGGCCCGTACCCCCCCCTCCCCAAGCGCTCCCTCTGGATCCCCTTCACGGCGGTCCGCCACCGCTGGTCGTAGAAGCGGCGAAGCCTGCGGCGGCGGCGATGGCAGCGGCAGCGCAGCAGCCGGGTGAAGGCGCGCTGGAACTCCTGGCTGGAGCAGGGGTAGATCATGGGGTTGATGCAGCTGTTGAAGTAGCCCAGCCAGAACACCACCTTGAACAGCGTGTCGGAAGGCTTCAGCGCCGGGAACAGGGAGCCTGGGGGGGCAGGGGGGGTAGGATGAGAACACGTCAGCACACTGATCCAGGATTTATGGGAACACAAATAAGCTAATATAAGCATGGCATATACGAACACATACATGTCATGATTTTTTATATATAAAGGCCTAACATAACAAAGACCTGCATGAACTAAAATATATATTTATAAGATATAAATATAAATATATACAGCGGCTGAGATAAGAACTATATATCAACAAATATATACGTTGACATTTAGCTATTAAAGGTTATTTATCAATTCAAACACACACAAATATATGTATACATGTCAAGCTTGTTCAGGATGGATTTTTGCAACAACGTCCCTTCGTTTTTAAACCACTTTCTGTTAATGTTTATAATGAAATGCATGTATAAAGAAAGAGATACGTTTAAAAAGCACCCTATTTATCACAATATATGCTTTGATTTGATCAAACAACAAACTGCAAAAGTCCTCTTTGAAACTTTGCAGCCTGTAATTTATGTGGGGAATAATGTTATTTGCAAAAGGGACATTCATCATCCAAAAGCAAATCACAGTCAGAAAAACGCTGGAAAATGAGATGATTCAATTTTAATGTGAAGCAAAAATAGGTTTGGCATGGTTTGTCAAACAGAGGAATAATATTGCCTGGGGGAATGAACTTGGATTGGATTTTTTTCATTATCAAACGTTTTACTGTATCCATGGTACCTCTATGCTTCTTCTTGACTGATATGCGGGGGATTCATCTCATCTTAGTATAAATGCAAGATATGTATATTGATAGCACATTTGTATTATACATGTTATTACATTAGGCATGAATATATCAATTGAATTTTTGAAAACTAGTTGCTCCCAGAATGTGTCCCACTTATCACACCTTGTGTCCCTGCAGTGGGTTCGGCTAACGGTAACATCCACTGACCTTCATAGCATTGGTATATTATATACCCACTGCGCAATGTGCCGTCGGAGTGACGTCTTTTCACACACACACACACACACACACACACACACACACACACACACACACACACACACACACACACACACAAGACATGCCTAGGCCAATTATAAACAGCATTTCCAAATAAATAAACAAAAAAATATATATGCATAAAAAATAACTGTATTACTTAAACTAAATAAACCAGGAAATCTAAAATAACAACAAAAAAACATAATATACAAATATATCATCATGTATTTCCTGCATCTGTCATAGGCGTCCAAAACAGGTCAAAGGTGAAATGCTACAGCTACAGGAAAATCAATGGTAGAGAAAACACCTCGAAACATTAAGTAGTATAAAAAAGTCGTCTAAAATTAGTCTAAATTTGACGTCACATCTGGACTATAAATAGCACTTACACGGAGGTCCCACGGACGTCAACATTAGACATTCGGTAGAAGTCGAAAAAAAGACGTCGCCTGGCGTTACAAAACAACCCCCTTCAGTGTTACGCGGCTTAGACGTAACAAAGAAACGGGGCAGGAGACCGCGTGACAATCCACGTTTTTGGTTTTAATTGCGTGAAAAGCATTAATCAAAACTGGTCTTGACAATCAGCGCAAAACACAAATCAAAATATCCCGCCGCCGTCTCTCGGAGGCCAGGCCCACTTTTATCCGGTTTGGGGGACACGCCCCGTATGCGGGCACACCCCCATCCTGGAACATGCGGGACCAGGCCTATGAGAGCACGGGCAGACAAAACAAGTAGTACACACGCAATGATACTGAAAGGCCAATGTGGCCGTAACATCAGTGGACCGAAATTTGACGTCAAATAATGATACAGAAAAGACGCCAATCCGACGTCACATTGCGCAGTGGGACGGAGGTCCAACGGACATCAACATTAGACGTTCGGTAGACGTAAAAAAAAAAAAGACGTTTCCTGGTGTAACCAAACAACCCCTTCAGTGGACCCAAATTTGACACCGAAAGACGTCACTCCGACGTCACATTTGGACTAAAAATACCCCTTACAAGGAGATCCCGTGGACGTCAACATTAGACGTTCGGCACACGCCAAATGAAAGACGTCGCCCGGCGTTACAAAACAACCCCTTCAGTGGACCGAAAATGTTCCCAGTTCAAAGGTGAAATGGTGAACGTCAATATGTCGTCCAAGTTGGTACATGGTTTGACATCCAAATAGTGGACCCAAGGGTGGATTACCGCACGGGCACACCGGGCACATGCCCAGGGGCCCAAGCAATCAGTAGAGAAATACAAAAATTCAAGCGAAAACATTAGTAGGCGTATTACTACTGAGTAAAAGAAAAGATCACTAGGGGGCAATATTTCAGTTTGTGAATTTGAGACCGGTCACTCACAAGTCACGAACAAGGCACTGATTTAAACATGGAGCAACGGTAAACGGTTGCAACGGTAAACTCTAAGTGGAACCTTAATAGGTCCATGAGTGAAACAGCTAAGCGAAAATTAAAAAAAAAAAAAGAAACAAGAGAAAATGTATTTGCTGTTGACCTTTATTGAGGCCGCCGTGCCTGCGCAGTTCACTTCTTAGCTGATCCGTCACTTTCTTATTGAACAGCCTCAAGAAAATTATATTTGACTATTTTAAATATTAAAAACTAACGAAATTCGTTCAAATTGCCAAAAATGGCAACCCTTGTAAATCCTGTTTTGTATAAATAAAGATGCCTTTATTTGTAATAATTATTATGATGTTGCCTTATGTGCTACAAATCCTGCTGAGTTGCAGTTGAATGTAGGCTATAGGCCAATGACTTAGTAAAGCTTTTATTATCTGCAATAAGTGTGTGTATCTGGGTGCGTGTGTTTGTGTTGGAAGGGGAGGGGGGGGGAGTCCTCGTGCCCAGGGGCTTGATATCTCATAATCCGTCTATGAGTGAACCTAGTTTGGCTGTCAAATAGATGTCCAGAATTGGACATGGACCGACGGACCAGATATAGACATGATTTGCACATCTATCCAACGTCCAATGTTTAGTGGGTACAAGGTCAAGGAGGATGTTTACCACACAGTTTGTCAACTAAGAATCCAGTCCGGAGGATTTCAGTTTTATATCGTTATTCTCTGAAGGCTTAATCTAATTCAGTATCAGCTGTTGATTTCCAAATAAACAAACAAGGTTTGGAAGGTTTTTTGGGATTGGGCTGAACAGTAAAAAACGAATTGCCGTTTATGGAGAGCCATTTCTCTCAATATTAATGTGGCCCATGATGTGATAGTGCAGAGCTTCTTCTCCTACACTGTGGTGCTTCTCAAGCCGTGGATCAGGGCTCCTGAGCCACACTCCAAAACTGTTATATTGTTTTAACATGCACTTCATCTGCAGATTGAAAGCTTAAAATCAACTTGACTAAGAGATTTGTGTTCATTTGGTCATTCTAGTTTTGTATATCTATTCAAGTTTGTTTATGTTGGTCTAAGTGGGCCCCAGAGGCTGAGGGTTTGGGAAAGGCTGCCACACAGCATTGTTATGTTAGCCGTCGTGCTAGCATGCTGGGTTCACCCAGAGCCTAGTAGCACTACTGTTTCCTGGCGAACGTCAGTGGGAGGTAATTGCTCATAATTGCGTCTCCCAGATGAAAGCAAGATTCTGCAGATCTGAAATAGCCTCATGATTATGTGTGCCGTCCAGCTGACCCAGAACAAACACACACACACGTACGCACATACACACATATGCACACACACACACACACTTTTTGTGCTGGAAAGACGTATCTTAGGTTGTAGGCTATTTAACAATGTCCAGAGGCCTTTATCACAGAGGTGTAATATTGGGGGCAAAAACAGGTGTAGCTCATTTAGTTCATTATAGGCTAGGCATGCCAGTGGCCTTAAGTAAGGTCATGAAATACACCTGTGTTCTCCTCTACTATTACACCCGTGTGGGGAAGGCCTTTAGCTCTCTAATAAAGATCCTGCTTCATTTATACAAAGTGTTCTTTAATGAATATCCTACATGTTTGTGTCAAACAAGGCAAACAGACATTGGTGGCTCATTTGTGGTCAAGTATTAATATATATAATCTTGGATCCAGCAGTCCTACTATGTTATAGCAGAACTAGGGACAGATGTCATAGAGTCTGAGCCAAGAAACCAACTTCGGCGTTACGCTTGTTTACATGCAAAAATATGCATGTGATTAGTGGATGAAGCTTTCAGAAGAGGATTTGGTGAGTGTATTTCTGCAGTCAACACGGTGTTGATTGTGAAACGTTTACAGACACTTTGTTACAGTATACAAGTACTGGCTGAGTTTGTGTTTGCCAATTACCTGCTAACAGATCCCCGCTTCAAACAACATGATTAGTCCAAACAAATACGAAGCAAAAGAAAAGTGACTCACCCAGATATGAGCGCGTCTGCAATCAGAAATCAAAAATGATTCTATATGTGTTACATGAATGTCACGAATAGTCAGAGCTCCACTTCATCAGCCTACTGATCACTGGCATCTGTGTCTCGCTGGCTCATTAATCCCTTTACACTCCCTTAAATACCCTGCAGTTCCAGGTCACCTGAGGCACTGATGTTTTCTCGCATTGAGTAGGCATCTCTCATGTCTTTTCACGGTTCTATCCGTGTTGTTCCCTGTGTTTGTACTTCTGCCAGGAGTTGAACTAATGCACGCATCGTCTGCAAACTGCCTATGGAGAAATTCAAATATATTGTTGTTTGGTGGAATCCCTGTTCTGCAGGCCATATTTATGTACTTGTTGCTAACTCGCTAAAGAATGCTAAGGCTGTTCACATCGGCGATCAAACCCATTCCCCATTCCCCACAGGGGAGGGGAGAGCCCTATCCACCACTAAAACACTACCCTGCCCAACAGAATCACAGGGATTCACTTCTCACAATGTTGTCCTCCAGAGAATGGTTACCTTTATGGCCACACTTACACACGGAAGAGAAGCTACCTTTCCCAAGCTGTTACCTTGAGGTTTGGAGCTATGGAGCCTGGCCATTTTGGGGACCAGTGGCCCATGCCTCTGTGGCCCATGCTCATTTTTCTGCATCACCACACCTACCATCTTCATCTGAGATGTCAAATGGGTGTGGGATAGTGTAGTGCTTAGTCTGCTCTATTCCCAGCACTTAGATTCTTGGTTAGATCCATACATGTCCACAGGCTAAGATGAGATGAGGTGAGATGATAAGAAATTCAGGACAATTAAAATCAAACAAAAGGAAAATGAAATGGTGTGTGTGCATATATATAGATAGATAGATAGATATAGAGAGAAAGAGAGAGAGAGAGAGAGAAAGAGAGAGAGAGAGAACTCATGTGCATGAACTCTATGAAAATTGGGACTGTGAAAGAACATTTTATATTTAATATATAACATTGATAGCTCAATAATCAAACTGTAACAAATACATTCAACTGTCTGATAACACAGCATGTTAATACATATTTAATGATAGACATAAGGTATTCTGCTTCTACTGAATACTTCTCCAAAATAATACAAATTCCTACTAATATTTGTAACATACATCATCATAATTAACCTTGAAAGTTCACAAAAAAAATCTATTTAGCATTTCAATATGTTCGTTGTTTACTATCTAGTTATCATTGTGTAGTTTTCCTAATGGAAGAGGTACTTTATTGTGTCGTTTTCATAGTTGAAGAGGTACTTTATTGTGTAGTTTCCCTCATGGGAGAGGTACTTTATTGTGTAGTTTCCCTCATGGGAGAGGTACTTTATTGTGTAGTTTATCTAATGGAAGAGGTACTTTATTGTGTCGTTTTCATAGTTGAAGAGGTACTTTATTGTGTAGTTTCCCTCATGGGAGAGGTACTTTATTGTGTCGTTTTCCTCATGGAAGAGGTACTATATTGTGTAGTTTTCCTAGTTGTAGAAGGAACACGTTTCTGTGTTGAATGCCAGTGGGCGCTGGTAGGAGGACAGAGGACCCGGTTCAATTCCCGTTGTGGAGAACTTAGGCTGTAAGTAGTTGCTTGACCTGCCCACTGTCTGTTAGAATATTATTACACTTTTATCCAGTGTTGTTGGAAAGCTGATTGCTTTGAGAGTGGTACTTGAGGAGATAATATGTGTGTGTGTGTGTGTGTGTGTGTGTGTGTGTGTGTGCGCGCGTGCGTGCGTGCATGTGTGCGTGCGTGCGTGCGTGCGTGTGTTTTCAAGATCCAGCCTTTTGGAGAAGGCTATTTTCTCTTGACATAGATTGGGCTCCGATGAGTTGGCCGGTTCACACACTTTTTCAAATGCAATATACAGTGGGGCAAAAAAGTATTTAGTCAGCCACCAATTGTGCAAGTTCTCCCACTTAAAAAGACGAGAGAGGCCTGTAATTTTCATCATAGGTAAACCTCAGCTATGAGAGACAAAATGAAAAAAAGAATCCAGAAAATCACATTGTCTGATTTTTTAAGAATTCATTTGCAAATTATGGTGGAAAATAATTATTTGGTCACCTACAAACCAGCAAGAATTCTGGCTGTCACAGACCTGTAACTTCTTCTTTAAGAGGCTCCTCTGTCCTCCACTTGTTACCTGTATTAATGGCACCTGTTTGAACTCCTTATCAGTATAAAAGACACCTGTCCACAACCTCAAACAGTCACACTCCAAACTCCACTATGACCAAGACCAAAGAGCTGTCAAAGGACACCAGAAACACAAATGTAGACCTGCACCAGGCTGGGAAGTCTGAATCTGCAATAGGTAAGCAGCTTGGTGTGAAGAAATAAACTGTGGGAGCAATTATGAGGAAATGGAATACATACAAGACCACTGATAATCTCCCTCGATCTGGGGCTCCACGCAAGATCTCACCCTGTGGGGTCAAAATGATCACAAGAACGGTCAACAAAAATCCCAGAACCACACGGGGGGACCTAGTGAATGACCTCCAGAGAGCTGGGACCAAAGTAACAAAGGTTACCATCACTAACACACTACGCCGCCAGGGACTGAAATCCTGCAGTGCCAGACGTGTCCCCCTGCTAAAGCCAGTGCATGTCCGGGCCCGTTTGAAGTTTGCTAGAGAGCATTTGGATGATCCAGAACAGGATTGGGAGAATGTCATATGGTCAGATGAAACCAAAATAGAACTTTTTGGTAAAAACTCAACTCGTCGTGTTTGGAGGAGAAAGAATGCTGAGTTGCATCCAAAGAACACCATACCTACAGTGAAGCATGGGGGTGGAAACATCATGCTTTGGGGCTGTTTTTCTGCCAAGGGACCAGGACGTCTGATCCGTATCACGGAAAGAATGAATGGGGCCATGTATCGTGAGATTTTGAGTGAAAACCTCCTTCCATCAGCAAGGGCACTGAAGATGAAACGTGGCTGGGTCTTTCAGCATGACAATGACCCCAAACACACCGCCCGGACAACGAAGGAGTGGCTTCGTAAGAAGCATTTCAAGGTCCTGGAGTGGCCTAGCCAGTCTCCAGATCTCAACCCCATAGAAAATCTTTGGAGGGAGTTGAAAGTCTGTGTGGCCCAAAAACATCACTGCTCTAGAGGAGATCTGCATGGAGGAATGGGCCAAAATACCAGCAGCAGTGTGTGAAAACCTTGTAAAGACTTACAGAAAACGTTTGACCTCTGTCATTGCCAACAAAGGGCATGTAACAAAGTATTGAGATGACCTTTTGTTATTGACCAAATACTTATTCTCCACCATAATTTGCAAATAAATTCTTTAAAAATCAGACAATGTGATTTTCTAGATTTTTTTTTTTCATTTTGTCTCTCATAGCTGAGGTATACCTATGATGAAAATTACAGGCCTCTCTCATCTTTTTAAGTGGGAGAACTTCCACAATTGGTGGCTGACTAAATACTTTTTTGCCCCACTGTATATGGGTTTATCTTCTTTGTTGTAGCCAGGACGTGGCCTGGGAGAACAGAGGGCCTAAAGTAAGTGTTGTGTTGGTGGGGGAGAAACCTCCTCGACTGAACTGACGTTCCGACGTCGTCCCTATGCACGCCCCCCGTTCGGGGACGCAAGGGTAATTCATGCTATCGGTGCAGCAGAGAGCAGCTAAATGTAAAGCACTGCTAGCCAAATGCTTTCATGGGACTCAAACCTCCTTTAAAGTTGTAGTGAGTGAACTACTCAAGCTGGTGCAAACCAAAAATCCCTTCCTCACAGCCTACGCACAGCATGCACCCATCCAGACACATCTTCTATGGGTTGGAAATGTGCATGGGTTTTGCCCGTTTTCTGCAGACACATTTTTGCTTTAAAATGTTGCATATAGTGAGGGATCAAAGCATTAGAAGACTGACGCAGACTGAACACTTATTTAAAAAAACGTATCGTGTCACGTCTAGTTCAAATGATTTCTCCTGCATTGCTTGCCTTCAATAACAAGGCCAGCATGTCTCATCTTCTTTTGCTTTCTTATGGCCGAAACCATCCAGATTTCTGTGTTTGGATCTAAAATGATGTCCGTCCAACACACGTTAAATTGGCAAAACGCCATAACTTCCATTGTTATCCAAAAGACAGGAAACAAGTACAAGCATGATGGATGTTGGGCAAAAATGCACAAATTGAATGGATGTTGGACAAATATGATGAATTCTGTGGATCAAAGGAACAGGATGTGCCTTTGTCACCAGTTGTAATGTAATGTGGGACAACAACTGAAACTCCATGGCACTCAAATCAAACAGCAAACAGTATCTGTTGGTGGCAATACAAAATATAATTTAATTCATATTTAGTCATTTAGCAGATCTTGCTATGCTCCTTGTCCTGTAATATTTCCCTGAATTTCCTATTGAGTTATGTTGTTATTTTATCCAAAAGGACGGTGATTTAAAGTAGAGATACAGATAAGCTGCTCACACTGGGGATCTCACCCAGTGCTTTTCATCTTTGAGTCACACGACAAATAGTCAGTACAGGATCCCGATCCCGAATGGACCACCGTATCTCTAAATGGCTGTCAGGCTCAAACCAAGAAAGGCCAATTGTTGAAAGGGCTGGCAATGGAGGACCTTGAACAATAATGACTGCATATTTAATATGATTGCTTACGAATCGAAGGGGAAGAAAACAAAGAAGCCAATCAGGCCATTGTAAAGTTATTTCCATCACCCTGGTTTACGGCCTATTCTTTCTCTGCTGTGGCGATGTGGTGGGATGGAAGACGACCCCCTGCACTGAGCAGGATCACAGCTAATCAACTGCACAATAGTCCACTATTAATGTCATTGTCTACTCTATAGGATATTAAAGAAGCCATTTTTGCATCGACAGAAATGGCAGGGTTGGCACCAAATCAAAGCAGCACATTGGACTTCGATCAATTCAGTGTGAGCGAGGGTACTGAACTCATCTAACTTTTTTCCCACATGTCCCCTCCCTATACGCCGCTGCCTGTAGTTGTGTCTGTAGTCACCTGGGCCACGTCGTCTCCCACGGCGAATCATTTCAATAATCAAGCAAATTGCATTATTTGTCACGACTACATAGTACCCTGTCAAAATGGACACGCTCAACAGCCAATGCATGCTGATTTATATTTAATGTTAAGCATACTGGGGCCTTCCCAGCCTTTAGATCTGGCCATGGCACTATGTAGTGCTTGCACAAGAACGCGGTGGTAGGAATGTTTCCTGACTCCTTAGTCTGAGTTGAGGCTGTTGAGTCCGACAAGGGGTTTTGTATTTGAGTGACGATGTGAGCCTCAGCAGAGAAGGCCGACATGTTGCTAGGCTCTGGGAGGGCTGCATGTTGTTGTGTACACACGCAAAACTTTGTCTTTTGGCCTTGACATGCAGCTGGATTTTAGACCTCAATGTCAATATATTGGGACTTCACAAATTACATCACATTGGAATCAGACAAATTAACAAATTACAAAAACAAAAATTAAATACACAAAAAAAACGAAAAAAACATTGTAATCATTTGGCATGGTGAGATTGAGCGAGGAGCATTGTGTGCCTCCATTAGGGTCGCTTATCTATACATAGAAATATATTGTAAATAATAAACCTTTACCTTTTAGGCTAAATAGTCAGCCACAGAGCTACATACAATATGTATTTTCTCATGTTGAAAATACATTATTTGGATTCTCATTTCACTATTATTTCACTATCATTTCACGATTCTCACTATGGATATTTGTAGTTTCAAACAACCCTCTAAGTCCGAATCCTGCAGTGCTGACTGACTTTATAAGAGATTCATTTAGGATTTGAAGAATCTTTTTTTTTAAATGTGCAAGCAGATCTTCGTCTGTAACTTTAAACCCCGAAAAAAATAATATATTGTAGATTAAGTGCCATTTTCTTCAGATAAGCATTTCCTTTTGACCAAGCCCTTTCTCCTCTGTTCCTGCCCAACACAATCTAAAAGGAAATGGGAATAACGGTGGACCAAAGTAACAAACCTTTTTCTCCCTCCTTTTTAATTTCTCCATAGAGAATGCTAGATATTGGGCAGTGATTCTGTAGCGATGCCAAGACAGGGTAGCACGGAAAACTCACGAGGACAGGGAATAGTTAGAGAAAATGATGTGACCTGCCGCATGCGCCTTTGTTAAGATTACGTCCTCCAATGCACTTTAAACCAACACTCAGAATCATGCACATACACACACGCAGACACACACAGACATACACACACACGCACACATAGAGAATATCAAACAGAGAATTGTCGTCTATGAGGAATAACAATCATGTAATTGGGTATTAAGTCTCGAAAGGGTATTAAGTCTTTTTGAACCTCAGAGTTTGATTCACTAATTGTGTTGTTATCTATGAAGCGTGCAGCGGAGCTACATCCTCCCTTTCCTTCCTCTCTGCTCCTCATCTCTGTTTTTTTTCTTTCAGCCTCTCACTGAGAAGAATACCAGGAAAGTGGCTGGTTCATTTGGGTCAATTACTCTTGTCATTAAGCCAGTTTATAAATCACCAGTTTATAAAACACCAGGGGGGGGGACATGACCCAGGAGGAGGCCCCTCCCACCATAATAAGTGAAAACAGAGAGGTGGTGGGAGTGTGGAGGTCAGAGGTCAAACTCTGGGGTTGGGACATCACGTTGTATTTGTTGCTGCTGTGTATACGTGTGCACGTCTGGAAGACTATGAGGAGATGGGGGGGGGGGGGGGGGGGGATTAAGAAGCTAAATATGCTACGCCTACTGTTGGATCTTCAAGGTTGAGGAAGACCTCCATGTCAGCAAGATCACATCTGACCGATGGTGAAACGCATCTGGGCCAAATACATAAGCAAGCGTAAAATTGCTTATTGATTGCTTAGGGCATTAGATTTGAATCAGTGGAAAAATAAAAATGCTCAGCCCTGTGAATCTGATCTGTATTGAAAGCTCAATCACTGACCCTGAGTGATGTTCACATTTTAATCTATGATGAAGATCTGTGTGTGTGTGTGTGTGTGTGTGTGCGTGCGCGCGTGCGTGTGCGTGTGTGTGTGTGAGTGTGTGTGTGCGTGTGTGTGTTGATGTGTTTTGATGTAAGCCTATCATTTAAATATATAATATACATATAGATTCATTGGATGTAATTTGTGTCATT
This sequence comes from Pollachius pollachius, assembly GCF_949987615.1. Taxonomy (NCBI): domain Eukaryota; kingdom Metazoa; phylum Chordata; class Actinopteri; order Gadiformes; family Gadidae; genus Pollachius; species Pollachius pollachius. The sequence continues at coordinate 33,934,923 of NC_136935.1, read as the reverse complement.
ACGTTGCCGGTCGGAGATAACTTAAATAATTCCATTACCATCGCACACATCAATATTACATATACCAATAGCCTATAGTATTGTCAGTACAGCCTTTGTATAAAAGAGAATGAAAAGGATCGTTACCTAGTGGCAGAAGGAAAAAAAAGGGTAGCCAGCACAGGATGAACATGCCGACCACAATCGCCAGGGTTTTCGCCGCTTTCTTCTCCCGCGAGAACTTCATGAGGCGCACCGACAGCGAGCTCCTGAACGGGTGCTGCTTGCTGCTCTTGGAGCTGTCCGGACGCACGTCGCCCAGCACGCTGCGACAGTGGATCCGCAGCACGACCTCCATCGACTTGTTCCTCTCCCGCTTCACGCCCGCTTCCAAACTCTTGGTGGTCCGGCGCGCCACCACGTAAACCCGAAAGTACATGACCAGGATGACCATGAGCGGCAGGTAGAAGGAGAAGAGCGAGGAGAATATCGCGTAGAAAGGCTCCTCCGTGATCCTGCAGATGCGCTCGTCCTCCGGCGGCGGCTCCTTCCAGCCGAGCAGCGGTCCTATGGAGATGACCATGGAGGAGAGCCACACCACCACCAGGATCACGGCCGCCCGCCGCTCCGTCACGATCGCGGGGTACTTGAGGCAGTGCTTCACGCCAATGTAACGGTCGATGGAGATCACGCACAGGCTGAGGATGGACGCGGTGCAGCACAGCACGTCCACCGCGGCCCAGATGTTGCAGAACACCCGGCCGAACAGCCAGCAGCCCAGCACCTCCAGGGACGCGGAGAAGGGCAGCACGATGATGCTGAGCAGCAAGTCGGCAACGGCCAGGTTAACGATGAAGAAGTTGGTGACCGTTTGCAGGTGCCTGTTGCACAGCACAGAGAGGATGACCAAGATGTTGCCCACGATGGCCACCAGAATGAACAGTGCGAGGAACACGCCGACAACGATGACCTGGGAGTCCACCTCCGAGGGTATGCAGGTCGTGCGATTGCCGCCCGCATGCGTCTGGTTGTCCAGGGAGGCGTTGAGCGCCTCGCCCGAGTAGATCCCATCGTCGCTTCCGTCTTCCGTGAAGTTAGAATGGGTCATTTTGAAACTCCATGAAGAGGTGGTCAAAGTTTGTTTCCCGTTGAAAACAGTGCGGTACTTGACATCATAGTACGAGTCCTGAGTGTTTACTCCAGAAATATAGCTTGCAGTCACACTGACGCACTCGTGCAGGCCTTCTTGCGACGAGAATGTAATTGTTTTTCCTTCAGATTGGCTCCAACAAAGAACGGCACCAGGCAAACCGTCGCATGCGTTTCGAATGATAAAAAGTTTTCCCCCTTTTTTTTTTTTAACTGTAAGGTCCAAAAATAGGTCAATACGTATTGAAGTAGTAAAAAAATAAATAAGACATTTTTGGGTAAAAAAAGGGAAAAATAATTGTGATGGTCAGGAAAATGCCATGGTGAAGTTCTCACACAGACGCACCGCTGGTGGCGTCCTGAACACCCTGTGCAACTCTCCCCGCATCTCCCCACACAACCACCGCCTGCACAGTGTGCCTGAAGTCCGCTCCTCCCCGCCAAGTGGATCCACTGGCGCGTCACGCAGCCTGCAGAGTCATAAAGGAGCGGTGGTGACGCGCGGCACGGAGATCTACTCAGATTCAACATCAGGACGATTCAAAAGCTCGTTGTAGTAGGACGCAGGACATGTATGGGGCTCGTCACGACGTTAATAGTTTGTATAGGCCTACTGTTGGCATACAACCCAATATACTCATATTGTATTTAGAAATATTTTCTCCAAAAAAATTCGGTCCCAATTTATATTATTGTATTTTATTCTTCCTTTCTTGTATAACATTGTCCTGTGCTTGCTGCTGTGGCTACCATTATAGCATCTAGAAAGTAGTCCTAGATCTTATCTAACCTATAGTGAAAGTTAGTGAGACCAGAATCTAGAGCTTCAAATTCCTACATCATAATCTTAAAACGAATTTGAATAAGAAAATGTCATCTTTAATGCCGTATAATACAAAATACTCGACAGCCTAGGGTGCCTAGCTCCTTCAAAGTGGTAGCTGACACGCAAACCAGTCCAGTAAACAGATGGGACTCGGAAGTGCAGCTCAGAGCCAACAGCAGCACCAACGCCAATGGATGGCTGTGGTCTCTGCTGGCTCCTGGCTGTTGATGTGCCAGGAGGGGGGGGGGGGGGGGCAGCTGTGAACATTGTCCAGTTACGCTGTGCAGCTGCAGTCCCCGGGCGGGCTCGATGTACATAGCGGGCCCCAGGTAGGGATGGGCCTTGGTGACATGTGTCCTGGGGGCCCCTGGGGCCAGAGGTCGAGGGGCAGGGTCGTAGAGGGCAAAGGTCAGGGGTCTGTCGAAACCCAACGGACCAACGTGTTTCTGTTTGCCGGATTCCAGTTGTGAGGAAACGGTCACAGAAAGATGAGCAAGAACCTTGAGAACGGATTTTCAATCGGTAGCGGCAAGTTTGAATCTTGATTAAATCACTGTAAAAAAAATAAATTGAACTACGTTTAAAAAAAGAGAAATTGTGAAGAAAACTATTATACTATAAGAAAATATTTTCTTCCTTGATCATGAAAACCTGCTCTGTAATCATAGGAGGACGGTGATCTGCCACCTCTCTGATTACCTGGGCGATCTGATTAAACCAACACTGTCCTATTAAGGCATTTTTTGGTAAATTTTGTTCTGGGCCTTTTCTTTCTTATTTTGATTTATTTTTGTATGCAAATTGCAAAAACACATAAACACACAAAGGAAATGAGAACTCATTTGTTTTCAGTGGACCAAATATTACAGGTTCAACCTGTTATATTCTGAAATGACTGCTATGATTGCAGGAGGGGAGAAAAATCTGTATTTTCATCCAATTTGATTTGTTTATAATGATTGTCAATGTGTAACATCACATCCAAATGTATAAACGTAACGTATTAAATGAACATGTTACTTAACAACACATTTGAAGCTTTTATATATTGTTAAATACAGACATTATAAATATTTCTCTTCCTATTTTTTCCTTGTTTTTTTTAAGCCAAGACACAATAGATAAAGTTCTTTATTTTCCTAGTTGTCAAGGTATTTTTTTTTAGCTTTCCAAATGGTTGAGTTACTTCATAGTGTAGTTGGCTTAGTGGTAGAGGTACTTTATAGTGTAGTTACTCTAGTGGTAGAGGTCATTTATTGTGTGGTTTTCCAAGTGGAAGAGGTACTTTATAGTGTAGTTATCCTACCGATGGAGGTATTTGAGTCTGTCTTTTTCCTAGTGGTAGAAGGATCACGTTTCTGTGTTGGATGCCAGTGGGCGCTGGTGGGAGGAGAGAGGACCCGGTTAAATTCCTGTTGTGGCGAACTCAGAAGGCTTGCTTGACCTGCCCACTGTCTTTTAGAATATTATTACATGATGTGGTGTTGGAAAGCTGATGGATTTTTTGTGGAGACAATGAAGGTTGTGTGTGTGCGTGCGTGCGTGCGTGCGTGCGTGCGTGCGTGCGTGCGTGCGTGCGTGCGTGCGTGCGTGCGTGCGTGTGTGCGTGTGTGTGAGAAACAGGTGAAGAAGCAACATTCTATATTCTGCGTATAATACAATGAACTATGAGGTATTTTATGTAGTCGCTGCACTAGAAGTAATCAGGAACAAGGCAGTAATGCATGTGCTGATGTACAAAATCACTTTTATGTCAGGTAAATACTTCTACTAATACTACTGCTACTACTAATAACATTAGTCACAATAATATTATGAAATAATATGTATTAAATGTACTATACACTACCAGCGCTTCACAATAAGTTATAGGAAGAAGCCCAACAGGATGGAAAACAAATCGATCAGAAGAAGATTAAAGATTGTGAAAGTGCAAGAGTGAGAAAAACAAGAAATGAAAGAAGGCGTAGAGATTAAAGACAGAACCACAAGATGGAGGATCAAAACACTGGAAGAAGGTCACACAGACACACACACACACACACGCGTGCGCGCACACAGGCAGGCAGGCAGGCACGCACACACGCACGCACTCACACACACACACATGCACATTCACTGTATATTGGTTAATCTGTTATTTATTTTGTAGATCGGATGTTAATCAGAGGAAAACCAAAAGAGTAACAGTGTTTAAGGATTAGCTAATGATAGACTGAAATATTATGGAGAGAAACTGATGGTAGTCTCTACAATGATTGAGAGAAGCTTAGAGTAGACTGCACTATGATGAGAGAAGCTAAGGGTAGTCTCCACTATGAATGAGAGAAGCTTAGTGTAGGCTCCAATATGAATGAGAGAAGCTGATAGACACCACTATGAATGAGAGAAGCTTATGGTTAAATGAGAGAAGCTTGGGATAGACTCGACTATGAATGAGGGAACCACTTTGAATGAGGGATCAAAGGTTTAAAGATCAGCTCAGGATAGACCCCATTATGAGTGAGGAATCAGGGTTTAAGGATCAGCTGAGGGTATATTCTGTTATGAATGGGAGTAGTTGAGGATAAACCCCACTATGAATGGGAGTAGCTGAAGATACACTCCACTATGAATGAAAGAACAGGGTATAAGGTTCAGCTGAGGATAGACTCTGCTGTTATTGAATTCTCAGGGCACCCCAATAAAGCTCGCTGAAAACTGAGTCTTAGAAGAAGGGCATCTCCAAGAGTCCAAGATTCATACACTGCAGGACATTTCCCTTTTTCATGTATTTCCTCAAAGGACACACATCTTCATGTTGTGACTAGTCTACCAGCTAGCAGAACCGATTTAATTCTACATCCTCAAATGAACTTCATTCCAAAGAAAATTGTAGGGAGCCAGATTCAAACCCACAGTTTTGCAGAACGCCTCCGGTAATGCAAGCAAATCTCGTTCTCTCATCACTTGATTCTTTGCTTTCATCATATTTTAACAAATGTTATTCCCACTTCTTTGTGAAAAGACTTCCAGCCTGGTTGCCTGGTTCCTTCATCTCCAACTCTGTGGATGGTCAGGCTAAATCAATCCTTCCCATTTTGGCCGACTACATGCCCGCATCTGGTGCAGTCTGTCGCTGGGACCGGTCCTCTCTCTCTGGGGGCCACTGTGACCAGCCACCTTCCAGGTCCCAGAACCCATCCAGACCCGGGTCACACACACAGCTGTGCAGCTCTTCCACAGCTTGGCTGGCAGACAGTTCATCACATTGTTATTTACACCTGCACGGTACTGCTTTTACAACGGAGCTATTAACGCGATGTCATCCGTTTTATTTTGGTCCGCTTTTTCATTCGCTGTCGTCTGAAAATGATACCAAGGGAGCTATGAATCAAGCCAGAGTAAAGTGACTCAAGCCAGAATAAAGTGACTCCTGAACCGGATGCAAGGTCCAAGGTGCAATTTCGACCAACCACGACACTCTTTACTTGTAGAACTCTGCAGAACACATAGCAGGCTATTATAATGCATAGTTTGACACTGTGTCATGATTGGTCGGATCACGTTCTGGATTTCTGGATCCGGTGTAGCCAGGTCCAGATGTCCAGCATCTGGATTATTAAACATAAGAACTCATTTGTCGTTAGAGACTGAACTCCTATTGATTCAGCGAGAGGGAACCGAAGCCGATTGAGAGCCTGAGATGCTTCACCTGGCCAGCTCTTGACGTGCTCTGAGGTGTGGGCAGCCTAACCATAAGGGAAGAGAACCCAATCCCGCAAGATGTAGCAGCAGCTGGCCATGGCTCCGCTGTCACCTGGCATTCTTCAGCCTCTATTGATCAACTCTCCCTGTTGAGGGAGCTGTGTGTGTGTGTATGTGTGTGTGTGTGTGTGTGTGTGTGTGTGTGTGTGTGGGTGTGTGTGTGTGTGTGTGTGTGTGTGTGTTATGTTTGTGTGTGTTTGCGTGTGTGTGTTTTTGGCTGTGGTTGATTTTGTGTGTGTTTGTTTCTGTGTGTATGTGTGTGTGTGTGTGTGTGTGGGTGTGTGTGTGTGCGTCTGTGTTTGTGTGTGTCTGTTTGTCTGTCTTCCTGCCTGTCTATCTCTGAGAGTGTTTTTTTTCTTCATCTCTTTAATGTACTGACATCATTATTCTTTCTGTCATAACTGTCATAAAAGGGACATTGGGAGATTAATTTGGAGACTGTTAACTGGAGACATTTAAATGGTTTACTACATGGAAATAACCTACTCTGCATATGTCCTCCAAAAGTCTTATTTTATATATCTTCTGGGGATATACATTGTGATATCCAATAGGTATGTACTAGATGTATAAATGGTAGTATTTGTGTCTGTAAATTTCTGTAAAGATTATTTTTTGTATTTCTTTGCCAACAAATGATATTGATATTGTGGTTGATAACATGAATCCTATGACAGTTGAAACTCCTTTAGTTCCAACCAAATAGCTGTCATGCCTGAGACATAATTGAGACTTAATTCATATTTTCCAGCTTATTGATGAGACTAATTAGTATCATTGTATCTTTGTAATCATAGAGTCGCGCTTCGGTGAAACTCAAAGTACTTACAGTCTATTTTCACCCTCAGGGCGAACCAACGGCAACACTTCCTGCCGTCCCTGGAGTGCTGTGTCCTGATTGGACGGCTGTGCTCCACGCATTAACCTGAGGGTGAACTATTGCGTGTAACGTCTCCCTGTGCTCCATCAGCTGAAATTAGCTAATGACTGTTGGTTCCTCATGACTGCAGAGGAATCGTAGAAAACTCTATGAAACATGCTTTTCGCTTATAAATCTTTCGGGAGGGAATTTCAATTACCATAAAAGGGTAATTGGACAGGTTATTGGGCGGTTATGCATGTTGCCGGGGACGACCACCGTGGATGGAGTTGTTGGGATGTTAAGGGGGCAAGCAGAGAACCCAGAACACATTGTTCAGACGTCTTGGGATTCCTCTGGAACCCTGCGAAGCTGTTTGAGCTGCATGTGTGTGTGGTGTGTGTGTGTGTGTGTGTTGGGGGGGGGGGTCTGTGTGTGTTTGGTAGCTATGGTGAGAATGTTTCAGAAACTAGCAGACTGCAGGACAAACACGAGCTCAGTGTGAGTTCTAACTTGGACGATTTTTCCAGCTTCAACCTTTTTTATTAAAGACACAACATGGTGGACACACACACACGTACATTGATGCACACACATACACATATGCATACAGACACACACGCACAAACGTACATTGATGCAAACATAATCACTTAAGACACATACATGCACACACTCAAACAAAACCACAATCACACATGTGCACGCACTTACACGTGCATAAGTACACACAGCAATAATCAGAAGGTTTATACCAGTGTTTCTTATGCTCAGTGGCGGTCTCGCTGCATCTTGTTTTATTCTGATACTAGCGTCTTCTGCCACTGTATGTGCTTTATTGTTGTGTCTATGTGTTTGCCTTTAAGGTGCTGTATGAATCAATAAACTTCAAACACACGCACACTGAACTGAAGCACTACTGTAGCTCTCACATCTGTTGTGTGCTACATTTTCACTTCTGGTTATATGCTAACTGCATTTCATTGGCTTTGTACCTGTACTCTGCATAATGACAATACATTTTATCTGATGTAATCTTAGGTAATGTAATCGAATGAAAGGAATACATGCGCAATAACAAAGGATATTCTTTTGGTTTTGACCCCCTAATAATGAAAGCCAGACGCTCTGTGATTAATTTCTTCTGAAGGTTCGATTTATAAGTGACGTCCCAGTGGATGCATAGATGATATTAATAGAGGACCCCAGAGACCGAAGCTAGTGCATTAAGCACAAAAAGACTTGTTCTCTCTCTCCTGTTCTCTTCTTACCTCTCTCTTTCACTCTTCTCTGTCCCGGGGTCTCTCACTGGCTCCTTCCCTCTCCCTTGCTTGTCTCCATCGTTCTTTTTCTCTCTCTCTCCCTATGTCTCCCTCCATCTTCATCCCTATATACCTCCCTCTCTGCTACCTTAGATATTTCCCTCTCCCTCTCTTTGACTCTGTGTCTTCCTCTCCTTTTCTCTCTCACTCTCTCTCACACATGTCAAAGTGGCGTGAGAAAGGGTCCCATTGCATTAGGCTGGACACACACACAGACACACACACAGACACACACACACACACACACACACACACACACACACACACACACACACACACACACACACACAGTGTGTACGCTAGAGACCACTTCTGGGTCATGCTCAGCAATCAACTGAGATTTACCGGGTCACTCGAAGGACATATTTACACTGCATGTGTGTCCTGTATCCCGGTCGACAGTGTGTGTGTGTGTGTGTGTGTGTGTGTGTGTGTGTGTGTGTGTGTGTGTGTGTGTATGTGTGTGTGTGTGTGTGTGTGTGTGGGGGGGGGGGGGGGTGAAAAACAGGCAGAAATTGAGGATAAATGGAACAAAGGTGACGAGTCAGATATAACAGATAAATTATATAGACATGACAGAATATTGATATACCGTTGATTTAAATATACCTTTTTACAATCACATTTTAAAGGTAGGGACAGTGATAGGAGAAGTGTAAAGTTATAATACATAACTTTAAACTTTAAGGTAATAATACATAACTTTAAACTTTAAGGTTATATATTTATAACTTTAAAGTGTAATATATGCCTAATTCCATTCAGTTGTTTTATTTAAATACACTGCTGGGCAAAACCAGCAAAAAAACAACAACAGCAACAGGCAACTGCGGGACAATGATAAGGCAACAATAATTCATTGCATTTTATTGCACTTTTCCAGGCACTCATTCCACAGTGTGTGTGATAGAGGGGGCTGGGTCGAGGAGGGATATCACATGTGAATGAAGTTACCAGACGACAAAAACCCAATCCCACCCTGAGTGCACACGTACAAAACCACTACCACCGCCAACTCCCCTCAACTATCATAACCCGCACCTATTGGCGGCCTTCTGCCAATTTGTGTGAGAATATTTCACCTTCTCTGCTGCTGGCACCGTCTCTAATCTACATGGAAATACTCACACACAGATGGTAATCAAAACAACTACACAAGTCCGTCCCCCCCCCCCCCCCCCACCTTTCCCTCGCTCCGAGTCCTGAAGGGTACTGCATACTGATCGTGGTTGAATCTGAGCCAGAACTAGCACCTCTTCATCTGTTACGCAGGACAGGCTTATTTCTTCCTGGGAAATAAATGCTAAATCTTGCTCAAACACGTGACAATCCTCGATAAGTCCTTTGCATACCCATGTGCCAAAACATGCCTGGATCTGCTGGATCTTAATGAGTCTTCCGGTTCCTGAAGCTATACCCCATTTTCTTTAATCAAAACATTTTAACGGACAGTATGTATAAATTCTGTGGAATTCCATCCGGAGCCTTGTTGTGGCACACACTTGGAATTACCTGCCAAGGTGAGTTGGACTGAAGTCAGGGAAATTATTATTCACACACATTTCTCTGATCTACATATTTACACCGTATTAACATCCTTTGAACCGTATCAAGCACAACACAATACTTCATGAGACTTTCATGGTCATAGCACAATATGTATTTGTTATTTATTTAAATAATTTCAGAAGCCTCTGGGCTATAAAGGAGATGAGTGCATCTCTGTGGATCATGAATCGTTCCTAACCTGAAGCCAGTTCATATTAAATCCAAAACATATTGCGGGACCTTGAACGGCGTGTTTTAAACGCTAAATTCAGGGAGGCTGGAAACAAAAATGAATTCAGTAAGGCAACATGCATTGTTGTTGCTGCCGTAATGAGAGGTAGCCGGAAGGGGAAACACGAGGAGTCCACCAGGGATACAGCTTATCCTTGGCTTGAGATCAGAGACCCCTAACATCGCCTTCTGTGCTTGGGGGGTTAATTTCAATTAAAAACGTATCTCCTCCTCTAAAAAAGAGAAACAAAAGAAGGGCAAAACACGACCACACAGTTCAGACAGGATATTTACTAGGGATTTGAAAATAGCCTGTGGTGTGATTCAACCACATGGGGCTGTGTTCTGATTGGTTCCTGACTGCTCTCTACGAGTCATTTGGACTGATGGACCCCAGGGGCAGAATTAGGTAGGGGTAGTCCGGTAAAAGTAAGTTTTAGTATCTAAAGCACATTTTAAGCGGTAATCTCATGCATCTGAAATCACTGGACCTTTTAGAAAGAAGCACTGCTCAATATTTAGATAGCACAAAATTGGTGATGAAGTACTTATCTGTATTCTAAAGGCACTTCACCTGATGATGAAATAATCCAGTCACGTCCTAGAACGGCGTGTTTTTTCTTTTCCTTCCAACTCTCCCCACAGTGAGTGAGTGAGTCTAGCCGCGAGCCACTGTGTCTGGTCTCATGGACGGCTGTTCTGTATCTCAGGCCCAGAGCCACTGCTTCTATGGCTGTAAGACCAGTAGGCTACAATATTCTGGAGACGCCTGCCAAACACAACTAATTACAACACTGCATACAGTTCCACTGCTGCCTGTTCGAAACCCGGGGCCATTGTTCTTTTATATGTAATCCTTGGTTTGAGTGTACAAAAATATATTTACTATTTATTTTGATCATAAAATGTGTTCTGCGGTTGTTGGAAGGAATTATTTGTCTTATGTACTGCTAGAATTAAGAGTTACTTAAAGGTTAATGCAGCAAACTCTGTGCTGCTTTGTTTAGCACACATTCGTTGGCCAGCATCTTTATTCACTATCTCGTTGTGATACTAACTATCCAGGTGATGTCAAGAACCACTGATGCAATGGTAAGTGACATCACCAGCTGGCAAACACACTCTCAGCCTATCAGCTGGCAGGCACACTCTTGGCCTATAAGAAAACACTGAGGGGGGAGACAGTTTTTATTTGGGTAATTCGGTTAACTTTAAAATGCTAAATCCAAAACTCTGTGCCTCTCTGTCTGTCTATGGGATATTGGCTTCCAGAGTTTTTATTATCCAAGCAGTAATTGAAAATGATTCCTGATCAGCAAAATGCAATAAACATCACATCACTCGCTCTCTGTTGCTCTCTGTCCCTCTCACTCTCTCTCTGTCCCCCTCTCTCTCTCTCTCTCTCTCTCTCTCTCTCTCTCTCTCTCTCTCTCTCTCTCTCTCTCTCTCTCCCTTGCTCTATTTCTACCCAAACAGTAGGGGCTCAACTAATTGTTGCATCATACTTCAAACAAAATTGACATCCTCATATTATGTATTGATTATGAAACTGCCATTATGTATAATGGCACGGATAGAATGTAGAATTTGTAGAACTGGTATTGTATATTAATGATCCAACTGGTGTTATATATACTACTTGAACTGGTATTATGCATAATTGTTAAACTGGTATTATGTTTAATGATTAAACTGTTATAATGTATAATAACTCCAGCTTGACAATGGGAAAAGGTTGAAGGTCGTTCATCCAGATCAAGCCTAATGTGTTTCCTCACCTATTGGTTTGGGATTCTTCCCGAATGGGTTAACAGTTTAGAACATGACGTGGTATTGTCCAATAGATTTCGAGCGATGCTATTAAGTTCTCACTTCTTCGAGAGATTTTGAACTTTGCATATAAAAACATTGTAATTTATAAAGATACCTTGTTATGGTCATAGATGACATAGAAGGCCATGTCCTCATTATATTTCTACACCTTTATTCACAAGTGTAATCGTTAGCGAGAGGAGAGAGGAAACACAGCTGTCAGGTCTCCTGGTTATCGCTCTTGCTCACTTGCTTTTACACTTGATTCTCTTCTTCATTCTTTCTCATTATTTTATACCTTGTGAGTGTGTGCGTCTCTCTGTTCTGGAGATATTTGACTTGCATCACTACAGAGCTGACCGATGTTGTAACTCTCTCCTCACTCGCTCACTCTCACTTTGACTCACTTCCTCGTCCGTTTACCGTGATAGTGTTTGATACCGTCTTGGACGGAGTGATAGAGGCAGGGAAAAGAGGCAGATTGTGTGTGAGTGTCTGTGTGCGTGAAGTCGATTACTGAGAAAGTGCACAATAGAGAGAGAGGGGAAGAGCTAGAGAGAGAGAGAGAGAGGGTGGCGGGAAGGACAGAGATTGGGAGAGAGGAGGAGGGAGCACAAGAGAGAAAGAAAGAGAGAAAGGGATGGAGGGAGAAGAAGGTAGATCTAAAAAGTGAGAAAGGGAGAGCTTGATAGATAGAAAGGGAGAGGAGGTGCGAGGGAGGTTCATTCCAAGTTAGGTGGTGGTGAAGAGGGATGGCTGAAGGCAGCTATAAATAGACCTTCATTGTGATTGCATACAGCATGGCTCCATCCATAATGGACATTCGGAGGAGAAATAGCTCTCGCCACGAGCCCTCCCCTCGCTCTCCAGCCTCCTCTTCCTCCACCCCGGCAGCCATCGTGACACGATGTAATTGCAGCATTTCAACTCAGAGCGACACTGCCAGGTGTCACTCTTCATACAAATAAGGCTTATATATATGGCCATAAATCCAGTCGAAGGTTGAAGAGCAAATTCAGACATCGTTAAATAGATTATTTAGATGTAAAGTCTGTTTGTGTTTGTGTGTGTTTGTGTGTATGTTCATTGAATGGAATCTATTTGATTCTTGAATTGATTGTTGATTCACTGCAAGCAAAAAAAATATATATATATTTGTCTGAGTGCTCCACTCAGAGAAGACTTATCGTTAGGCTACAAAGCCATGCAAATTACTGCGCTTGTAAGTACATCATTGCCGTGATCAACTCGGCTTGTGGGGTTTGTGTGAGAACAAAAGAAAAGAGATTAATCTTTTAGCCTGCCTAATAACACCAGCTACTAAAAGATGCCTCATAGTGCTTTTGGATCCGCGTACAAAATAGTGTCCTATGACAAGCAAGGACACTACACCAAGTGAGCCAAAATATGTGCACTTCTCATATAGTTCAGAAGTAATCCTATGTATTCATTGCCAACTCCATATTGCAGTGTTAGGTTTAAAGATCATGGTTTCAAGAACAGGTAGGGATCCAATTCATGTTACACAGAGAGGGCTCCAAAGCCATGTGTGTAGGTACATCTACGTCACAATCAACAGGGGCTTGTCTGCATCTGTGAGTAAAAAAAAGGCAAAGACATGCATTACCATACAGTTTCGATCTAGATACACTGTATGCAGCACTTTATCTACTGTGCGATCACTCCTCTATTGGCTTTTGTTTGTTGTGATCTGGTTTTGGTGACAATGAGGCATAGAGAATCAAATCTCTTCTTTCGATTGTTCCATTGAGAGCCTGTCCTATCACCTCCCCGAAGAACCTTGGCTAGACTGATCAACACTGAAACATACTGAACCAAGGAACTCAAACACTGTGTGTGTGTGTGTGTGTGTGTGTGTGTGTGTGTGTGTGTGTGTGTGTGTGTGTGTGTTAGTGTGAGAGAGAGAGAAAAGGGAAGGATTGTAGAGAGAGAAAGGGTGTGTGACATTTAAGGACATTGGAAGTGGAGGTGGATTCTGTATTGAAGTGTGTTGTGTGTTGCTTGGAGACCACTGAACCATATAAGAATACGCCTTATCGTTTGCTGTCCTTTTTCTGAAACATAGTTATCTAAAGCCTCTACATGTAATAAAAGTAACAGGAATACTACATTCCATCCCTATAGCTTATCAAGGTACTCAGATCAAACCATAGTAAATGACATTATTGTGCCCAGCAGTTGCACCGTGGTTTTGTACTCTTGTACTGCAAACTTCTTAAGATCTGTACTCAAGCTACCTGCATTGACTCCAAAAGACGAAAGTGCTATATGGCTATTGTTTACATCTGTAGTGAGAGTGCGCTTACGCTAATTACTCATTGACAGATTCGGTGCGTAAGTTTTTAGTAACAGATGTTTAAGTGAAGCCAGCAGAGGTGTTAGGATGGTTTAATAATGCAGACCACTATCGTCCTTTAATCACAGCCATAAAAAAAATAATAATTTGAATAAGCACTTTCATCTCCCTGTTCCTGTAAAACCCCTTGACTCTCAGCAGAGATGGAGATTGGATATTGCACAGCGCACCTATAGGGAAATTATAATTAATTAGCGACCATACTGTCCTATATTGTCAAGGGTGTTGGTTTCATTCAGGTACAAAGTGTAAAATATTACCATTGTATGCAATCTAGGTTTTCCTTTCTATTAAAACTGTGCGTTCACACCAAAAGCTGTAAAGCGTTTTGAGCGATAAACACCCATTCACTTTCTATTAGACATGAGCGATAAAGCGATAGGAGCGATAAAACGCTTGAGTGATAGCTTTAAAGCTGTAAATGAGAGTTGAAAACAGCTCAACTCTATGCAAATGAGCTAGTAGCGTTTTGGCTGTAAATGACCGCCAGCCAATCGGAATGTAGATGTCTCTCGCCGGCGTGGGTCACAGTAAACATAGGCGAGAACTTTAGTTCCTAGTTCCTACCACACATTTGTTCCTTCATCATGGTGCGTGAGAGAATAATTGCGGCTGTTGCAGGGCATCGTATTTGTCCGCGATTGCATTGCCAACGTGGTCTTATAATAGCCCGATCATTAACTAAATAACACATAGAAAGAGAATAAAGCATCCACCATATCATGATTTCAACAATGTATGAGGGCATGCGCAATCCGCATTACGCAACAGGGATGGTCGTACAGTGGAATGCTGATGGAAACCAGCGGACGTGCGGTGGGTGGAGATGTGCGCGCATTTTAGAAGCAGGGAGATACCGCACAAAAATCTATTTCTAATTTGTCATTTTACCGTGTGTCTGCCTGGCGCAAATGCTCCCGTTGAGCGGATCTTTTCCATAATAAACAATACTACACACACACACACACACACACACGATAGCGATCAACTAAGCTATAATCTAGCATATAAGCAATCGCTCCATAGTTCATTCAGTGTTTCATGTATTTATGTTTCTTATTATTTTTCTATTGACCAAACTTATGACTATCTTGTGTTTTTGTGGCTTTGTAGCACTTGCCTCAACTACGAGCGTGCAAAAAGCTCCTTTAAATGGAAAAGCAAAATCGCAAGAGCGATATGAGCTGTAAATATTTTGGACAGCGTTGCGTTTTGAGCTATTCGTTGATTTTGCATCTTTTACAGCTTTTGGTGTGAACGTACAGAAAGAGATGACATTGTATTACTTCCTCCAGGACGGGCACTTCAAGATCATAGCAGTAATGAGACATGAACTTCATAATAACCCATAAAAGCATGAGAAAGGGAAAAGGCTTATGGCCTGCAAGGTCAACCTCTCAAAGAATCAGTGTATTACATTTAACGTGGGATATCATTATTACTATGATTAATTGATTAGCACTTCTCTTGTGTGCGGTAAGGTCTCTGCGTATTTATAATAGCTGATTAGATATTCAGACCAAGATCCTTCCGCTCTGACACCTGTGCCCAAATTAACTGATTGGATGACTCATAACCTATTAAAATATTCAGCCTCTATAATGACGACTTAATTACTTAATGAGTTAATTAAGGTTTTTTACTCCTCTTTCTCTTTCCTCCAGTCCACCTATAGGTAGGAATATCCATGCTGTTGGTGAAACGATTATCGTGATGATTTAACGGTAGGAAATCCGCCGGTTATCTGGGTCATTAGGAGCCTGCTGTCCACATAGTGCTTTAAAGAGATTTATTAAGACATAAGACATGAATCCTGAAATTGATTCCTGGATTCCAGCTGTCCAATGCATGGGTAACTTCAGCTCCTAACATTTTTTATACATTTCTTCATTTAGAATGCCTTTCAATACCAGCTAACAAGGAGCAAGTCTTACAAACAACCGTATTTTTGAGAGCCAATTTGTCTCTCTCTTCAGCGTCAACCTCATTAAAGTCTATCCTTTTATAGGGTTGGTGTTTACAGTTTTTAAAATGTTCAACGATTTGAATAACACATAAGGGATATATACAGGCATACAGCAAACTATGAATCTGTCTTCAGTCTACCATGAATTATTAATGAGCAATGATTGATAGGTGAGCTGAGCTCGATGCATCTCTATAATCCTGGTGCTTTCAAAGGCAAGATCCCCTCTCTGTACTATCTCCGAATGCTAACTAGTTCCCCTAAATGTCATGATACCATTACTGTCACTAGAACAAAACCCCAGCAGGGTTTTTGGGGTGTCTGGTCTCATAGCACGTCCAAACAAAGCCCTGTTAGCTCAGCTCTTTAGCTGCGGAGCATCTGGGGACAGCACAGGTTAAACAGCTTTCAACTCCACGCAAAATGTTGCTACCAAATATCCAACACCAGACCATCGAATGGCAAGGGGCCCAGAGAGTTCCATTTTTAACCCAACGATACTGCCAATAAACAATTGAAGCAGAGCTACTCTCCCCTGTTGGGAGAGTAGGGGCTAAAAGGTATAGGTGGCTGCTGAACTCTCTCTCTCTCTCTGTCTCTCTATCGCACACACTCCCTCGCACTCTCTCTCTCTCTCTCTCTCTCTCTCTCTCTCTCTCTCTCTCTCTCTATCTCTCTCTCTTTGTCTATCCCACTCAGCCACACCGTTTCAATATGATGCTCTGACACTTCTGTTCTGTGTCCTTTACTTAAACATCCACTAACTGTTGCCTTGTTTTCTGGGACATACACACACACACTCACCCCTGCTTTTTCACTTTGCTTGTCTGTCCATGCCTGGATTGATGATAGAAGATGGATGATAGAAAATAGATGATAGAAGATGAATGATAGAAGAATGATGGATTACGTTTCTGCAGTGTAATATTTTGGGCGTGACATACTCAAGTGTATGAGTACAGTGTACAGTGAACATTGGAAAATGTTATGTAACAATACACATCAACACATGCTTTCTGCACATTTTAAAAGGCATTATGTATTTATTATTATTAAATGTTATAATATTTATTAACTTTTTTTTTCAAAAAACACTACATGATGCATATTGCAGCAAGCAGTTCTCATTTGGTTTTGCATGTGGAATAATGTAATTATCTTGTGTTTTGATCCAACATTTCTACTGTTTGCTCTGGCTCTTAAGGGTATTAACGTGGACCACGACGACAAAGATCCCTCCATTCTGTTGATGACAGTGTAAGTAAAGTAACCTACAAACCACCCTTGAAGAAACCCTTAAAGTAACATTGAAGGAGCCCTTAATGATCCCTTAAAGTAAGTAACCCTTAAAAACTCTCTTAAAGAAGGACTTCAAGTAACCCTAAAATAACCTTTAAAGAACCACTTAAATTAACACTTAAATAGGTCTTGAAGCATCATTTAAAGTAACCCTTAAAATAACCCTTGAAGAACCTTTAGAGAACCCTAAATGTAACATTTTAAGTAACCATTAAATAACCCTTCAATGAACCCTTAAAATAAGTCCTTAACTGGTATCCTGGAGAAGGGATGATCAGGTTTAAAAAGCATCATAAGAGGCTCCTGAATGAGTAAAGCATTAAAACAGGCAGGTTGTGTTTGGACCCCCCGGGGTCTACCGCCCGTCTGTGTCTCAGCGGGTGGCTAACAAGACCAGACTGAACACAGACAGCTGTGTCACAAACACACCAGCACAGGTTCACATCCTGCTCCACTGTAAACAGACACACGTAGGCCTCTCTCTCTCCTCCAGTTCTCTCTGTGCAATTACCTTCTATTCTTGCAGTATTTGTCCCACATTTATAAGTAAAAAAATTGAAAGGCACACACACACACACACGCATGCACGCACGCAAGCACACACACACACATTCGCACGTACACACACCCACACACCCATCATTAACTTCTTGTGTCTTCTTTCAATCAACCAAGACAACAAGGACCGTGAATGATGATCAGGATATGCACACAATCAACAATTCCCTGTGCATCATAACATCATTTCCTCATTCCGGCTGTGCACTTCCTGCCGTTGGAAATCTCTTCAAGGCAGATACTGGACCAGATACTGACCCTTCTTTGTGCCTGTGAGGAGAATCTTTAACGAGAGGTTCAATAACCAAGCATTCCTTTCTGGGAGCCGTCACCGGTGCTGGGACAGGTTCATGCTGTGGGCAGCTTGTTAATAATGGATTGCCAGGTATTGGTTGATATTCCCTTCATTTCATATTCCAAAGAGAGAGCACCTTTGGCTGATCTCATGCAAACACAATTCATGATTCATGATCAGAAATAAGAAATAACACGGTGTGTTATCAGCGGTAGTATTTCCTGATTTCGTGTGTCTTTTGGTTCAAGCATGGTTAATAGGTTAAAGGTTTGTGTATTTCGTTGGTGGTTTGTGTATTTCTTTGGTCCCTTGTGTGTGTGTTTGGTAAGTTGTGTTTGTTTCTTTGTGTGGATATCAGTTATGTGTAACTCTGGGGGCAGATGTGCACGTGACGTTGTCCCTCCTCTTACTCCCCTGCTGATCCTCTGCTCTCCTTCCTGTGTCTGCAGTGTTGTTGTGATGATGATGATGATGATGATGATGATGATGATGATGATGGTGATGATGCGTGGCTCTCCTGGTATTTCCTCTGCTGGAGGGCATGGCTATTAGCCCCTTCCCCCCCCCCCCCCCCCCCCCCCCCCCTGTCTCCCCGCCTCTTCACCATTTAAATATTTGAGGGCTTGTGTGTTTTTTTGGAAAATGTCATCATTGATTAGTAGTTTGCAGCACCCTACCGACTTTGATGCATTTTCTTTGTGTAGCATTGCATCTGCCTGCATATTGGCCTACATATCTGTCTGCCTGCCTGTATGTATGTCTGTTTGAAGAAGTCTGTTGGTCGGCCAGAGTATCTGTCTGTCCAGCTCTCTGACTTCTGTCATTGTGTGTCTGTCCGAGCCTTCTGTTTGTCTGTTTGCCTAGTGTCTGAGTCGATCTGTTTGCCTGGCCGTGTGTTTGTTTGTCTGTCTGTCTGTCTGTCTGTCTGTTTGTTTTGCTTAAGTAGACATAATGGGACCACAAGTTTGTCCTCTCGTGGGAACAATCTGACCCTATGGATCTACATATTATCTGGAGAAGAAATGCTGGGAATCTTGGCTGTGTTGTTCATGGGACAAACAACCCTAGTATGAGATGATGCATATTTCTGTTTGCCTCCTACCCATATGTGAACCATCATCATCATCATAATCAAAACAAGCTACACACAGTATTTACACATCTGATGTTGAATGGTCGTTAAGTGAGATTGATCCCTGTTCAGTGCAGTGGTCCATCTTGTTTAATAGTTTGCGTCAGCGGTTCAAACGCGTTTGGTTGTTCATGCTGATAGCATTGGGAGTCTCGAAGGGGGCGGAGGGAGAAGGTTGGAGAAGGAAAGGAGGAGGAGGAGGCGGGGACGAGGTTAAGACAATGTCTGGATCAGTCAGCGACCAGCCTCAGGGAGCTGCAGGGCAACGCAGCATGCTTACGAGTGTGCTCCGGTGTGTTCTTGCTAGGAGAAGACGCTCTGAGATTCAGATTGGTAGGGAGAGTAATGGGGCCACACAACTGGGGCCTGGTGCCGCACCTCTCAACCAGTCAGTGGTCAAGGGCTAAGACACAGTTAGCTACTAGGGCTTGATAGCTATTTGTTAGTAAGATAGCTTTATTGCTGGAATTTCCTACAAAAACTCATTCATATGTTTAAATAGTGTCCAAACTGTTGCCATTTGAGACTGTAGGGGTTATTAAGTGATATACAATTGAAATTTACTTGGCTCATGGTTTCTGTGAAATTTACATTAATATTTCCTCATGTTGCATAACAATATTAAGAATATATATTGCCTCCAAAGAGAAGATATAACATTTGTTGTATCACAACTGCTGTAGCACTACTGATACATAGTCATGATGAGCAATAGATAAACCTGACACTACATGCCCTTCTGTGTAGGGCAGACACTCGAAAACCTGCAGGAACACAGGGGTAAACTATAGACCTTCCCAGGTGATGGGACCCAAAAGCTAGCCACTCTTATTGTGGTGACCCGCAGGAAGGAGAAAGGGAAGAGCTGACGGCAACACAGAACAGATCACAGAATCCGGCGAACCTGAGACCGAATAAATATGTCAACGCGAGGAGGATAGTGGGGCGAGGAAGCGTCGCTGAGCCGCTGTAGGCTTCATGTTTGTCGTTATAAACAGTTTGCATGAGTTGATCCCTGGATTAGGCTATGGATGGGCTGCGTGAGCAGACCCTTCCCCCCGCTGGTAGACAGCTGGAAAGACCGGCTCTCTGCCTTCTGTCAATGGGGCGAAGAAATAAAGGATAGCGTTCTCTGCGTTAATCCTGTGTACTTTAGCGGGTCCTTCCTGGACCGATAATTTAAGGCGGCTGCACACCACTGGAAAACAAATCCGGAGAATAACAAGTTTTTTTTTCGAAACGCCTTCTCCCAAAAGGGTTTTTGCATCGTGTCCCATCATTAAGTGGCTTGGATAAAGTATTTATCCAGCTTGGCCTGGGGCTCTGCTCTCTCTCTGTTGTGTCCCAGATGGATAGCTGTTGGCCGGGATAATAGAACTGTTAACTGAAAAATGCGCCCTTAACTGAAAAATGTAATTTCTCAACAAATGTAACGCAATATTCACAGCATTCATAGCAATGCATGCTGCGAATCCAAGAACATGTTGGAATGCCCTGACTCAATGATGGAGCACCTTGACTTTGATTTTTTGCTTTTATTGGATGAAACTGCTGCGTTTTAGAAAAGTGAAAGTTCTCCCCAGTATATTGAGTCCACTGTGTGTATTGGACAACACAGTGGTGTGGCAGGGCTCAGAGGCACAGCTAATGATGGGTTGTTACTGTGTTCACTGCCTGGGTGGCTCATGTGGCAGGGTTTTCACTTTGTATACCTGGAATAGACAACCTCTGAATAGCATTATCTACGACGACAAATTATCAAGCTTCATATTTGGCTGTACCCCCAGGTGCATTTTCTGTTTTCAGCCATTAATTATCCAGTTGTTTTTGGGTCCAATCTGACCCGTATCATGGTAAAATATTGCTTGTATTGTTTTTATTGGAATAAGGCTTCCAAAAACCCAACAAAACCAATTTGATTTGGAGGTCTCTAAAAATTGCCAATGTTCAATTAGAACAAGATCATTGAATTGGAATTTGACATTTCAGCAGTGAGACGTCAGTCAGTCACAGCTAAAATTAGAAAAAGGTGTTCAAGATCTCCCTTCACTAAATCCGATACTTATGTCATGGTATCATGTTCTTTATATCAGTGAGAAGACTAACGTTAAGTGTGAAAGTTTGGTTAAAGACATGTACACTAGGCTAGTTTCCCTAAGGAGCTATTAAGCTGCCCTTTGATGATTCCTCAACCATTTGATAAGTTCCCTCAAGTGTAAGCCTCATTTTCTGTTATTTATATCTGGGTTACATAGGCCTTTTGAAACAAAAGACCCTGAGGATCTCCAGGGATAAATATGCACATGAAGAGAGCATACATAACGTATGACAACTTTAAATACATGTGTATATTTTAAATAAACAAATGTTTTTTTTCTTAAGGGACTTTAACATTAGACCTTAAAGTATGAAAAAACACATGCATGATGGTTGCAGAAATGCACATGCAGTGTAATCCTGTGCGTGCACGAGTCCAGGAGGATCCCGACATGAGCCGCTGTCCTTGTTCCATCCGGAAGAGTGTGAAACGAATGGCATATGTTGATTGCTCGCTCTCTCAGTCATTCTAAGGACCTCTGCAGAGACAGAGCACCTGGTCACCAGGAAGAGGAGGCATTAGCCAAGAACATAAATATCGCTCAGATTTGACATTCAATGTCTAATTCTCATTCATGTCCAACTCATGTCCATTGCCATGGACGGGAATGTCAGAGTCAAAATCAATAGAGCCCAAAGAAGGACACGGGTGGTTATTAAAACTATAATTTAAATTATTAGAACAAAATATGCATAAATCACGTAAATTAATACTCATACGTCCACTCTGAACATTGGTTTTCACTGAGCTTAAGTAAGTGCTTGGCCACTAATGGCGTTGTGCTTGACTTCTACTGGCCTGCACAGCGGTACTGCATTGTGATTAGCCTTGAACAGGAATGCTTTGTTTTAGTGAAGGCCCTTTTTATGGGAATGTCAGCATAAGTTTCGGCCTACATAAGTACAATCCGGATGTGTTGAGTAATTATGAGTGGAGTGATTTTCCAAAAATGGGAGGCTGGTTGGAGGCATTCAATGTGGCATTCAAACATTCGTTTTTGTTTTGTTTAAAAATGCAGGACGACTACTTATGGCGAAACCTGCTTGGTCGGCAAGTTTTAAATGGAAGATAAACAACAGCAGTACTTAAGGCGATGGCCAAGTGCTGCTACTTCAGCTAATGGGAAAGACAATGGAACAAACTGGCTAGATTTTTGCAGGCAAAAATAAACAATACTGGTTCACTGGAGCAAACGTGGAAATGTATACAAATAGAGCACAGAATATAACTAAATCGAAAAAGATACAAAAAAAACAAAGAAGTCAAAATCATACTTTTATTCTAAAGAATGAATTCATTGGTTCTTCTGTGCTGTTTTGCTTCTTTATTTTTTTGTGTATGCATTACAATATAATAAAAACATATCAAAAAATATTTGTTTTTGTTTTTTTTCTTTCATTTGCAAAATCAAACCATATCTCTGTAGTACAAGTTTATGTGTTCCTATTCTCAGCTCAGTATTGGAAGATTGAGAGAACACAAGCGCAGTGTCCATGCGGGGATGTATGTGTGATTGTATCTTATGCACGTGGATAATTGAGATCATCAAAAACACACACGTTTCACGGCTCTGTTGAAAAACATTGCTATTGCAACTGAATGCTGCCTGTTGCTGCATGTTCTTCTGCAACGGTCAACCGTGATATTACAACAGGCAGCTAATCATCGGCCAGAAAAATCCAGAGGTCAAATGGTAACAACAATCCTTTCTGATTCTGATTCTGAATTAGCGTTGCTTCCAAAGAAAATGGCTGGGTTGTTTTTCTGCCCCAATCCGTCTTAAGGTAAGTACATGCTGCGGGGAGATGCTATGCGATGACAGACAGTGAGCTTATGGTTACCAGAACCACTCGACCGATTCCCAGAAGCTACCACCAAACCAATTTATCGTTGGTGAAGTACCGGTGACATACCTTCTAGATACCATTCTAGTTACGGACTCCCCAGATACTAGAGTTTTGGTTGTAAAGGTCATTTTATTTGGCCCGAGGACACAATAAATAATACTTATGCTGTGTGTATTGCGGAGGTGGTTTCACAGTGAGGCATTGCCTGAGTGAGCAGTGTTGTCATCTAATGGGGTGTTACTGGAAATTAAGAGCTGTCACGGCTTAAGCTTAATAACATATCAAGAAGGAGCAGGCAGGCCAGCATACAAACTCACGCACGTGTGATCTCTTTAAGCATGAAAGGACACAGTCAAAAGCCCTCTTGTTGAGTTCCGATACTCGTCCCCTAGGGGATGCATCGCCACACTGAAGCTGGGCTCTCTCTGAGCATTTCATGGACATGGGGCTTTACTGAAACACCAGGCAGCTAGCGGTGGGGGGGGGGGGGGGCGGTTAGAGGAGCTGTAGCCATGGTGACTGCTGTAAAAAACTAATGTTTAAGCTCAAAATGTCACAAATTGTATTTTGGGTAATCCTTACATACTTCTGTTCAACACTGATATTCTAGCATCTCCTTCACCTTTTGATGCTTATACTAAATGTAACACCCTGGTCTGGCCAAGCTCCCCTTTTCTGTTTGGTTGTGGCCGAAACCTAAAAAATAACTGAGAGTTTGAAGATTTCAATTTGTTATCCAGCTGGTAGTTGAGAAAATTATACATTCAAGTTTTTCGCCAGTGTTGAAAGACAAAACAGCATGCATTTCTAAGCACATTTCATTTTTCATTAGTTCACAACAAAGCAAGTCCAAACTTTTTCTTGGCCAATATAAATTCAAAGACGCCATAGAGACCAGTCGGTACAATAGTGATACATTAACTGATAAGAGGTTGCTGAAAACTCAGTTAATTTGATAAATTAACATGTCATGTCTTGTGTTGTTTGCATGAACTTTACTTACTTTGCATGAACTATTTAGCAACGCAACTTTGGAAACAATATTTTCTAAAATTCCTGTAGCCAGACAACAGTCAAACCGGATTGACATAGGCCTTTAATTATTTTCTATGTATTCCTCCAAATTAGAATATTTTGAATTTTCGGCAGATAGAACAGGCAACAGAGAACAGCAGAGAGGTAATTGTGATGGATAACGAACCCATGCAGCCTACGTCAAGTTCAGAGGTAAAGGGTTTTCTGTGTTTTGATTTTACTCCCCATGACAACTGCTGGTTCTGATACATTAAGGCTGTGTATTGCCAGGGCAGCAACACCTGTCGCCATGGGGTCTCTACATGCTCAAAAAAGCAATGTATGTGAACGCACCAATGTCATCACTTGGGAGTGTGACTGCGATCATTTGGCGCCAATGTTCCCCAGCTGAGGAGCTTGCAGGTCCGCCGCTGCCTCCGTGCCGTGGAGCACACGTGCACAGCGTTCTACACGCTGCACAGGATTTATTTTCTTTGAGAACCAGAAGTCGAGGGCTAACTGTCAACATCTGGCCCCATGTTCAGGAGGGTTCCCGTCCAAAACATCTCCTCGCTGGGGAGTTTTGATTAGTCATTTGCTCCTTATGGACGGAATCAAAGCACTAATTAGCATCACGCCGAAGACAAAGTGTTTGCTTTTAGCTGTTGTTTCTGGATTTTGATCAAATATTAAGGGAATGCTCTAACTGCAAAATATGACATCACATTGTTTACTGACTGTTGGTAAGGAGGAAAGATGAAACTATAATAAAAACAATAGTTAATTACAATGAACATAAAATGTATGGGAGGGGGAGAGGCAATGGAAGTGAGAATTTGTGTGTGTCTCTCTGTAAGAAACAAACCTCTAAAACGTGCCTAAATCTTTGGCCAAGCCATACCCCTCATTACTTGGATTGTAAGCGTAGTGCTCCTCTTACATTATGCTGCTCAATTAAAGCAGATGGACTTTCAATCTAGCTCTCTGCACCATTTACTGTGTGTGTGTGTGTGTTTGTGTGTGTTTGTGTGTGTGTGTGTGTGTGTGTGTGTGTGTTTGTGTGTGTGTGTGTTTCTGTGTTCGCGTTGGTTAAGTGCAAAGCCAGGCAGTATCAGTAACAGAGTGGCTTTTTCAAACACACACACATGCACGCACGCACGCCGGCAGACATACACACATACACACATACACCACTTACATGGGCAGGGGGAAGGGGGTTATGGCGAGCCTAATAGCAGACATAAGTCACCTTGCTTCTGTCCTTGTGGAGGGGGAATCTGCAAGCTTCTCGCCCCTGACTGATGATGGGGGTATGAGGGCCTGTGTTGGGGTCTAGATTGGGATGATTACCACCAGGATGGATTGAGGATGGGGGGTGGCGGTCACGTTAGCGCATTGGCCCCACTTATCACACTAGATGGGTGGACTGGTAAATGGAGAGCCAAAGAGAAGCGCACAAGCCATTTATTCACTTAGCTTGAGAGGAGGCATTAGTCCAGACTATAGAGGCTGGAGGACGAGGCCTCTAGACCCAGGTAAGGTGAAGAGACGCTGGGGAGACATGTGGACCTCAAACCTGGGGTGGCAACGGATGTTCTGGGGGCGGTTGTTGGCTCACTTCCACGGCAGTATAGAAACGTCTTGGAAAGACCCTGGTTCGATTCCAGCTTTTGGTTTTGTGCTACATGTCATGCCCTCTCTATCAACCCACTTCCCTGTCCATAAAAAAGGCCAGAAATTCATGCAAAAGATTTAATTGTGTTTCTGCGGTAGAGTTGGAACATTGACATTTCTGTAGGCGGACCAATGCAGAATGCAGATCCCAGTATCATTTTGTCCACTCTTTTTAATTGGGTGAATCCAGTAGTATGCATTATTAAATTCTTACATGTTTCTGGGAAATAGCTGTCATTTAAATGTTGTATCAGTAAATACAACTAGTAAATATGATGTTTACTGGTGTGTAAAGCACAAAGGGCTCTGTAAACTTAATCTCAATGCAGCCACTGTCAACCTCGATACGACAATAGGTTCAGATATGAGCAGTGCATTCATTCCCAAATATGAGATGTAGATGATAAGAGATGGTAAGAGATGTAGACTGTAACTGGCAGCATGACAACCTCTTGATCTATAAATAAATCTTTAAATGATTGGACTTGCTTGAAAATAAATACATTAAACATTAAGTCATGAAATTTGTTTTGTGATCATTGTTTATTCTTTTCCATTTATTTGATTGTGTATATTCTTACATTGTTTTCTTCTCATTTTATTTGAGTAATTCTATACTCTTTTTGCTTTTCGCTTTTTTGCTATTTAACCTGGTAAATCATAAGCGCAGAAATGCAAATGTTTAGCTAAGTGTAACCCTAGTGGGCAGTAGAGTATTCAGATATGGACTAGTCCCTAGGTTCGTAAAGAGGGAAAGAATAAAATGACAACACAATGATTAACTGGAGCCACAGGTTACTTTTAGATTAACTGTATTCATCCTTGTAAAAAAAGAATAAAATGGATCTCAGTGCAATCAAGAATATTCAGGAATTTCACAATTTATACCCTAAAATTTGGTCAGAAGCAATTATCTTTAGCACCATTAAATGGCTGGAAAATGAGGAAAATCCATAAGGAAAAAATAAAACATGAACAAAAATAAATTCCTTGCAAGTGTTCCTTTAATTTCCTTGGTTCGGCCAGTTCAGCATACTTTAGTCCAAAAAGTGGAATTTCAAGTCAGAAGTCAAAAAGTCAAAGTAAATTGGTCATGTGTGGCGTTCAGAGCGCTTTCACCTAATATGCTCAAGTGATGGATGTAAAGGAAGATTGGTATCCTCCTCGGCAGTCGGCACAGGTGATATCGGTCCACTCCTATGAATAAGGAGGTATCTTCACTAGCTCGCCACCCCTTCGTCAAGGGGAATTCGATCCAGATTCTCAAGGGTTTCCAAGGACTCCAAAAAACCTAGCCAAGACTCCGCCGAAATAATAAAACTCCCGGCGCTTAGTCATCAATTCCCTCTCTCTCACTTCGGTTTTGTTTCCCTTCAACTTTCACTCCATTCTTTATACAGTTTTATAACTGACACTTTCTACAATTTGATTCGTTTTCTCCGCTCGTTTTACTTTCTGCTGGTGTTAGCGTTTTGGCTGCGCATTGACGACAGCTACGTGAAAGGCGGGGCCTTTTACTCCCCTCTACCCATTAGTAGGTCTGTATTCTTAGATACAGCCAATAAGACTCCAGTATGAGCAAAATCACTGATGGAAAGCTTAATAACCCAACAGGTTATACAATAATAAGGGAATAGTACAGACAAAGTACAGAAAGGGGAAACTTTGAGAAATAAGTATATAATATGGCAATAAACCCAATTTTCTACTGGGTTACATAAGCAGGTCTGGTGCTTGTATTTGTGACTGTAGAGGTTGTTGCTTTGATCACATTAACTGCTTGAGTAGATGTTATCTGATTTAATTGCCGTGGCATATTCATTTAATGAATTCTTTATCTAGTCTCAAAGCCTTGCATGAATATTTCAAACATAATTCCAATGTATTAGTAGTGACATATATTGTCTTAAGTTGCCAAGGTTTCAAGACTTCAGGTTTTGCAGTAAAAACTAATCGTTTTCCTTTTTTAATTTATCATCATTGTCATGATCAATGTTCATTCCATACTCATCTGTTTCAAATTCCAGCCAAGAGTATCAGCTTTCAGAGGAATGAACTGGAATCCACTCAGCGTTCTGTTCTGGTCTTGTATCTTAATTTAATAAAGATAAGCTCTGGGAAAAGTCTGGCCTTATTTTGAAAAACCCAATTTAGAAGTGAGGCTCGGTGAAGTCTTGTCAGGCCTCCCTGTGATTCCTCTTCATTGGCCTTTCAAGATGGAGTCAAATTTAAGTCCATTGCCAGAGTGGAACATCATGTTCCTCCACTTACCTTGAGGACATTGCGATGTCTCAAACGAGGAGAGTAATCGGAAATTGATAGAATATAAACGGGGTTGTGTTTGAAGTCTGATGCTTTGAAACTGGCTCCCTTGTTGGGTTTGTTTTTGAAAGCAATCCTTGAGTGAAGAGAAAGTGTCTGTTGAAGGATTCTTTGAAACAAGGGATGGAAGGGAAACTGTGTGTTTTAGTGTTCTGCTTTGTGTGCTGAGAAAATGCATTGTCTTTGTCTCTTTTACACTTCCACATACATGTAAGTTTTACTAAAGAAATAATGACCGTCAGAAATGTGACGTATGTATGGCTTTTTAAAAATTTAAATTTGGTAACTATGTGATCATCTTTTTGTGCAGCCTTCGTGTTTTTTGTGTCAATATTCTGTGTAATCCTGTGAATTATGAGAATAAGCAAAGAGGATTTGAGTTTTAACGGCTTGTTTGGATAATTACAATTTGCATACACAATTTTCACCAGACCTTTAACACATGGTTTGACGTTTAATCAGGTCATCAATCTTCGTTATGTCCATGTTTTGTTTTGCAGATGGGCATGTCACACTAACGTGAGAGTTAACGAGGAAGGCAGTCAAGAAACATAGATTAGGAAAATCAATCACTTAGGAAAAAGAAGAGAAGAGAAAAGAGTGTATACGGGAATCATAAGACCACATTGTCTCGGTGCCTTCCCTGTCTATCTAGCATGATGTCATAAGAAGGATGTGTTCACTAATGGTAAAATTTCCAGCAGGCTCATTAGCATACATGTTCAACAGTTACAACAGTACTTCCACACCAGTGTTAAGTAGTTAAGTGGCACTCAGTATTTGGTCATCAGATCATGTCTGACCCGGAGGGGGTTCACACAGATAGAATCCAGAGAGCACAGCGACGGCTGAGCCATACTCACAGGCCTGCACGGAAACAAACACACACACACGTCTGCAAACACACACACACACCTTCAAACAAAAAAATGCATGCACACGCCTGCACAGACATGCACAAATGCATTAACAAACATACAAACACCACACCTGCACATGTTATGGACAAATGCATTTAGATACGCACGTCTGCGCATGAACACATTTACAAACACAAATACATACTCATACACATGTATACACACAAAAACACACCCACACGCTCCAAAACTAAACATATCTGCATGTCTGGCACAGACCAAATGGTTTTGGAAAAAAGATAAGAAAGCAAATGTTTGAAGCGTAACGGTACTTAACTCTCCGTGCCTTCATTTTAACATCGCTGAATGACGTGGCTGGTGTGACCGCCGTGAGTTGACCTGTCACCTGTCACACGGTGGTGAACCAGATCATCTGAGACCTGTCATCTGACATCAGAAGACCAGGGAGGTTGAGCCCTCCCCCCTCACCTCCTCCCCCACCTCCTCCACCCAAACCTCCTCCTCTCACCTCCTCTGCTCTATCCATATGTGGGGAGCTGATACCACTTCTCTGGTTGGATAGTCTGTGAGCTGCAGATCAGATCACAGTCTCTGAAAGTGTGGTTGTTGTTGCGATTGTTGTGGTTGTGGTGGTTGTTGTTGCAGTTGTTGTTTCCACCTCAGCCTCACGCTCAACTTGTTCTTCCACTTGGACTGCAGCTTGTTTTCATTGGGGGCCTATAACAGCTCATTAGACACACTTTAATGGTCAGACAGCAGAGACTATGTGGGGGGCTCTAATCTTATTTGGAGCAAGCAGGAAGTTGATATTGCTAATTTGTTTTCAGATGCATGTAACCCAGTTGAAATTCGGGTTCTGGTTATTCAAAATAATAAACAATATTATATACAAGTTTATTATTTTTCATAATGTTTTGTTGATGTTTGTCTAATGTTGCACCCTTTGTAAATGTTGTTGTATCCTTTGCTTAATTTAACTGTAATATGGCCATCCAGCCAGGAGGGGGCGCAATGAGTTTTTTTTATGTGGGAGACGTGCTGGAAAAAGAAAAGAGGAATAAAAAGACGTTTGTTGGGAAGAGCACGTTTTACTGAGGGAGTGAAGTATTGTTAGATGACATATCTGCAACACAAGATTGAAGACAAAGTTCAACGCAAACTTGAAAACTTGAAAGCTCCACCGGACCGGTTCACATACGACCCGGTCAGTTAATTGACAGAAGTAGCTGAACAGTGGCCTGCTAACTAACGCACCTAGCGACGCTACTGCCATGGGGTTTCCGAGGGACTGCCGAACGAGATAGCGGGTGTGACCACGCGGGTTGGCTGACAGGGCTCGGGCAAAGGAAATCACGCGACAAGCAGTGAGGAGTGCCTGTGTCCTTTCCACGGACTTCCACGGACTTCCACGGTCTTCCTCAGGATTTTCACGGAATTCCACAGACTTTCCCAGTACTCTCACGGACTTCCACGGATCTTCAAGGAGGCCCATCGCGTTTTACCTGGACGTGTGATTGTGGGACGGGTACCCACAATCCTGCAGAAATTGTGGGTACCCCTCAAACTGTGACGGTTCTCGCCCTCATATGTCTGAGCCCCAAGACGGCAGATCAGACCTCTGTCATTGTTGGAACAAATGCCAGTCATGTTAGACGCTTAGTGAAGCAATGCAGGGACAGTGGAATTGATGTAACTCAGACCCTGGGCATCAAAGCATATGAAACAGGCGACCAGGCTCCTCCAGAAGTGCTGGAGGAGGGAGGAGATGAGGTTGGCTGTGTGAGGTGGCAAGGACCCGGTCTATTGACTATACCCCCTGGTGGTGATGTGCAGGGTGTTTGCAAAATCGAGCTCACGCATGCTGTTGACCAGGAAATTTTGATGGTAGATAACTCCCCAATAACCCCACTTCCAGCTGGTGTGACATTTCAGCCCATGGTTGTGTGCAGTCAGGCAATGGACATCAATAGTTTCAGAGTATGGATAAATAATGACTCTTTGAGAGAGACAGCCATACCAATGGGAACAGTGATTGGCCACATGCACCTGGTTGATTCAATCGCTACCATCCCTCCCAAAGAAACAACTTCATCGGAGTTTGATGCAAGTATCATCAACTTCGGAGACTCACCAATCTCGACAGAATGGAAGACCCGACTTTGTGAGAAGCTGTCACAAAGATCCCATGTCTTCTCAACAGAAGAGTGGGATGTCGGCCTAGCCAAAGGGGTAGAACACAATATCCGACTATCCGACGCATGACCGTTCCGTGAGCGTTCATGTCGGTTGGCACCGGCAGACATTGAAGATGTGCGCAAGCACCTTCAAGAACTTCTGCAGGCCGGTATCATATCAGAGTCCCGAAGTCCGTATGCTTCCCCTGTAGTTGTCGTTAGGAAGAAAAATGGAACCATTAGGATGTGCATTGATTACAGGCTTCTGAACAGTCGACCCATCCCAGATCAATACACGACACCTTGTATTGACGATGCGCTGAACGCCTTGACAGGAAGCCAATGGTTCCCCGTCCTGGACCTCAGAAGCGGCTATTACCAGATAGCAATGACTGAAGAGGACAAGTAGAAAACGGCATTCCTCTGTCCGTTAGGCTTCTACCAGTTCGAGCGATTGCCGCAGGGCATAAGTGGAACTCCGGCGACCTTTCAGAGGTTAATGGAGAAGGCAGTAGGTGACATGAACTTGCTGCAGGTGTTGGTCTACCTCGACGACTTGATAGTTTTCGGAAGCACTCTTGAGAAGCACGAAGAAAGACTACTTAAGGTGCTGGATCGTCTTGGAGAGGTGGGACTGAAACTGTCTGTTGACAAATGCCAAGTCTGTCTACTGAGCGTGAAATACCTTGGACACATAGTGTCTGCTGATTGTGTTGCTCCTGATCCCGACAAAATTGAAGCAGTCACAACCTGGCCTCAACCAACAAACTTGAAGACCTTACAGTCCTTTTTAGGATTCTGCGACTATTATCGAAGATTCATAGCCAATTATGCAGCCATTGTTCAACCCCTGACAGAGCTCACAAAAGGTTATGCTCCAACCCAAAAGAGCAAGAAAACTGCTCATGACAGGAGTAAGATCTATCTGAAAGAGTCAGAGCCATTCGGGGACAGATGGGATCAGTCTTGCACAAATTCATTCCAACAGATCATTCACTGGCTGACGCACGCACCTGTCTTGGCATTTGCAAATCCCCAAAAGCCTTACATCCTGCACATGGATGCAAGCTTGAAGGGACTTGGTGCAGTACTCTACCAAGAGTACATGGAGGGTTTGCGACCAGTGGCCTGTGCAAGTAGAAAACTGAAACTGTCAGAGAAAAACTACCTTGTCCACCAGTTGGAGTTTTTTTTTTCAGTATCGTCCTGGCCGTCACAACATAGATGCTGATCTATTTTCAAGATTGGCACCAGACGAAGAGAGTTCAGAAGAATGGGTGACTTTATCACAGACTGGTGTGAGGGCCATATGCCAGCGTGTCTGCACCCCTGAGACTCCTACCCATCCCCTGCGGTGTGTCGATCAGTTGGGAGCATCTCCTCGGTGCATTCCAGATATTTATGCTCATTCAACCTTCTTGGCCTCAGATACCTTGAAACAGATGTCAAGGCAGGAACTTAAGGTGGCACAGGAAGGGGACTCAGCTATAGGACCCGCCGTACAGGCTATCAAAGACGGAAAATGGCCTGTAGAGAAACATGCCAGTCCAGAACTCTCCCAGTTAAATCGAGAGGTGGGGAAGTTGAGCATGAAGGATGGACTGCTGCATCGTTTGAGCAAACGATCTTCTGGGGAAATTGTCAGTCAGTTAGTCCTACCTAAGGAATGTCGAGAGATGGTTCTGAGGTCAATGCACGATGACCTAGGACACCTGGGGTTTGAGAGAACCGTTGACCAACTGAGGAGCAGATTTTTTTGGCCAATGATGTCTCTAGAGGTTGAGCAGTACATTAAGAATTGTGGTGAGTGTGTCACCCACAAATCTCTTCCTCAGCGAGCTTCCCCCTTGCACCAGATCGTGAGCAAAGGTCCTATGGACCTGGTGTGCATCGACTTTCTCTCGATGGAACCCGATTCGAAAGGCAATGTGTTGGTGGTCACCGACCATTTCACACGCTATGCTCAGGCTTTCCCAACAAGAAACCAGAAAGCTCAAGTTGTAGCAAAGATCCTAGTGGAAAAGTATTTCCTACATTATGGACTACCAGCGAGGATCCATTCGGGTCAAGGAAGAGATTTCGAAAGCTGACTGATAAAAGAGCTCCTGACCTTGATGGGGATTCGCAACTCGCAGACGACTCCCTACCATCCTCAGGGAGACCCTCACCCAGAAAGGTTCCACCGAACCCTATTGTCCATGCTAGGGACTCTGGGCCGGGAGAAAAAATGCAACTAGAGCCAGCATGTTGGTCATCTGGTCCACGCTTACAATAGCACAAAGTCTGACGCCACCGGATATTCGCCATATCGGCTGATGTTCGGTAGAGAGGCCAGACTCCCTGCAGACGTGTGTTTTGGAACCTCTCCAGATGGCATTGAGGATGGTTGTCATTCCCGCTATGTAGCAAAGCTGAAAGAAGACTTGAAAGAAGCCTTCAAGCTAGCATCTGCGGCTGCAGATAAGAGGCACCAGAGAAACAAGAAGGCTTACGACCAAACAGTCGGAATACCGTCTTTGGAGATTGGCGACAGAGTGCTGCTCAAGAACTGTGGCCTGAGAGGGAAACACAAGTTAGAAAGCCGATGGAGCCCTGATCCTTATGTGGTGGTGGGGAAGATGCCTAATCTTCCGGTGTTCAAGATGAAACGTGAAAATGGAGGAACTGGCACAAAGACCATTCACAGAGACAATCTCCTTCCCAACGGGCAGTTTTTGAGAATCCCAAACACAGACCTGGTGTTTGATTTACCTGTCAGACCAAAAACCAGAGCTGTGACTCGCCGGAGGAGTGAAATATCCTCACCTGAAACTCAAAATGTACAAAGGGAGTTGCAGGAAATGTCTGATTCGTCATCTGACCCTGAGTTTTATGCAACTTGCAGAACTTACCCGAGAGAGTTGTTTCACAGAGCTCTAGACAATGTTAGACACAGTTGCTGCTCAAGAAGAGAACCATCAGGCAGATGGAAGTGGTGCTGATGCTATATCCTCATCTGATGATGACGCAGAGCCAGAGCACCATAGCTTGAGAGACCAAGAGTCTGAATGAGAGTTAGCTCCTGGTGACACCAGTGATACTGATTCAGAGTCTGTCCCTGAGCAAGAGACTTTCAATGTGTCCAAAGATAATGGGAGGCTAAGATCCGAGCCTAGGCCAAAGAGAACAATAAAGCCACCAGTCAGGCTTACATATGATGAGCCGGGTAGATCCAGTGATCAGCCTTTGACCATTGTACACAGAGGTATTGTCATTAAGATTGGACATACTTAAAGCAACATTTGTAACTCTCCATTTCCCTTAGTTTGAGTCTTTTAGTGTTGTATGAGGACATACAGACCTTTTAGAAGGGGGAGGGTGTAACCCAGTTGAAATTCGGGTTCTGGAAATTCAAAATAATAAACAACATTTTATAAGAGTTTATTATTTTTCATAATGTTTTGTCGATGTTTGTCTAATGTTGCAGACTTTGTAA
The DNA here is from genome assembly GCF_949987615.1 of Pollachius pollachius. Classification (NCBI taxonomy): domain Eukaryota; kingdom Metazoa; phylum Chordata; class Actinopteri; order Gadiformes; family Gadidae; genus Pollachius; species Pollachius pollachius. Next base: position 33,900,338 of record NC_136935.1, on the reverse strand, counting down.
ATGTTGTTGTATCCTTTGCTTAATTTAACTGTAATATTACCATCCAGCCAGGAGGGGGCGCGATGTGTTTTTTTTGCGGGAGAGACGTGCTGGAAAAAGAAAAGAGGAAGAAAATGACGTTCATCCGCAACACAAGGTTGAAGACAAAGTTCAACACGAACTTGAAAACTTGAAAGCTCCGGTCAGTTAATTGACAGAAGTAGCTGAACAGTAGCCTGCTAACTAACGCAGCTAGCGACGCTACTGCCACTGGGTTTCCGAGGGACCGCTGCACTAGATAGCGGGTGTGACCACGTGGGTTGGCTGATAGGTCTCGGGCGAAGGAAATCACGCAACAAGTAGTGAGGAGCGCCTGTGTCCTTTCCACGGACTTCCTCAGGATTTTCACGGACTTCCACAGACTTTCCCAGTACTCTCACGGACTTCCACAGACCTTCAAGGATGCCCATCGCGTTTTACCTGGACGTGTGAGTAGCCGACCGAGTTCTCTTAGCTCGGAGGAGCGAAGAGGACTATTCATCAACAGGCCTGCAACGGGGTTTTCTTTTGTAAAGGATTGTTTTATTTTGTTTATTTTATGTGCCGGCTTAGTTAGTAATGTTAATTACTTGTAGCCTGTATGGTAATAATATGTGCGATATGGGATCTGTGACATGCACTTATATTGTTCTCAAATAAGTGAACGTTTTAACTACTTACCCTTTGGTGGTTGTCTTACTAAATACGTGTAGCGTGGATATTGTGTGTGTTTAGTGGTTCATATTTAATAAGGGTGCTGGTGTTATATGGCTAGCATAGTATAGGAAATCAAAACTAATTATTTAAGATTGATTGAAGAACCTAGGGCCCTGCCCTCTTTATTATAGGGGTAAAAGGGCTACATGCACAGAAAATAAAGTTCTGCTTGAACCAGTGATCTTGCCAAGGATGCACTGTATACAAGCAGACCAAGGGCAAGTGTGTGTGTGTGTGTGTGTGTGTGTGTGTGTGTGTCCTTGTGTGTCCTTGTGTGTGTTCACTAAAAGTTTATTGTCTATGCTGTAGCAGCCGACAGGCAACCAGGGTGTGGGTGATGGATGGAAACACAAGCTGTATTTCATGCTGTTGCTTCCTCTCTCGGCAGGTCGATCGTATCTGCTAGCTCTCAGGTGAGCGGCTTCAGTTTATCAGCCTGGAGCAGACACTGCACTCGATAAATGCAGCTCGAACAGATTGAGTCTTTTCAAAAAATGACAAATGTCCACACTCGGCCCTTTGGTGGAGTTCGGATGTCAGGTCATGGGTGGCTTATTGCATACTATTACATTTAATTAATAATATTTATTCAGACAAGATGAAGATGTTTTAATCATCATAGGTGATAGTGTATCTCCCTGTTCACCGTATTGTGCACCAGATCACTCTGCTATGGGCTGTTGGTGTGCTGAGAGTCCTGCCTGTCTGGGCTGCAGCTGTAGCTGAATGTAAAGAACCACTGGAGGCTGGGAGGAACACCGCTCTGGTGGAGAGGACTAGGTGGTAGAGTCTGACAAGAAGGAAGTTGCTTAAGACATTCAGTTATTGTTATTCCCTCATATGAATCCATGCACAAAGATAGGATCACATACACGTGCTGGCAGACAGTCAAACACTTGCGCACACACATCCATGTAATCACGCAACCGTGCACTCACAACGACACATACACCTACGCACCTACACACACAGAAACACACACACATACATACACACAGACACACACACATACAGGCAGACAGACAGACACAGTCACGCAAACACACGCAGACACACAGGCAGAAGCAGAAAAGGGAAATTAGAATGTGGAAGAGACAAGTCATGAGAAGGGGAAATTAAATTGGAGGAAAATAATAAATATAACCAGCGATGGGAAGGAAGAAACAATAGAATTTTGAAGATGAGCAGAAGACAATCAAAAAGAAAAGCAAAGCATTCATTAACTAATTGCAAGGCATGCAACAAGGTGGTTCTTTCAGACCATATGTTCAGTCTTAACATAATTAGCTCCACTTGTTTTCCTGGCTTGGTGGTTTGCAAAATCAGGCTCCCTTTTAATCTCGCCTGTTGCAGTGAAGTACTTTTCGGTGTTTGTTTGAATATTTTACCTCAGAGTCAGGCCTCGGATTCCCCACTAATTAACTTGACAAAGTGGAGGATTTGGAGCATCCAAAAAGCTTACAACTCACAGACAATCCCGTGTTATGTAACCATGATGCCCCGATTTGCCTATACATTCTGTTTTGCATATTTCTTAAGGGTAAAGGTCCCGTATTTACAAAATAAACAGTCTAATGATTCTGTCTAATGATGTTGAGGAGGATAATGGAGGGTTAAAACTTGTGGGGAAGCAGATCATTTAAAAAAAGTATAACAATTGTAACAAGTATCCACAGAAACTCTGTGAATAACATAATACAAGAAGTTGGGGTCCTGAAAAATTGGGGTCACAGGTCAAAAAAGGTTGCGAACCACAGAACCAGCCCTTTATTATCCCTTTATTATCAGACTCCATTATTTTGAGTGGGCCACGTCCCAGCAGACCTGAGCAGAGAGAACAGGAACACTAAAAACACTGCTGGTGACGCTCGACCAATCTCCAAAATCCCACTCTGCTTGTGAACAAACCAAGAACTGAATGAATCCTATTGACACCTCTTGATGCTTCTGGCCGTCAGACGTATACCGCAGGGTACCCAGGTGACGTTGTTAGGCTGTGAAGGGCTCCGGAGGTTTAGTTGAAGCCTGAGTCTCATCTACTGAACATATCATCTGAGCAGTGAGAGGAAGAGTGTCAGATGCTGGGTAGCTAGGGGAGCTGGATGGTGGATAGTGGCATCCCCGAAACCAGTTAACCACTTGAACTCTTTTGATAATCCACTGGAACCACTCGCCAATATCAGCCATTAACACAGATAAAAAGGTTAGGTTCGCCATAACAGGACGTTTTTTTATTCATGCATTTTCTGTCTATCAATCATTTCCATAACTCTACCTTCGTCTATCATTCATTCTCAGATTTCCCACGTCGCATTTGGTAAACACGGAATTCAGAATAATGATGGAATGCATACATTTTGACAGTTTGTTGACACACAATGCTTTGAACAAACACAGAGACTGCGGGATTACGCAGCTTTGACCTATAACGCTTCGAGGCTACAGCTCAGTGAGCAGGAAGTGGAGCAGCAAGCTGCAGCAACAACAAACAATAACTCCTTGCTCGCTATGAAGAAAAACGTTTGTATCAACTCTCATCTTGTGAGCAGGATGGGAAATGAGGCAGCACATACGGTGTACACCTTGGCTCGGGCCTCATAAAATGTCTCTTGTTGCTAATGGGTCTCTCTGCTTGGGATCAAAAGGTTTGGATGCTTTACAGGTAGCTGCTTTCTCTCCAGGTGCCTGCTTTCTTTGGAAAACAGACTCCTTAGCACATCTGGGATTCTGTCCCACAATTCACCACGCTGTAGTGTCTCCAAATTGATCCGGGTGCAGTATAGTGGGGTGGCTGGGATGAGAGTTACATTTGATTTGATTCCCAATGTCGGCATTCTTCCTGTATGTATGCACCCTTGAGCAAGATGCTTGATCATGTTCCTATCCACTACTCTTTAACAACATACATCTGAACCGTCTGTAAATTGCTTTGGATTAAAGGGTCACTGAATAGTAGTAGTCCATTAGTAGTTGAAGTAATAGTACTAGTGGTTATAATATCTAGGGAGTTTGAAAATGTTGGGGTGAACAGTTGTTATGCTATTAGGAATTATGCTCAGATCTGTGTCTCATGTAACCAAAGAAAAATACAAATCATATTTGGACCATTTTCCTATTTCAAAGTGAACAGGGCCAATATAAACGTTTTTTCCTCAATAAAACCCAATATCACTAAAAAAAAATAAGCTAAAAGAGTTGAAAAGATAGATTGAGCAAAATCAAATACTGTATTAGACGCTCTGACCATCAAATGTTGCTTACCAGAAAGATGTATGAAGCGTAAAAACAACAACATTTGTCATCCTTAAAGAGGCAGTGGGATGCCATCCTTGCTTCTGGGTTGTGACTCAGTTCCAGAAGAAACCAGATGTTAGGCCCGAGGTTAAAGGCAGGACACATTCAGGAGGGGGGGTGGGGGGGGGGGGGGGGGGGGGGTGTGATCCAGCACATCCGAGAGTTTCACAGTTTAGAAACACAACACACGCCTCCCCACACGAAGCACATACACTTCTCACGTACACCGGAAACGTGTGTGTGTGTGCTCCTGGAACAGAGCGTTCCTGGTGAGACGTCTGTCCTTCTCAGGGCACCCAACCGGTGCGCACTGACAGCTTCCAAATGGCAAACACGTGAGAGAGGTGGTTTGCTGCAATCAGATAGCGTCTCTGTGATGTTCTGAGGGGGGTACGTCAGCTGGGGACCCGGTCCTCGCCTTGGGAACAGTCTGCTGGGGGAAATGAGGGAATCGCAATCTGTTCATTCAGTTCTACATTCGCAATAGTGGGAGTGTCCGATGCATTCGCTGTAGGTTAGAGCCCAGTAGAGGAGCAGACCTAGCTCCAATAGAGGAGCATGTTTACCAGAGATTGGCCTTGCGTCGTTTATTTCGGTGCAAAAAAGTTAAAGGGCCCTTACTTTACCAGCAGGCGTGAGTGGGATTAGCCATTACATGCCCTTTCAAAGCTGCCTTATCCTGTGCCTTAGAGAAATCACAAGTGGGTGGAAAACAACTTGTAATGGCTTATCACAGTCACAGCCAGTGGTCAAATATAGAGCCTTTTAAAATAAGGAAAAGGGTATTAAAACATTGTGAACCCGACACAGAAAAACAATGGTCGACAAGACTTCATTCTACCCATACTAACCATTATTCCACCAAACACGCATAGTTTCAACATGCAAAAGGAGGATGCTTGTGGTTGGGACACCCATAACTGCAGCCATGATCCCTGACTCATGTCCCTCTCACAGGGGCCCGCTCGCTGTCCCTCAGCGCCCTTTGTTTTGCCTGTCCAGCGGAGCCCGTCCCCTCTTGGACACACTCTGGCCAGAAGACCCCTTGGGATGCTGCCGGGTCAAGGGGTCGTGTCATAAGCTTGTGGGAACTCGTCTTGAGCTGATGCATTCTCTTCCTGTTGGATCATGCCAGGGTCGCTCAGGGGTTGTCCCCAAGTGGTGGGTCGTCACAACGGGGGTCTCAGCAGTTGGAGGAGTTGAGATGCGGAGGAGATTAATAGACGGGTAATCTTTGTCTGGTGGTTTAAGTGCTCTTGTGTGGCAATTTGGCAGATACTAGATTGTGTCGTCAAGAAAACGACCAGGGATCCAACTGGACTTGTTGAATGTGGTAAAAGTTATAATGCAGTGAGTTGTGTTCATTATTATGTATGTATAATTATTCTTGAGTCATTCAGTTTATATCGTTCTGTTGAATAAGAAAAAAAATAAATTTCTTGTCTCCCATCAAAAACGTATTGAACACTCAATCTAAAAATGTATTAGGACAAAGTTCAAGCTGGTCAAGACAAAGTTGGTTTTCATTTAACAGCTTCACTCATATTAATTCCTTCTACTTCTACTCTGTAAAATTGTGGTAGAACCCCCCCATTCAATTGCATAGATATCTAATGAGATTTACAATTTATGTCAGACAAAGTACCCCATGTGAAGAACTAAGACATAAATCCATTCATGAATATTGTTATACACCAGCTGTCCAAGTCACAACTATGATTGTCTAATACCATGTTCAGTTTGAAATGATGTGCGTAGCCATAGCTAACCAGCACACAATCACCATCCATCCAGAAGGAGAACCAGCACAAGCGCCACAACATGCTATGAAACAAAACTCTGTGGCAAGAAATACTCAAACACAAGCTTTTGCTGAATGTCAACCACATCAGTAAACCGGCTGGTGGCCACTCACCGGCTGCACAGTTCATCTCGTCACACTTTATTTACTCCCACTTAGGAATAAAGCAGCAAACTGAAGCCAATGCAGGTGGATGTGCCAGGAACCGTGATTACCAGAAAAACACTTGTTGGTACCAAGAATGGCCCGACTTTATTTTTCAAGAAACACATTATAATCAAAATATGGTGACATTCGGCTGGCATTCTTGCAGTACTTATTCTCTGCCAAATTAAAATGCCCCTCTCGCCTAAAAATCTCGCAGCAATTTGCCATTTGAAGATTGTTTTGCTTTCGTTTTCTTTAGTGACAACTTTATGCATCTGTTGGAAAACTGCAGTGACAATCATATTTTCGAGCGGAAACGCAAAATGTATGTTCAGTTAATCTCAATGGGGGAAACGTATTGAGTGCGCTAGATTTCAATGAGATTACATTACCCAGGTCAACATGTGGTCAGGCCTGCAGGATTCAACATTTAGAAGGGCTTGCTGGCCCCCTAGGCTGAGCGCTGTGTTTACGGGGCTTGGCCACGGTTCAGGGCAGAACCAGATATCCTCTGAAGCTTTGGGACCCGGGCTACTTGGTGTCGCTATGGGTGGTCCGAACTTTCTTGACACCATTCTGCTGGTCCAAAGGGAGGGGTCTGTGTTACTGTTAATTATCACATGGATCAATGAACTGTAACTGTTCAAATCAGGTTACGGCAATAATTCAAATGATCATTACACCTACGTTTGATTGAGTGATTCGATTTTATTCCCCTGAGCGTAACGTGAACGAGATAAACCCACTTCGTATCAACGCAGTCTGGCCCTCCTTGTATTCTAAAGCTATTCAGGGGAAAAATATCATTCACATTTTATACATGTCCCCTGTCACAGCCTAATCATAATAAGACAGCAGGGCCTAGCAGCTTCAGAGAGGTTTAATAAAGGTTTCAGTCTCCCCCTGTCTGTGCAGTTGAACCTTTGACCTCTACTGCTGGCTGTAATAAATGAGCCTGAGGGTTGGGTCGGGGTGAAATTCTAGGTCACCCCGGAAGAGGATTCCAGCCATGGTTTCATTAGAGACCGTCTGAAGAATAGCACTTTTCAACCTCCACCACCCTCAAAATCCCTGGTTATATATTATCAGGTAAAGGAAGTGGATGAAGGTTATCAAAAAAAAAAGGTTTCATAGATTAGAAATGTATTGCCATGTACCTTCATCTATGATTTGTAGAATCCACTTGCTAAGCCTGACTTAGAACATTATATATTCAACACTTTAGCTGTGGCAATACATTTTTTAGCATTTAATTTAGTTCCTGCCTCTGTTGATTCAAATCAAACGTTTCGCTCCTTTTTTCACCTGAAATAAACTGAGATTACAAAAATGAACTATTTAAATCAGCTTGTTTGTACTGTCAATGATTCCCTTTTCTGGATAATCTCCTTTAAAATAGAGGGGTCACAGCAACCTTCTGTAGGAGATTAGCACCCTTAACTCGGACACTTGTCAGCCATGATGGGTCATCACCTCCTCAACTCCCTAAATATTCTAAATTGGTCAGTGATCATGCCCTGTATTCACATAATCATCTAGAACTTCAGCAGTTCAGCCAAGATCACTTTCACCTCCCTCTAAAACTGATCCAGGTTATTTTTCTTCTCGATTGTATGGTTGTCTTGACTTTGTTACTTTATGTAATGTATTTGTGCTGTTTATTTTCTCTCTCTTTTTACACATCCATACACAGACATGGTTTCTAAAATTCAAACCAGCTAAGACTATTAAATAACCGTCCCCTGCTCATCACGGCCTCATCACCACCTCCTGATCTCTGTTCAAGCTTGACTTTTTAATCAAGTGGTTCTGCTCAGCACCTGCCGGATCAGAAGATGTATTATGAACCGGCGGTTCATAATACATAATAGACCTCCTCAAGCATCTCACATTTACCCCAAATACTTTTTTCCCTCTTTAGTCCATCGACAGTTCTGTTACAATTTTAGCATCGAGGCCGTCTGGTTCAGGACTAATCTCCGCAGGAAATCCGGTTTTAAATGATGAGCCTATCAAGCTCAAAGAAATGTTAATATTTCCAAAGAGACGTCATCACATATATTCAGGCTTTAGATATTCCTTCAGTCCTTTTGACTGCCCATTCTCTCTGTCATACACGTACATTTGAAAGTCTGATTTATGCTGTAAACTCTTGAAATAGGTCATTTTCCAGGTCACCACATTTTGTACGAGCTTCTGCTTCTTTTGAAGTGTGCTTCCTCCCCCTGCTGTGTTTTGTTCAGCTTAAAATACTTCCTCCCAACGAGGGGCGGACGTGGTGTCTTCACTCGATCCTCCGCACTCGCAATCCAGCGAACCTCCATGAAAACCTTTCTCACCTTTCCTGTCTGGCTTTCCTCCCACTCTGTATTGAAATCTAAATCGAAATAATAAAGAATTTTCATAAACTCTGTTTACTTTGTATTCTGTTAAACATAACTTGTAGCTTGTACCATTTAATTCTGAACGCCCGCTTAGCAACTATTTTGACTTCAACAACAGCTGCAAGTGATAGCTCTTTGCGTGTTGATTACACTCGGCTTGGGGCCTGTTGTCTTAATTCAAATGTATATGAGAGAGAGAGAGAGAGAGAGAGAGAGAGAGAGAGAAAGAGAGAGAGAGAGAGAGAGAGAGAGAGAGAGAGAGAGAGAGAGAGAGAGAGACATTGTTCATTGTTTATAATAAATATTGCCCTTCCAGGTCGTCACTATATGTTGATTGATCAGTACTTTACACTCCTCCAGTGAGATACCCCAAGAAGAAAATACCTAAACTACATGATTTATGTATAATATTTCCTTATTAAGACATTCATTAATATGGCATGCACATGCATGCAGACAAAATGTCCTTCAAAAGGAACAATTTGCAAGCTCTTCAATCCTTCATTGTGGATCTGTTGCCATTATCTGCTTTATAAATATAAAGCATTTTTTCTTTCAAGCTAATTATCTTTCTTGAATCTCACATCAACTGTTTTTCACAAAACATTAATTCACATCATTATTCAGGTACATAGGCTTTTTACCCCAACCATTTGTTCTCTGGATCATTGTCCTTTTTCTTCTTTTATTCATCCATTATCTCTTTCGCCCATATTTTTGTGCTCCTTTTCCATTCCTCCCTCTGATTCTCCCTCTTGCAATCTCCCTCACTCCCTCTCACTCTACCTCCCTCTCTCTTCTTATCCTTTTCTGTATCTCTCCCACCCTTTCCCGCTCTCCCTATTGCTCTCTCTCTCTCTCTCTCTCTCTCTCTCTCTCTCTCTCTCTCTCGACCCTGCTCCCATGACACACCCCATGTCGTAGTGCCAGTAGCTCTTTGGTCTCTAAATGGGCCGTGACTTGTGAACACACAGCTGGGCTCCAGCAGACCATCATAAAAACCACCTCTCCACACCACCCCTCCACTCTCCTCCATCACCATCCCAGGCTACACCTCTGCTCCCCCCACCACCCCTCCACTCTCCTCCATCACTATCCTAGGCTACACCTCTGTAGTCCCCACCGTCCCTTCGTCCTCCTCCACCACAAACACAGCGTTACACATCTGTTCTCCGCAACTCAGCTTCCCTCTCCTCCACCACAAACCCACCGCTACACCTCTGCGGTCCCGACTTCATCTTCACCCTCCTCCACCACCAACAATGCTACACCACTGTTCTCCCCACAACATCTTCACCCTCCTCCACCACAAACCCACCGCTACACTTCTACGACTCTGTTCTCCCCACCTCATCTTCATCCTCCTCCGCCACAAACAAACTGCTTCTCTATGATCCTGCTTATATCTCCCTCTCTCCCATGCTCTCTCCCTCCCACTCTGGTTTGAGATCTTCTACTCCCTTGCACCATTGGTTGTGCATCTGTAAGGGTGAGGACATGTATTGTGTGTGTGTGTGTGTGTGTGTGTGTGTGTGTGTGTGTGTGTTTGTGTGCATAAAAGTGAGTCTCAGTGGGACTGAGAGTGTGACTCAGTATATGTGCTTGTGCGTGTGTGTATGTATGTTTGTGTGTGAATAAGTGTATGACTGAATGAGAGTGAGTGTGGAATCGAGAGAGAGAATAAGCCAGCGTGCGTGTGTGTGTGTGCGTGTGTGTGTGCATGTGTGAAGGAGAGTGTGAGTTTGATAAAGAGAGAGACTGAGTCTGTCTGCGTTAACGTGAGGTCTTTCATTCAGCACAGATCTACTTCAGAGTCATAATGCATTTCGAAGATGGCGAAGCAGAGGTTCAGTCAACCACAGTGACCAATGCTGCCTCTTGTTCTATGTCTCGCTCGGCTCTAACAACACGTAAGCGGGTTTGTGAATTCACTGCGCTGTCCACTGTGGCCCGTGAACCCTGTGATGTTCCTGCTTTGAAGCCAGTGACCCCGACTTGGAACACACAACCAAACACATCTCATCCCCAAAAACAAGCAACGGATCATTGCCTTCTGTAGAGGTCCATATAAACTTGATCATGATTCTACAGATTTCTATGCTGATAACATCAAATTAGAAGAATAGAGCAAATTAAAAAGAAAAGAAAAAAGTGTTATATTCTTTCGTCCCTATTTGATCAGTTCTATGATTGTTAAAGCTAATCAGGATACAATATCACAGTCGGCTACAGGGGAACTTTGAAAGAAAGAATTATGCTGGACCACATAACACATGCTAGATGGTTCATATTGTAGAACCACGAAGAACATAAAATACACAATGAATTGACCTCACCCTCAAAAGGGAGTACATTTCTGCCTGGTCCGTCCTGCAAGATGCAACTAATGAATGAGAAAGGAAAACACTGTAACTTTAAACATAATTGTATATGTTTAATTTGGGAGTGTTGCTCGAAAAATATTGTCCAATGTTGTACTCCAAGTGGAAATGCCATTTCACAAACATATTGGCCTACATTTAAACAAGGTTGAAACGTAACCACATACATTAAGACGCTGAACACATACGAACGTAATTCACAGAGTGTTCCAGGCTGTCGGCAACTGACTAGACAGCAGATAAGTCATCGGATGCATGACACTCGCACCTGTGGGAACATCAGATGGACATTTTGGTCGTTAATTACTGTGAAATACGGATCAGTGACTCATGGATCGGCTCGTCTCGCCTGATGGGAGCCGCTGTTGGCAAAAAAAAAGGTAAGCGTTGCGTCAGATACATTTGTGTATACTCTGTATCACGTGTCTGTCAAATTACATCAGACAAAAGTTTACAGTGTGGCAAATGGTCAAAATGAAAAATAAAAGAATATAACATTTAATGTATAATGTATAATATTTAGACCTGCTGATGCTATACGCAAATATTCAAATACCAGGATGTGTCAAACTGCCCAGATAATTTTCCTGACCATTAATTTAATCTAAATTGTAGCATTTACTAAGAAAGGATACAAATATACTCCAATGTGACTCAAGGGACAACCAAATAAGGTTGCAGGAAGCAAAGTGTGATAATTGACTCAAAAAAATTCAAGGGATCTTGAAAAGATAGCTAGAGGTGGATCAGCAGATGATAATGGCCTTGAAGTAGACTAAGTCAAGTATTTGGATTAAATGTGAGGTACTTCAGAAGGTCATTATATCGTCTCACCGCTGGTTAATAATACATCTGCTGATCTGCTGCAGGTGCTGAGCAGAACCACTTGATTAAAAAGTCAAGCTTGAACAAAGTTCAGGAGGTGGTGGTGGGGCTGTGATGAGCAGGGGACGGTTATTTAACAGTCTTAGTTGGTTTGACTTTAGATAACCATGTCTGTGTATGGATGCCTGTGATTTATTCATTTACTGTATTTTCCGAATTTTATTTCTTGTCATTGGTGAGCAATATTCAAATTGCACAACGACAAGATGGGATAAGAATCAGATAAAATAAACTTGGTTAACATAAGATAAGATGACATACTAATCTCAGATAAAACCAAAAATTATCAATCTCTCGAGTTTCAGCAGCATAACGTGACAAAATCAAATCAAACTTAAAAATGAAAACAAAATAGGCATATATATATAATTAGTCTTTCCAGACTGAATCAGAATCTCCATATTAGAAGTCCACTAGGACTGTTAACCGTCTCATACCATGAATGAACTTTGAACTTCTCCTGACAAGGAATCTTCCCTGTCTCTCTGCACTGGGTATCCCTTCAAGCGGTAAATAGTCAGTGAGCCGGTTTAAAGAGACCGATTTATTCCAGAGGACATCCTCCTGTTTCAGCCCACACCCCCCACTGTTTTGCTAGTGGGGTGTGTGCACAGGTGCTCATTCTCTTGTAGACATTCCTCTTGTTTTCTGTCTCAAGCACACTAAAAATGACCTTGGAGGAGGCTGAATTCTCAAGATCATGATCATGATATCTGGAGAATCTATACTGCCAGGTATCAAGTGCCGCGTTTGTGGTTGAACCACAATGGGTCAGACCAATCAATATGTTGTGAGTAACTTGGTTATCTGCGTGATCCATGATATACATGATAAATGGTATGACGGTCATAGACAGATGGTTCCTCCAATCACCCACCAATTTATTTTTAGGATCACACCCTTTTCCAAACCTTTTCCAAGGACGACTTCACAGATGGTTCTGTGTATCCAACCATCTGCCTCCCGGAGGGTAAATGTTTCATCAAACATGTTTGCTTGTTAAATAACATAGGTGAAGATGTAAATAAATGTTTATTTGTTTTCCATTCAGCCTTTACATGGATATATTGTATAGGCTTGAAGTTATGGACAACATGATCTAAAAAGGTAAAATAATAATAATATCACAGAATCAGACAATAAACTCATTCTTCCGATGACAATTGCCCCTTTTTGCATTTCGATCTCCTGGTACCTGGTACTTCTTTTAGGCCCTGTACACACTAACCCGGGTTAATCTACAAACGCATAAATATTTATTCGTTTAGCCCTTCCGCCCTCATTAAAACGACAAATTCCGACACTGAAAACTATGCTTTTCAAAAACGATCGCCGAGGTGGATAAATGCGATAACGCTGGGTTCTCGTTGTAGTGTGGTCAGGGTAGACGGAGGCTTTCAGAAACAATGACGTTTGGTTGCCATGACACTGCCATGATGCTGCCACAAGCTTGCGCTCGAGAGCGAGACGCTCGTCAAAAAATGGCAGGTGAAATGGAAATTATGATTTCTCTGAGCAATGTACTTATGTATCTTCCGTTACAACTCGACATACTGTCTCATACATATTCGTTACTCCAACGCCGAAGGCGAGCACTGTACTTGCTGCGCTTAAAGCTAGGGTGGGTAATTTTGGAGGAAACAGCCGTTGAGATTCCGTTGTGTTCTCTCTGGTCCCTCCCTGCCACGCTCTACCTGCTGTAGCTCCTCCCTCCGAACGTCAGCTATGCGCGTTCATGTGAATTCAGTTACATTGATAGGAAGACGAAACACCATGTCAGATTCCGAGGTAATTCTCAATTCTCGGGTAAAACACACAAGGAAACCGTCACTTTAAAGCTATCGCGAAACTTAACAAGGCTGCTGCTAGCTTGCAACAACGTTATAACAATACATGGAATATCATATGCTACACTTCCCTCGCTGTGCTTATCTTGGCAGTTGTGTCAAAGTAGCTTTTACACAAACGTGACTCGGACATTATCCACAGTTGCGTTGAGGCCAAGGCGACGTGTGAGCACAATCTGTTATTCCGACAGGTTAGTGTGACCATAACTAACACATTAAACGGACCGGAAAAGAACCATGGGCCGATGCAAGACATCCTACGGAACCGTATTGAAACGGTTACATTACAGAACCGTAATGTAACAGTTATCGTGGCTCTGCCTAGTAAAAAATCATACCAGCCGACACATATTCCACCACACCATGGAGAGATATCACTATTCCTTACCTGTCTATAAGAAATGTAGCCATCTCAGTGTCCGATTTCACGTATCTCTGCCTCCCTTTTAGTAGCTGTCCTTTCAACAAGTGTCTTTCCTTTTTTTTTCGCTGTCTTAGCGTTGTTAGTTGTTGGTATTCGGGGAATGGGAAATCTAGGGGCCGTTGATGAAGACATTGCTATTCATTTGTTGTCGCCGTAGTAGTGCAAAACTGTCAGACTGCTAGGCTCGTGAACGCTCACGTAGGGACGCACCAACGTCGTTGCCAAGGTGAACGGACAGTCCCACAGCAAATAAGAACGGAGAATCAGAGCCTCGCTCTGATTGGTCAAAGTGTACATGAGCGGTGGCAATTTTTGGGGGCGGCACACAGAGGCAAGGGAGAGCAAAGTAATGGGTAAATATTCTCAGAGCACTTCACCTACATATAGCTGACTGGCTATTATGACAGTTTTGCCAAATATTACAGTAAAAAAATTACCCAACCTAGCTTTAAGTGATCGGAAAACAAACGCAAAGACTTCAGCTCAAATCGTAGTCCTATTTGGAGCGGCGTTTCTAAAGGAACAACTCGCCTTTGTACTTTAGGTTTGAGACATAATTTTGCTTGTGAGTGAAAATGATTAGCCAGCTGATCAACTGCAACTATCACAGCTGAACACGTGCCTGTAATCCAAACAGAGAGGCGTGGCGGGAGTCGTGTAACCATGACAACAACTGTTTATCAAAATCATTTCAGTGTGGAACGTGGATGCAAAACATTCTGTAAACGATATAAAAACGATAGTGTGGACAGAGATCGTTTTTATTGCGAACGTGTGTTTTTATATTTAACTGGGTTAGTGTGGACAGGGCCTTAGTCTCACCTCCGTCGAGGTTCCAACAGAGCTGGACTGATACTTTTGTGTGACTTAAACAGGCTGCTGGCCACTGAGTGACGCCACAGAATAAATACTAGAATAAATACTAAATACTAGCATCAGCGTTCAGTCAACAATAGCGATTGATTATTGAACATGGATCAGCGCGCAAGAAAACACTGTTGACCGTGACAGAGTTCCTGTGTCTAACCCTGTCTGTTTATGTGTCGTGTGGTCGCGTATGTGTCGCAATTTCGCGCATCTGTGCTATAACGACCTGGGATCCGCCCACCTTGAAGAGGTGCTTTCTAGATGGAAACACGACGTGCCTAGAACCAAACCAAGTCGTGCTGAGTCTTTGCGAGTTGAGCTGGTACTGTCGGTGGAAAAGGGGAAAATGAGTTTGTTCTGTGTAGTATGTACTTTGTCAAACTCCTTAGTGGTGCCGCTTGATTCAGCTTCCCATCGTCGTAATGTGATTGGCCTTGCCTCACCAGGTGAGTGAATGCTAATTGTTCACCTGCTTGGCTAGCAATCAGGAGGGTAAATAGATTAAACTTTAGAAATTGGCTTGAAGGAAAAGAAGGAAATCAATAAACTGAAACTATTTCTGTTGTCCATCACATTACTTAATATTGACATTAGCCCTTGTTAGGCCAGCCTTAGGTGACCTTGTTTACAGTAATTCTGTCATGAAGGCATGTTCCTGGGAAACAAGTTTTATTTTGTTGAGTGGACCTTGTTCGCCATCTAGTGGTTAAAAATAAATAATGGCTGCTTTAAGCCGTTCATCATGTTGAGCCTGTTTTTGTGTCCCACGCCAATCACACCTTGCAATGCCTTTGTAAGTCACTGTCTCCTTTTACCTCCCCTCAGCATTTCCTCCAGATCGTGGTTAAAACCCATTAGCTCCCCCTTTTTTTTGGTGTTCATCAGGTAAACAATGAGCACTTTTATTAACTACTGTATAAAAAGGCGGAAAAGAGTCAGAAAGTATTTTAACAAAAGTGCTTAGGGCTGATAAATCGAGCCAGCTCACACTGGAATGGCAAGCTTTGTTATGACAAACTATTTGCATACTATCAGAGTTTGATGACAGTTTACAAATCCATTCTAGGAATTTCTCTTCGCAGGCTAAGCTATTGTCAGATAATGAGAAGCTTGTCTAACTGGTTTTGTAATGATTCTGTTATGACAGAGACGAATATAGCTCGCTGTGATTACATGAGTCAATCACTGCCGATTTGCTAAATGCACAGCTCATTCAAAGTGAATCATACATAGATACATAAATAAACTGTAGATCCATTTCCATTAGAATCTCATAATTGCTGAAAATTGCTTTCATCCTTAATGCCGAACTTGTGTTTGGACTGATTTTTGAGTGGCTTCGACAGCATTGTCTCACCCTAATGCGAGGAGCAGTGTGCTTTGTGCGCTTTGTTACACAAAGCCCTTATTGGAGGTTGTTAGAAGCCATCCGTTGTTAAGATTTAGATGGTCTTCTATCCTTACAAGGAAAATGGTAAAGGTAAATTGCCTGCATCATCAATGTTGATAGCATTTAATCAGGATGTGTGTGTGTGTTTGTGTGTGTGTGTTTGTGTGTGTGTCTGTGTGTGTATTTGTGTGTGTGTGTGTGTGTGTGTGTGTGTGTGTGTGTGTGTGTGTGTGTGTGTGTGTGTGTGTGTGTGTGTGTGTGTGTGTGTGTGTGTGTGTGTGTGTGTGTGTGTGTGTGTGTGTGTGAGATTTGTGATGTATTGCACTGACCAGGTCCCGGGTCTAAGAGACCAACCCAGGTTGTGGAGACTAACCCTAGCCAAAGAGACTAACCCCTTTTGAAGAGACTAACCCAGGTCCAAGAGACTTAGCCAGGTCCAAGAGACTAACCCAGGTCCAAGAAAGGATACATGGATACAAATAAGAAAACAATTCACAATGCACACTAGCTCCCTAGGCAGCAGTGCTTTAACTCTAAAGCATGCTTGGTGATCATATATTGAAGAATGTACCATGTGGATCAGTTCACAATCGTTCACAGAGCGTTCTCAATTCCTTGAAATTGAGTGAGAAACTCATGACAGATAATATTTCATACGTGTCTCGGTAGGTAAAGCAGACTCATTTTATTACCATGGGGATTCTGTTACAATTTTCAAACCCTCAGAGGATGGCGGTTCCTTAAGCAAAATGTATCATTTGCTTCTTTCAAACCCTGGGTGCTATATTGAAATTTCACATCACATTTACAAGAAAACTGAAACTCGATTCACTGCTGAGCCAAGCAAGGTTATCACTCTGTGTTGAAAAGTGGTGGGAACCATTTAGAATATGTATGGTATGACATATGATGGCAGTTTTGCATATAGGCCTTCAAAGGTGCATAGACTACTATAGAGTCTATACACATTTCGGTGCAATTAGTTCTATATGTACATTTTATTGTATGTTGTGCATTTTCTTTTAAACATTTTATACAAGTTATGATTTTAAAAAGTGGTAGGGACAGAATCTGCCACTTCAAAAAGTAGTGACGACAGGTAACTAAGGTCTGTAAATGACACCTATTGATCTGAGTAGAGACGGGAAAGCTGGAAGAGGGACATTGTCAACAAACTTGATAACATTGCTCCCTAAATGACATCCGCATGTGTGCAATCAATAGATTAATCTATTTGGTCTATTATAACAGCTATAATCGCTCACGGAGCCAGCGATTCTATGGGGACGTGGTGCTAGTGAAAATCAACCAACTAGGCGTCAACTAATAAGAGGACTGACAAAGCAATATGGGTTGGAAATTCCCTGATCTACCACATTTTAAGAGGTGTGCAATGGAAGCTGGCATTCAAAGCCTATAATGATTGCTCATGTTTCAGGTTCAATCCATCGAGATTGAGTGAACTCCTTCCTTAAGATCCCAATCATCTGTTCTGAAACGGAAAAACACAAGTGCTCGTTTGGGTCACAGTTCTGGTTTCTAGGTCCGGCCTACC